>NW_020838012.1:5432774-5768462 GCF_003676395.1 Aethalodelphis obliquidens | reverse complement strand
TCACAGTGTTTCTAAGCCTTCTTAAAACAAATCCAATAACCAAGCATGACTTTTATTTCTAAGAGTTCCCAAACATGCTTAAAAATATTTATCTTCATCAATAATAATCAAGTTTTTCCCAAGATAAAGGGAAATGGTATTAAATTATTCAACGTCTTCTTATAAAATGTAAATAATAAAAAGATTAAGGCATTTAAAAACTAAATTGTCTTTTTCTTTTTGATATTCTTTGTTTTTTGTGGGTGTTCATTCATCAGCAAAGGAGAAGGGAGTCTTCACTCCACTTTCACCTCAGTTTAAAGATTTTCAAGTTTACCCCTTGAGCTATAGGCTCCTTAATCTGGTATAGCAGTTTGGATTGGGGATATTAACAACATGCTGTGTTTCTACACTGAAACCTTTGCTTGAAAAGCTTAGTTTCAGTAAAAGTGAACTGAAGTTTTTAAAGGAAAAAGGATAAAAAGTAATGCCATTAGGAGGTAGTCAAGACTTCAGAATACCAAAGAAATGACTAGTTAATATTTAATGAGCACTTACTGTGTGCAGAGACTACTCTATAGGATTTCAGCATATTGATATTACCTCATTTAAACATCAAAGTAATCCTGTGCTATTATATTCAGCCTACAAATGGAGAAACTGAAATGTGAATAGATAGTTTAGGGCACAAGCCCAAGGGCATATAGTTAGTACTTGTTGAAGCTGCAATCTGATGCAGGCAGTGTGATTCTAAAACCCAACTAAATTACTGTAATTAGGGCAAGAATTATTCAAGTGTGGTGAGTTCTATGAATGGTAGATGCTATATAATATGTGTGGCTGCTTGAGTTCTGAACACTAAATATTATGGTCTTGGAAGCCAGAACAAAGGGCCTGCTGGGTGAGCTCTGCATTGAGAGAACACTTACATTGAGAAACAGAGCTAAATCCATCACTTTTCAATGGATCTATCATTGCTTGCTTGGTCATTCATTGTCAGAGAGAGGGATTCACAGAACTGGCCATCTTATAGAACCCTGGTTACCAGAATAAGTACCTAAGATAACTGTTGCCAAAACTATAGCTCCTTCTTTGGCAAAATGAGAAAGAAA
The DNA here is from genome assembly GCF_003676395.1 of Aethalodelphis obliquidens. Lineage (NCBI taxonomy): Eukaryota > Metazoa > Chordata > Mammalia > Artiodactyla > Delphinidae > Aethalodelphis > Aethalodelphis obliquidens. The sequence continues at coordinate 5,767,371 of NW_020838012.1, read as the reverse complement.
TCTGGTTCAGAAAAATAGAGAAAATTCCTGGGCTATAGGAAAATTCTGTGATTGGCCTACTTTTTGCATGACTGCATTAACATTGTCTAAAAAACTGCCCAGACCCATCCCAAAACGTCCACATACTCTGCTGCTGATGTGGACACAAGTCTGTTAGTACCAGGCCAACTGTCCTTATGCCCTGACCCCTTTTTCATCTCTGGCTTGCAACAGACAAGAGCCACAAGAACTGGCTGTGTCAAAGTGCCTTAAAATATCACTGTAGCACTCAAGCTCCTGCTTCTCAAAAACTGAGGCTAAATCTTTCCTGGATGCCCTAGGTCTTTATACTTGATGAAGTCAATCCCTGTGCTGGACCAAAGAGGCAGATAGAGTTAGCTCACAGAAGCTTCTCACCCTCATTGAACTTCATGGGTTTTTCATTCATGGTCAAAAAACTTCTCTTGACAAGTTAAAACACCTGGCAAGACACAGTTTGCTAATGCCTTGCTGCATCCACTTTTAATCTCTCTTTCCCATCAATCTCCAAAATGACTGCTTCTTACTGGGAAATCTTCCAGTCTTCACAAAATCCATCTTTTACACACTTTACCAAAGTTCTAAAAGCCAATTTGAAAATGTACTAAATTTTCTGTGGCAGATTTTGCTATATAAAAATAGGAATACATAATTTTTTATTAATGATATAATTAAATCTGAGGATGTAATTTCCCTACTTTGTCAAAAAATCTTTTACTGTTCCCTTTCCCATACAAGTAAATTCCAAACTCCTGGATGTGACACCTAAAAACTTTCTAAATCTGATCTCAGCCAAGTTGAAGACATGAAATTTTCATATGGTGAAGTGGCATGAGGGTTATTTGATGATTTAAAGGTGTAAAAGAGGAGGGCTAGAAGGAAACATTGTCATTAGAAGGGTAGACTAAAAGAAGCAATGTCTAGCAAAAGCAGATTATGGTAAAGTGAAGATTCCTATAAATGAGGTGGAGTAAGACCTATCCCAATGTTCCCAAAGAATTAGGTCCTGCCTTCTTAGATGACAACTGTTCTCCTCTTTGCAGATAAAAAAATTGCAATTTATCAACTCTTTTATCATGATTTATATTGTGCTTTAATTGTTAAATAGTGTAATACTAATATTAAGAAAAGTTGCTCTCTGCCCCAACAGAAACCCAGCATAAGTAAACTTGAGTTCTCTTATATAACATGTGAGAAACAGTATTAGGCAGTACGGCAGTGCAGCTACGTTTTCCAGAGAAGCTGACCAAATGCCCAAGAGAAGCAAACCTGTACTCCTGGGATGTCTTAGAGACATAGTCCCAGAAGTGTAAAATATATTACCTTTGGCTTAAAAAGCAAGGCATTTAACTCTATGATGCATCCATATAAACATTTGTAAATGGTTATTTCTGCAAAATCATTGACACTCAAGTCATTTTACCCTGTAGCTTCTTTCCTCCCTAGCACAATGTAAAAGCATTTATAAAAAAGCCTTTTTTTTTTTCCTTCTCCTTGGTGGAATCTTGCTTATATCACAATTTTAAAAGTTTAACATCTAATTCAGCTCTCTTTTCTCTTGATGGGCAGGTAAATTCAGGGGTTTGTGATTGCCTGAGGCAAATGGACAGGAAATACAAGTCACTGCTTTCTTCTAATTAAAGATATATTTGTGAGACAAAGTACAAAATAAATAATTTTATGTTTCTGAGCTGATTCTCTTGCTGAATAATTGGAAGCAATTCTCAATGATATTTGAACATCTCTTTAATCTTTACAAATAAATCAAACTACTGTCATATCTCAAATCTTTTCTTCTGTTTATAGAAAATGAAGAGCTTAGCAATCATCCAGAGAAAAGAAAACGTAGACAGCTAATGTAGATAATGTGGGTGTTTCTGTACATTGCCAAAATTAACTGAGTTTCATGCTCAACCTGCATTTCATTTTGACTGCATAGGTCAGACTCTTGGCTCAATTATCTGAGTCCAGTATATAACAGGTATTTCGTTCTGGTTAGATGACTACACTTATAGCAGTGCCCCAGTGCACAGTTCACACTCACCTTTACTAAAGCAAAATATTTCACTATCACTGTTAACAATGTCATTCAGTATATCTTATCTATCAAGTACACTCTAATATGTCCTGGCAGCAATTCATACCATTTGATTTGCAAAGATATGATGGCCCACTTGAGGCTCACCAAATCACTCTTTACCATAATAATCACATCTAGCTTTGGCACTCAGTCCCTGATTATTCTCCCCAAATGAACAAATAAAACGACTGGGGGTAAGATGCTTCTTGGAAACAGCTTGAACTTGAATGGTGACAACAGCTGGCTCAGCAGATGTTCTTCATATGATATAATACCAGAGTTTTTTAAGATAGGATTTTTGCTAAAATCATACCTCTAGATGTCCTAAAAACTATGTTAATAAAATTTTGCGAGCCAAAATAGGTAATATTGAGTGAAACCAAGAGCATTGATGGCATTAAAAAGATAATATTCATTTCTACACTTTTAGTAGCCATGTATTTCCAAATTTTACCACCTTTTTGTATAATAACCGAGCAATCACATCCAGAAGGACAATATGTTCTATCCTACAGTCTTGCTAATATAGAAATGGTTTATATAAAATGAGTCTTATGCAACTAAATGAACACATAATTTTAAAACATGATAATTTTAATATTTGCATCTTCTTCAATTAAGTTTTTAAATTGCAATACCTTTCTTTTCTGAAAGTAATTTTTACCCTAGAAGATCAAATTACTCACCAAGTACCGACTAAGCCTCAGAGTTGCTTATACAAATGTGTAAACATATTGGTAATATGTATGATGTTAATATAGAAAATGAGGTTATATTGAGAGAAATTTAAATTCTAGATTAAAGTGTTTGAAAAATTCTGGGACCAATGATTGTGGTAAATTTGACAATCTTGGCTGATGGCATAATCAGCTATATCTCTGAATCCAGTTATTGTTTTAATGTCTCATCATAGTAAACATATGTAAGAAAGGCATGGAGATCTTACGTGAACCTTCTACAGTGTATATTGCATATATATATGGGTCAATATATATTGGTCTAAACCTGGTAACGTAAAAATATTTAGCAGTGCAATCTGTCTAAGGAATAGAATGTTTGTATGAATCTAGTTACTTACATTTAAAAAAAATTGGGGGCACATCTAGGTCTCTTAATATGTTTCATTTTAGACCATATGATCAGAATATGGTAACACACACACAAAACACATTTACTATATTTTCTATAATAAAACTTCATTAAATTTTATATAATTTCTTAATAGTGTCAAATTTGAAAGTAACAATTCCTAGATGATAGAATGTTTATTTTTTAAACAAAATTGATGGATAAGTAACAATCCTCAACCAAGAAATTCTAAGCTAAAAGGTTTTCAGCGAACCTCAACAACAACAACAAAAAAATAGTTTGAAATGTAACCATGGGAATTGAGAGGCCTCTGTCTAGGAGTAATTTAAAGCTGTATATGTCAGACTCAATATTCAAATAGACAAATTAATGTGCTTAATTTATCTATAGCACAAAGAAAGGGGAAATAGCTATTATTAGTAATATATTCTTTTTTCCAAAAACTTGAATTGTCATACATATGGGATTAATCTCCCTCACTCCAATCTCAATCTCCAAAAGACCTAAAATAATCAACACTGATTATTTTAGTTACTGAACTCCTTCTATGTGCCTGAAGTGGTAGTATGCATTTAGCATTCATTATCTCATTTAATTTTCATCCTCCTATAAGGCAGGGTTTATCATTATTCTACATTAGTTAGGATACTTCAAGTTATACAGCTCAACTCCAACTGGATTAACTGACTTTTAAAAATAGTAAATCACATTTGAAAAGTGCAGAAAAAGGACAGGCTTCAAAGCTGTTTGATTCAATACTTCATCAGTATATTCAATGATCCATGTTTTTCTACTTTTATTCATAGTATAGATTTTATCTTAAGTCTGGTTCCCCTGGTAGTTGCAGAATGGTTGAAAAAGGGAGCAGCTGGGTTCACAAGTTCCTTGACCTCATCCTGCCAGAAAAAGACTGGGTTTGTTTCTCAGAAGCCTTGAACAAAATGATTTGAGGAGAGTCTCATGCTTTATTGGACTAAATTAGATTAAACCTTCTCTAAAGCAAGGGGCATGTAACTATTCTGACTGGCTGAGAAATAGCATGAGATGAAAAAAATGTTGAGGAATACAAAATAATATCATATCCATTTTCTTTTTGGAAATAAAGAAATTGGGAATGAAAAGCCAAATAATTTTCCTAAAGTCCTGCAGTAGCTGAATGATGGCTTCTGAATTGGAAACCTTATCTATGCTACAGTATTTATTTTACTTAATTCTGTTTTTTTTTTTTTTTTTTTTTTGAATAGCTTATACCAGCGGAAAAAAGGTGGGGAAAAACAGGCATAAGAACAGAGATAGAAAAATACTAACAATTTATCTCGTTCCTACATAAATAATTATTATTTCACAAAATGGCTTCCACAGGTAGGCAATTCCATAGCATATTAGTAAGTATACTCGAGTTTTAAAAAGATGTATTTTAGTGATAGGATAGTATAAACTTCTTTCTCCCTGATCTCCCTCACTAAGTGATGTCCTACTATTACAGATAATAGTGAGATGATATGAAATGTGAAAAGAGAAAGTTGGACTGACTAGGAGCTTCAGGACTTCAGGAACAAATCTCAGGGCTTTTGTGTTTTTGTTTTTTAATCTCCCATATCTAATGGGTTGGCTGGTAGAGAAGCCTTCGACTCTGAACCATCAACAGGTACAAACAGAAAAGAGCTCCCAGGAAAACCCACTCTCTCTAGACAAAGGACTGGGAAAGGGTCAGCCTAGCAGGACCAAAAGCTTTTTGATAGTACATGTTCTTCCCAGCCAAATACCATACGTAAACATCCTCCCACCCCTCCACAGTGGGAACGAAGAGAAGTGGTACCAGGTGGCCCAGCCAGCATTCTTCTTCCCCTGTGGTGTGGTGTCAGCAGAGGAAGTGTGTGGTGTAGGGAGCTGAAATTTTCAATTACAGCCCATTGTTGGCAAGTTACAACCACCCTTACCCCAAAGGGACATTGGACGTAGGATATCAGAAAGGAGGAAATTAAAGAAAGTGATGCTGGAACTACCACATGACCCAGTTAGTCCACTTCTGAGTATTTATCTGAAGGACACAAAACACTAATTTAAAAAGATATATGCACCCTTGTGTTCATTGAATTGTACAATAGCCAAGATATGGAAACAAACTAAGTGTCCATGGACGAATGAATGCATAAAGAAGATTACTACTTTACTAGTACTCAGCCATACAAAAGAATGAAATCCAGTCATCTGTGACAACATGGATGGACCTTGAGGGTATTATGCTAGGTGAAATAAGAAAGACAAACACCATATGATTACATTCATATGAGGAATATTTTTAAAAAAGGAAAAAAATGAACAAACAAAATAAAACAAACTCATTAGATACCAGATTAGTGGTTACCAGAGGGGAAGGGGAGGTTAAGGGGTGGGCAAAATGTGTAAAGGGGGTCAACTATATAGTGATCTGTGGTTACTAGACTTATGGTGGTGATCACACTGTAGTGTATACAGATGTTGAACTGCAATGCTGTACACCTGAAACTTACATAACTTTAAAAAAGAAAGTGATTCTTTATCTTTTGATTGGGTTGTTTGTTTTTTTGATATTGAGCTCCATGAGCTGTTTGTATATTTTTGAGATTAATCCATTGTCTGCTGCTTCGTTTGCAAATATTTTTTCTCATTCTGAGGATTGTCTTTTCGTCATGTTTATGGTTCACTTTGCTGTGCAAAAGCTTTTAAGTTGAATTAGGTCCCATTTATTTATTTTTGCTTTTATTTTCATTACTCTAGGAAGTGGGTCAAAAAAGATCTTGCTGTGGTTTATGTCAAAGAGTGTTTTTCCTATGTTTTCCTCTAAGTGTTTTATAGTGTTCAGTCTTACATTTAGATCTTTAATCCATTTGGAGTTTATTTTTGTGTACAGTGTTAGATAGTGTTCTAATTTCATTCTTTTATATGTAGCTGTCCAGTTTTCCCGGCACCAGTTATTGAAGGGACTGTCTTTTCCCCATTGTATATTCTTGCCTCCTTTGTCATAAATTAGATGACCATACGTATGTGAGTTTAGCTCTGGGCTTTCTATCCTGTACCATTGATCTATATTTCTGTTTTTGTGCCAGTACCATACTGTCTTGATTAATGTAGCTTTGTATAATTTGAAACCAGGGAGACTGATTCCTCCAGCTCCATTTTTCTTCCATAAGTTTGCTCTGGTTATTCAGGGTCTTTTGTGTTTCCATACAAATTGTAAATTTTTTTGTTGTAATTCTGTGAAAAATGCCATTGATAATTTGATAGGTATTGCATTGAATCTGTAGATTGCTTTGGGTAATATAGTCATTTTCACAATATTGATTCTTCTAATCCAAGAACATTGTATATTTCTCCATCTGTTTATGTCATTTTTAATTTCTTCATCAGTGTTTTATAGTTTTCTGAGTACAGGTCTTTTGCTTCCTTAAGTTGGTTTATTCCTAGGTATTTATTCTTTTTGTTGTGATGGTAAATGGGATTGTTTCTTTAACTTCTCTTTCTGATCTTTTGTTGTTAGTGTATATGAATGCAAGAAATTTCTGTGCATTTATTTTGTATCCTGCAACCTTACCAAATTCATTGATTGGTTCTAGTAGTTTTCTGGTGGCATCTTTAGGATTTTTTATGTGTAGTATCATGTGGTGGAAGACCTAAATAGACATCTCTCCAAGGAGCATATACAGATGGCTAAGGTGTACATGAAAGCATGATCAACATCACAAATTATTAGAGAAAGGCAAATCAAAACTACAATGAGGTAACACCTCATACCAGCCAGAATGGCTATCATCAAAAAATCTACAAACAATAAATGCTGGAGAGGGTGTGGAGAAAAGGGAACCCTCTTGCACTGTTGGTGGGAATGTAAACTGATATAGTCACTGTGGAGAACAGTATAGATGTTCCTTAAAAAACTAAAAATAGATCTACCATATGACCCAGCAATCCCACTTCTAGGCACATACCTTGAGAAAACCATAATCCAATAGGACATATGTATCCCAATATTCATTGCAGCACTATTTACAATAGCCAGGACATGGAAACAATCTAAATGTCTGAGAGATGAATGGATATAGAAGATGTGGTACATATTACAATGGAATATTACTCAACCATTAAAATGAATGAAATTGGGTCATTTGTAGAGATGTGGGTGGACCTAGAGTCTGTCATACAGAGTGAAGTAAGCCAGAAAGAGAAAAACAGATATTGTATATTAATGCGTTATGTGGAATCTAGAAAAATTGTACAGATGAATGTATTTTCACGGCAGGAATAGAGACATAGAGAATGGGCATGTGGACATGGTGGAGTGCGTAGAGGGTGAGACAAATTGGGAGATTAGGATTGACATATATACACTACCATGTGTAAAATAGATAACTAGTGGGAACATGCTATAAAGCACAGGAAGCTCAGCTTGGTGCTCTGTGACAACCAAGATGGGTGGGATGGGGGGGTGGGAGAGAGGTCCAAGAGGGAGGGGATATATGTATACATGTAGCTGATTCACTTCATTGTACAGCAGAATCTAACACAACATTGTAAAGCAAATATACTCCAATATTTTTTTTTAAAGAAAGTGATTCTTTAAACCTGCAAAGAAAGTCCTAGGCAGATCTCTGACTAATCTGACACTGACCAGAATCAACAGCACCCAGATTATCAGAGTAGCCTCCCATCACCACACAAATATGAGACAGATTGGAATAGTACTTTGCAAGGGCTCTGAAAAGTAAGTTGTCATTAGAACCACAGCTCATAAAAGCAGGCCAGGACTTGTGCATTAAACTTAAATAAGATGACTGCTTGCTAAAATAGAATATTTAAATAAAATGTAGACTCTCATACAACTGAAATCACTCATCACACACACACACACACACAAAACAGTAAAATCACAATTTATAAAAGAGAAGATAATTAACAGGTTCCAACACTGAGATGATTCAGTTGATAAAATTATCTGACAAAGATTTTAAAACAGCCATCACAAAAGTACCTCAGTGAAACAGATGGAACAGGCAGGAACAAATAATAAAATGGTGAAATAATCCCAAATATATCAATAATTAGTTTAAATGAAAATGATCTAGACATACCAATAAAACATATTTAGAGTCGATTTTTCTAAATGATCAAATTATGCACTCTCTTTAAGAAACTCATGCCAAATATAAAGATACAACATAAGTAGGTTAAAAGTACAAAAATAGGAAAAGACATACCATGCAACAAACATTATTTGTTTTTATAAAAGCAGAAGTAGTAATATTAATAGCAGATAAATGTGACTTCAATGCAAATTAAGTGATCAAGAACAAAGAGGGAAATGACATGATAAAATTTCAATTCTCCAAGAACATCTAGTGATCCTAAATACTTATAAAATCAAAATAATAATAAATAATAAGAAGTGAAAATTGATAGAACTACAAGGAGAAATAGAGAAATCCAAAATTATAGTTGGTATCTTCAATAACCTTCTATCTTCAGCTGATATAACTACTTGACAGGAAATCTGCAAAGATAAAGAGGAACTCGACAACACCATCAACCAACATGATCTAATAGACATTTACAGAACATTACACCTCAAAACAGCATGATAAACATTCATCTCAAGATCATAAAGAATATTCACAAAGATAGATGACATCCTGAGCCACAAAACACACCTTAACAAATTTAAAAGAAATGAAATAATACAAAAAATATTCTCAAAAAGTGGAGAACATCAGATTAGATTAAAAGTTAAAACATGAGCAACTGAATGATGTCTAAGATTGATAATCACTAGTCAGACTAATTAAGCCAAAAAAAATACCTATATAACAAATGGAAGAAATAATATGATCACAGATTGCACATATTAAAATGTTAGTAAAGTAAATATGAAGAATTTTAGGGAGTGATGAAATGTTGAAATGAATACAGTCTTGAAAGACACAGATTTCCAAAATAATATTTCTATATCTCTCAACTGAATTGTTTGTATTTTAAAATATTTCCACAAAGAAAATTCCAGAACAAAATGTCTTCACTGTGAAATTCTATCAAACATTTCCAGAAAATTGATGAAGCTACAATACTACCCAACTCATTTTATGGGACCAACATTACTCTAATACCCAAACCATATAAAGACATTACAAGGAAAGAAAACTACACCTTGATATACTTCTGCACATAGATGCAAAAATTCTTATCAAAACTTTACCAATCCAAATTCAACTATATATACAAAATTAATTGCCATGTAAACAGACCAAACAACAACAACATATGGTCACCTCAACAAGTATAAAAAATACTGACAAAATTATACATCCCTTCCCTATAAAAAGCACTGAGATATGAGAAAAGAAGGGAATTTTCTCCACCTAAAGAAAGGTATCAATAAAAGATCTTACAGTTATGATCATGCCTAACTGTGAAAGACTGAATGATTTACTCTTAAAATCAGGAAAATATTTAGTGTGTGTATTTTTAGCATTTCTATTCAACATTGTACTGGTCATTCTAGACAATCAACTGGACAAGAAATTAAAAGAAAGAGGTAAACTGTTCTTATTGGTAGAATGCATGATCATTTATAAAGAATATCCAACAAAATCTTCAAAAAAGTTCCTAGGACTACTTTAGCAAAAAAGCAAAAAATTTCCTAGGACTGTTTTAGCAGAAATTGAAATAAAGAAAATAATGTAATTTAAAATGGCATTATAAACATGAAATGCTTGGTGATAAATTTAACAAAATTGCACAAGACTTACTCTGAAAACTACAAAGTATTGCTGAGAAAATTAAAAAATCCAAGTAAATGGACATGTATGATGTATTCATTGGTCAGAATATTAAGATGTTAATTCTCCCCAAATTTATCGGAAGATCTACCAATTCAGAGCAATCCTAAACAAATTTCAAACCGGCATTTTGGTAGTACTTTACAAACTGATTCAAAAATTCATATGGAGATAAAATAGAACTAGGACTAGATAACACAGCTTTGAAAAAGATCAACATTGGAGGATACACCTACTTGATTTCAGGATCTATTGTAAAACTACAGTAATCAGGACACTGTGGAACTGGCATAAAGGAAAGAAAAATCAGTGGGACAGAACAGACCCACACCAACTTGGACAAATGATTAACCGAAGTACAAGGCATTTTCTGGAATAAGAGACCATTTTTTTTTTTTACAAATGGTGCTAGAACAGTTAAATATCCACATGCAAAAAAAAAAAAAAGAGAAGTGTTGATATATACTTCACATACTATGCCAAAATTAAATAGCAATTGACCTTAGACCCAAATATAAAGACAAAAACTATAAAACTTCTGGAAGGAAAAAGATTAGAAAATCTTTTCTGACCAAATATTTTTCAGAGACAACACCAAATGCACAATCCAAAAGAGAATAAATTGAAAAACTGGACTTTAACAAAATTAAGAACTTCTGCTTTTTGAAAACTGTTATCAAGAGAATGAAAAAAACTAGCTACAAATTGAATGAAGATATTTGCAAATTACAAATTTGATAAATATGTCATATCCTGAATATGTGAAGAATTCTTAAAACTCAATATTAGAAAATAAACAACACAAATTTAAAGGTTAGTAGTATTTGAATAAATACTTCATTGATAATGATATATGGATGGCAAATGATCACAGGAGAAACTTATTCAGCATTGTTAGTCATTAGGAAAATATAATTAAAACGATAAGATACTACTACACACTATTTGAATGTCTAAGATAAAAAAAATGGAACATACCAACTCTTGGTAAAACTACAGAGCAAACTGTATGAAACTCTCATAGAACACTAGTGGGAATGTAAAATGGTGCAACCACTTTGGAAAATTGCCTGAGTTTTTCAGTTTCATAAAATGTTAAACATATACCAACCATATAATCTTGGTATTCCACTCCTAGATACTTACCTAAGAGAAATGGAAGTATATGTCCTTACAGTGACTAGAATATAAATGTTCATAGCAGGTGTATATGTAATAACAAAAAACCTGGAAGCAGTTCAAATGTCCATCAACAGCTTAATGGATAAACAAAATGTGATAAATTCATATGAAGTAATACTACTCAGCAGTATAAAGGAATGTATTATCGTTATACTTATCAACACAAACAAATCTCAAAAAAACACCTCTGAGTGAAATAACCTTGACAAGAAAGAGTAAATATTTTATGATTATGATTCTGTAAAATTCTAAACAGGCAAACAAATGTATAGTGACAGAAAGCAGATTAGTGGTTGCTAAGGGATGTGACAGAAAGGGAAAGGGAGGGAGAATTTCAAAAGAGCATAAGGAATTTGGGGAGGTGATAGATCCATCCATTATCTTGATTGTGGTGTTGGTTTCATAGGTCTACCTATGTGAAAACATCAAATTTTACACTTTAAGTATGTGAAGTATATTATATGTCAATTATATACCAATAGAATGATAAGAAAAAATAATTTGTGAAATTTCAAGTATGTACAGATCAAATTAAGGCAGGTCAATTTGACATGTAACAGATGGTGCAAGTCTTTCAACACAGAGCTAAAAGTTACTGTCAATGGATCAACATTACTATATTAAAATAGAAGTGTCGTGGAATGTCAGGGAGATTCAGGTATGGGAGATAACTATAGTAAGTCTCAGCAAGAACAACTGAGGCCCTGAGGCTGTCAATGTCAGGGTGTCAAGCTCTGGTGTAAAGCTTGAGTTAGTTTCACAGCAGTGTTGTCGTTATCCAGCATGAAAAAGCCCAAACTCAATTCCCACCAATCCATTTCTCTCTCCTATACAGTTATTAAATCTCTTATAGGAAGAGTTTATTTTTGTTACTACTGAGTTTAAAGATTTTTTTTAATGTATGCTCTTTAATTAATGGGCTTACTATTTTTGAAAACTAATATTTAATTGATAATTATTAATTCCAAATTGAACAAAATTTGAAATTTTATATAATAAACTTCTTTTAAAGGAAAAATTAGTTTTGTTTTGCTTTTTACAGATGTTACTCTAGGCACTTATGCTGAGAAAAAACTTCACAAATGAGAAATGAAATAAGAATATTTGGAAATGTTATAGACCAGGCAAACACTTTTAAAGTGATAAGGCCTTAACCCCATTAAAAATTGATTCTTATAAAGACAGCTCCTTTGAGAATAAGCACGTTATATAAGCACGTTTGGATGATAGAACTGCTGTCTTAAACAGTTCCCTTCCATCTGTGTATAATAGATATATATTTATTGCTCCTTGCCATCTATATTTTTGATGATCTCTTTGCAACCAACAGTGTCACTTTCAACATTGTTCCTACCAGAATCATTAAATCAGCTTGCAAAATGGGCTTGGCTCCTGGGAGAGAGGATAACTTCATTGGAAAAGACAAGGGCAACTCGGAGGCATGACTTCAATATGCTGACATGTCTGTTATAAAGACAGAGCGACAAATATTCTAAAGAAATATACTCTTTTATATCATATATAATATCATCAACATGCTTGGAAATCATAATTACATATTTCAGTTTCTCTTGATCTTCCTGGATTCTGAAAAGTTTCCCTCAAAATTGAAATGCAAACTAGGTCATAGGTATGATGGAGAAAATAAATGTAAGAAAAATCGAAACAAAAAGGAAAAATAATAAGAACCAACCTAAGTGGAAGAAAGTGGGATGGTCAAATTAGAGAACAGACTGAGGCTTAGGAGCTCAGTATGGTCATAGAACCCTCCACTTGGAGTTCTAAGACTCCAAATTTGACCAGTATCTAACTGTGTTCCTTAACCCATAAGCATCTCATCCACGAAATGGAAAATGTGTGTATATAATGCATTATGATTTTATGCAGTCCAAAATAAGATAAATGTGAAGTATAAGTACTGTTGAGTTTTATAAATAAGGTATTGTTGTTTGATAAATTTCGAGAATGTATAATCTCACATGTAAACAATCTTGATATAGTACAACGCAACTGTCTCTATAAACCTCTAGTTATTAGTAGTGAAAAGTTCAATTGTTATCTTCCTACTCAAAGGATATTATATAACAAACTCCTCTTTTCCTGAAAATAAGTGAAAAGAAATAGTAACTATAGAATTTCTATATAGGAGACCCTTGTTAGAGGGAACTTGGTGAGAATACAGTTGGAAGGCATGGGCTAGATGGTTTGTCTTGATCCCAAATCTTCATTGCATGTACATGAATCCTAATTAAACCGTATGTTTATTTTGAGTAGATATGGTTATCCAAAGGTAGCTTTAGATGGTTGGGGAAGGATATACTGATGGAGACTGTGATCATATGTCAGTTGAACTCTCCAAATTCCCCTGTATCCTACCCCCAACCCTTCCACCTACACACACACCAAATACTCTGGTGAGACCACTGGTTGAGAGCCCAGTCAACACATGGGACATAGATACTAACACTACAATGTTCAAGACTTCAGGATATTATATTTTGTTTTTAATGGTAGTATGTCTTTCAAAAAGCCACACTTTTTTCCCTCTAGTCTCCATTCTTCAACAATGTGAATTTATTTTGACTTTAGCAAAGATGGGAAAATCAAATTAACAATAAGGGTTGCTTTAGATCCTGCACCAATTCATCATGAGGTGTTCCTTCTGTCAGTCAAATACAATTAGAAATATTACTCACAGTTAGTTTTTCTAAAGACTTCAATTATTCCATAGATTATCCCCTAAAAAATGCTTATCATTTTACTGGCAGAGTCCTTTAAGTGATTCAATCAATGATACAAATCATTAATGGTGATTATGATAACCCACAATTTAGAACACAAAGTTGAAGAACAATTTTCTAAAAGTTCTCAGAAAATAGAATGTGATACAAATGTAAGACATTTAAATATGTCATTTTGTCAGCTAACTATACAAAGTGTGTGTGTGTGAGGTAGAATATGGTACACACCATTCACAATAACAGTTTAGTTATTCCTGGCTTTAATTTGAAGTAAATTATGTAACCTTTGATGGTGGCAAGTATATCTTTATATTTAGGTTTTGAAATGATAATGATAAGTATGTTTTTATTCCATAAGTCTATGATAATCAATTCTTGGAAACAATCATGCAAATTACACTTCTATTGGGACCAGAATAGTCTCTTTCAGCCTCTCTGCCCAGGAGAAGGATTTGAACACTGTTCTCTGAAAGGCACCAAGTATGGCAGAATAACTCAATCATTGATATGCCTTCCAGGTCTGGGCATGGGTCCAGGGAGTGGTGACCTCTGGGGACTACTGAGATTTGAGAATGTATGACATACTAATTGTTCCCTCAGTGATTCAACCCAGCACGTAAAACCAATATTTTCTTTAGCTAACACCTAACTTCAACTTTGGAAAACCCAGAATCTTAATTTACTAAATGACTGACTAGATACAGCTATGAGCAGACATGCTATAATTGGTCAACTTTGACTTCCATTCTTTTCTTATTCTAGGTTTAAGTCAGAGGTGAGATTCCTGTGAGGGCAACAAAGCTTAAAATTCAGTACCTTCACTTGCATGAGCCTTGTCCCAGGATGGGAGTTGTCCTAGAAGAAGCTGAGGATGACACAGCTGCTGTCCCAGCCTGTGGCTTAGCCAGCCCTGGTGGTGGTTTCCAGGTTGCAGATCAGTGTCACCTACTGTCAGTGACAACCTGTCCCTTACGGAACTCATCAAGCATCAAGATGCTTGAATCCCAGGAGAAGATGGCTGAAGACCTCACTCTGGTCCCTGCTTTTGATAGAGAATGGGGTCCGATCCTGGCTTCACAACCATCCCACCTTGCATGCAATCTCCCTCTAAAGCATAAGAACTGAACATCACAGTAGATCTGGCAGAGATGGAGCTGCTGAAACACCAAGTGTCAGGAGAACCTAAGGCCTGGAATTCTCTGAAGTTTCTCCCTGGCAAAAGACTCACCTTCCCCGGGCAAAGAATTGTGAAAGAAGGTACAAATGCAGCATCACTGGTAAGGAGCTGTGAAGCTGGAAGAAAAGTTTCAAAACCATCAACAGTAATAATAATAATAGCAATGATAATAATTCAATAAATGAGGGTAGAAGAAAGAACGTACTATCTTTCCATTCCTTTAATTAACAATAGCAATTGAATTGTCATTCAACATGGAGACCAAAGATCCAAAACAAATTACGAAGACCATTATCAACATGGGCCAGAGAGATTCTGTAGTTATTATTATATACTACTGTTCTAAATGTTGTTCTTCTCAGCTTTCTGAAATTTGTTTCGTGATTTTTTTCTCATTCTAAGTATATATTCATTTGCATATTTCATTTTTATTCATGTTTTGCTTTTTTTTTTTTTTTTTTTATGTTCATTACTGACTGCATTCCAGGCCCAAAAAACCTGGGTCAACTTCAGTGTTAGTGCATATTCTCTAGACACGAATGGCTGATGCAGTGTCTTTTCATGTGTATAAATCACAGTTTATAGATTTCTTTTACATTTTTCAAGTGCCATTTGTTACAATACTAGAGCTTTACCCCCACAAGTCTCCTGAATGCTTTCTTTCCTAAACTTCTTTGATTCTATTCTTCTGAAGCATCTCCCTGCTGCACACTGTCTCTTGTGTGATTCTCACAGGGCATTTTGCTGCTGTTCTGGGCTTCTGCATGTTTTTGCCTAAGCTCTTCTTTCCTGGTTCATCTGAACACCCTTTCCCTTCTTTTCCCTCCTAAGCTCTACAATGCTTTCATTTTTGTCCACTGCCCCCCTCCAACTTTTAGCCTAAGTTGCATATTTTTTTGTTCTTTTTTCCCTAAAATGAGAATCAGGATATTGAGTTCCTGAAATAACTTTATCAAAATCACTTAGTTCCCTTCAGAGAAATAATAAACTAGAGTCTCTGAAGGTATGGGGCCCAGAACCTGCATTTTAACAAGCTGCCCCAATGATTCCTATGCATATTTCATTTCTAGCCCCATAGTCCAAGCTGTGGTTTTCACTGGCCACAGGAGAACTTGTAGAATAAGGTTTCCTTCTTTCTATTCTCCTTCACTCCTGGGTCTTCAAAGAGAAGAAAGCAGTCCCACTTATGTAAATTATATTACCCTTCAAATTCTAAACTCCAGAGGCTGAAGAAACTACATCAGTTCTGGTTTCAAATTCCTAAAAATGTTTACCACACCCAAATTCCTAAAAAGTGATCTCAATCACTGTCAAAAATGTATGTAAGAGTAATGCATTTTCCTTTTTTAAAAAATCCAGGCCATGCAGAATATTGAAAAGAGATTGACTCTATATGTTCCTAAGCTATATTTTAATCTATTTACTCATAAATAATCTCTCTGCCGAGTACCTAGCACTGTAACTGCAACCTCATCTACATATAGTTCTTGCCATTTCCTGAATACACCCTGTACCTGCCAGTTTTGCCCAAAGCTATTTCTCACATTTTTCTTGTATTACTACTTCTGCTGCTGCTGACATCTTATATTTGTATAGCACTTAAAGTTTACTAATTCTTCCACGTCTTATTTAATCCTTACAACAATGCCATTAAGATAGGAGGAAATCAGGGATCAGAGACATTAAATAAATTTCTCAGAATTCCAGTGTTGGCAGGAGAGAGGGTCTCATTCAACCATAAATTCATTGTTTTGTTTTTTTTTAATTCCAATCCAGTGAATTGGAAGTAAGTAAATCAATTTTCCAAGAAATATTCCCATAGCCTTCCATGGGAATGAATTTCCTTTGACTTTATCAATGCATAAGGGTTTTAAAGAAAATTAACTTTGTTTACATGTAAGGGCTATTGAGAGAATTAAAACACATAATGTAAAAACAGAAAATACTAATATACGGTGCTAGAAATCAAGATAATGGGTACCCTTGTGAAGTGTAAGTATGTTAGTGATAGGGTGATGGGAAGGTGTCACATAAGAGCTTCTGGATCTTTGGTAATATTCAGTTTCTTGATCTGGGTACATATTACAGTGATGTTTTCGATTTGTAAAATTTCCTAGAGTTGAACAATTAGAATTTTCACTTTTCCATATGTATATTATACATAATTTTTTAAAAGACAGTGCATATTCACAAGATTGTTGTATTTTTTAGATTCCACGTGTAAGTGATGTCATACAGAATTCGTCTTTCTCTGTCTGACTTATTTTACTTAGCATAATGCCCTCCAAGTCTATCCATGTTGCTACAAATGGCAAAATTTCATTCTATTTATGGCTGAATAGTATTCCATTATGTGTGTGTGTGTGTGTGTGTGTGTGTGTGTGTACAATCTTCTTTATCCATTCAATTGTTGATGGACACTTATGTTGCTTCCATACATTGACAATTGTAAATAATGCTGCTATGAACATGGGGTGCATATAACTTTTCAAATTAGTGTCTTTTTTTTTTTTCAGATTTATATGCAGGAGTAGAATTGCTGGGTCATACAGTAGTTCTATTTTAGTTTTTTGAGAAACCTCTTTAATGTTTTCCACAGTGGCTGCACCAGTTTACATTCCCACCAACAGTGTATGAGCGTTCTCTTTTCTCCACATCCTGGTCAACATTTGTTATTTGTGTTCTTTTTGATGATAGCCATTCTGATGGGTGTGAGGTGATATCTCATTGTGGTTTTAACTTGCATTTCCCTGATGGTTAGCAATGTTTCATATGCCTGTTGGCTTTCTGCATTTCCTCTTTGGAAAAATGTCTATTCAGTTCTTCTGTCTATTTTTTAATCTTTTTTTTGTTTTGTTTTCTTGATGTTGGGTTGTGTAAGTTTTTTATATATATTGGATATTGATCCCTTATTGGTCATATCATTTACAAATACTTTCTCCCATTCAGTAGGTTGTCTTTTTGCTTTGTCAATGGTTTCCTTTGCTATGCAAAAGCTTTAAGTCTAATTAGGTCTCATTTGTTTATTTTTGAGTTTATTTCCTTTGTTTTAGAAGACAGATCCAAAAAATATTGCTGCAATTTATGCCAAAGAGTGTTCTGCCTAAGTTTTCCTGTAAGAGTTTTATAGTATCTGGTCTTACCTTTAGGTCTTTAATCCATTTTGAGTTTATTTTTGTATATGGTATTAGAAGATGTTCGAATCTTATTATTTTACATGTAGCTGTCCAGTTTTCCAATCACCATTTATTGCAGAGGCTGTCTTTTATCCACCGTATATTCTTAATCTACTTCATAGATTAAGTGAGTATAAGTACATAGATTTATTTCTCTCTATTCTGTTCCATTGATCTATGTTTTTGTTTTTGTACCAGTATCACACTGTTTTGATTACTATAACTTTGTAGTAGTCTGAAGTCAGGGAGCATGATTCCTCCAACTCTGTTTTTCTTTCTCAAGATTGTTTTGGCTATTTGGGGTCTTTTGTGTTTCCATACATATTTAAGCAGACTCATAGAGAACAAACTAGTGGTTACCAGTGGGGTGTGAGAGAGTCAAGATAGGGATGAAAAAGTGAGAGGTACAAACTATTGGGTGTAAGATAGGCTACAAGGATGTATTGTACAACAGGAGGAATATAGCCAATATTTTGTAAAAACTGTAAATGGAGTGTAACCTTTAAAAATTGTGTAGAAAATAAAAAAATAAAAGTAAACTAAGAAAAGAAATAATATTGATCTTTATTATAAAAGAAATTAAAATCAAATATAAATTACTTTGTGAATTCAGATAACTTAAAAGCTAAAATCTATCCTCAAAAAATAAAGAAATAACAATAAAAAGACATAGTGCTTGAAAAACTCTCAACAGAGAGCTTGACAATAAAAACCATTCTATTCATATGTTAATAATAATATGAATGTTATCATTATTATTGTTAAAATCCTCATTGTATAGGAATGGATATTTTATTTTTACAGGTAAGGAAACTAATACTTTAAGAGATTAAGTAAATCTCATCCAGCTAGCGACTAATAGAGCTGATATTCCATCCGAGTAGTATCCTTCACCACTTCTATCCTGCTATAAAATAAACTTTCAGTGTAAGTGAGCATTGTCCATGGACTGCCCCAGGTGAGTGTTCTCTAGATGTATATTTAGTTCCTTCATTAACTTTTAAGCCCCTGAAGTAGAATGTTTTAGTCATTTTTCTACCCTCCACCATGAGCTTACATGAGCTTTTTATATTGTACCGTTTTCAGAAAAACACGTGAGCCTGTGGATGCTTGCCCACACACACATATGCACACTTTTACAATATAGCTATCTAAAGTGAGACAATATAGATGTCTTGTATTGGTAGCATGCATGTTATCACAATATCAATGCATTTTTGTATTATCAAGCAAATAGTTACTTTCCTCAATTAAATTCAATTTGAAAATAAACTCCTTAGCAGTTGACTGAAAATCCCTATAAAATATCAATATATAACTCAATAATCCATATTGCTGAATTCAAATGTCTGTCCATGTGATATTTTAATAAAATGCCCTTTCAATATGCAGTTGAAAAGAAGTACAACATTATTCCCTGAACTTCTAGCTTTTTTTTCTTTTAATTGAGGTATAGTTGTTTTACAATATTGTGTTAGTTTCTACTGTACAGCAAAGTGAACTGGAGTTCCCTGTGTTAAACAGCACGTTCTCATTAGTTATCTATTTTATACATATTAGTGTATATATGTCAATCCCTATCTCCCAATGCATCCCACCCCACTCTTCCCCCCTTGGTGTCCATATGTTTGTTGTCTATATCTGTGCCTCTATTGCTGCCTTGCAAGCCAGTTCATCTGTACCATTTTTCTAGATTCTACATATATGCATTAATATATGATATTTGTTTTTCTCTTTCTGACTTACTTCACTCTGTATGACAGTCTCTAGGTCCATCCACATCTCTACAAATGACCCAATTTTTTTCCTTCTTATGGCTGAGTAATATTCCAGTGCATATATGTATCACATCTTCTTTGTCCATTCATCTGTCGATGGATGTTTAGGTTGCTTCCATGACCTGGCTATCATAAATAGTGCTGCGATCAACATTGGGGTACATGTCTTTTTGAATTATGGTTTTCTCTGGGTATCTGCCCAGTAGTGGGATTGCTGGGTCATATGGTAATTCTATTTTTAGTTTTTTAAGGAACCTCCATACTTGAACTTCCAGCTTTTGAAAGAAGGTGAGACAAAAAACATGAATAAATCATTTTCCTATGTAATGGATTTCTTTAAGAAACAGAGAAGTTTACAAGACTTTGGAAATCTTTGCAAAAAGCTGTGCTTTTTTATTTCATAAAATAAATAGGTTAAAAATATTTTTCTGTTCTTGCTTAGAACAATACAAGATTCATATGAGTTCATTTCTATTTTTTTTCCAGTTAGTGGTTTAATTAAGTTTAGTTGTTGAGAAATGTTCTTCTTTTTAAATTTGAAATATCTTATTCTAGAGGTATAAAAGGATAGAGAAATAAGAAGATTTCCCCTTCTCATTTATTACTGCAAGCACAGTGAAACCATATCATTTAGTCTAACTGAAGACACTAAGCAGATTTACAAAGAATTTGTCATCGAGGGCTGTGAAGTCTAATATTATTGTCTTAATATTCAGAATGCTTAATATCTTCAGGGAAGCCTAGGTGTTTCTGTGTAGCAAACTGGAAAATTGTGTAGCTGTCACAAGACATAAGCTACTTGTTCTCCAAATCTTTATATTTGTCAGCCATAGGAAGTAAGATTTAGGATGATTACACACTCATACTCACACACTAAAACTAATCCAGTGTGCTCCTAGATTGTATTTCTGACTTCATATAAAATATCTTTTTTTAAAAAAAGGTATTATGAGTTTCTTCAGAATGCTTTTGTGTGACTACTAGGAAAAAGTGTGATAGACTATGTTATAGAAAACATATGAAAGATGAGAGATGAGTTTAGGGGGAGTAGACAATTTTTTTAATGGCAGTTCCTATTACACTGATTCACAAAAATTGTTCAAGAAACCTAGACAATAATTATGCCTACTATTTATTTTTAAGTCATTTCCTATTTTTTTTCTTGGGATGTTAATCCAACATCCCAAGCCCAACCTTTATCTTTTTTAAGAAACTTAGAAAATTTTGTTTCAAAAGGGAATAAGAAGTGAGAATAACAAAAAGGTTAAAGAGTACCAATAGACTGTGAAATGATGAGTGGAAATTAAAAGTGAAAAAAATAAATAAATTTCAGTAAGAATTTAGAGTGGCCAAAGGAACATAAGACTCCCCACCTCTTCTTTGGTACTCACATGTTTTAGGAACCCTTCTGAATTTCCCAAAGACCTAGAATGAAGTTTGAGTATTTCCATTTAAACAGAAAAATAGTGACCCTGAGAGGGAGCAAACTCGGGAACATTTGATATAATGGGAATGGAGCTTGGGATTTGAAAGGTGACAGATCAGCATTTTGTTCCCAGCTCTGACAGTTACTGGCTGTGAGATTTGTGACAAGGCACTTGAACCTGACTTAAAGTGATCTCAGAGCAATAATTATTCCCACCATTTAAGATTCAGGATTACTATTCCTACCATTCAGTAAAAATAATAATATTCAGAATATATTAAATACTTAAAATGTCCCAGATACTCTTATATCTTGTGCATGCATTAGCTCATTTAATATTCTCAAGAATCTGAGGACGCAGGTGGTATTTTTTTCTCCATTATGTAGTTGAGAAAAGTAATTTACTGAGAGGCTAGAACAAGATTACATAGCTAGCAAGGGGAAAACCTGCATTAATACTCATTAGTCTTGTTTAAGAACTCATGTGCTTAAGTCCTTTGCTCTACTGTCACTAATGTATTAACAATAGATTAATAATTTAAAAATAGTAGATCTTAAATAAATGATGGCTAGTTTTACTATATGCCAGACACTACCTTAATTTTTATCACTTATAAAAGTGACTGACACCTAATAAGCCACCCTCATATTTAATGTACAGATGAATTAATGAGTTACAAATTACTGCATTTCAGTTAAACATCAAACCAACTAATAATTTAATTTTAATAAAGTCCCTTGAAAGAATTTTTATTGAAAAGTATTAGTAGCTTATAATTAAAATATGGTCTGTATAATAAAGGAAACAATTTATAACATTTTAGGGATTTGGAATATTTGATACCTTAAAGTAAATTTGAATGTTTTTGTTGCAATATCGTTAGAAACTTTAATGCACTTGAGCAAAATCTATCTTCGTACATTGTGCAAAGGTCAATATCAGCAACTTCCATGCAAATAATAATAAATTTGCCCTTAGTAACTCAAAATGAAAGAATTTCACTTATATGTGCAAACTGTTATTTTATGATATATACGCACAAAGTGTATGCATACATACATCATATATACACAAAAATGACCTTGTTCTCTATAGCAAAACATTCGTTGTTTGTATAAATTGTACTTTCTCTAGTATCCCGAGAGATTGCTTGGTTGAAAGAGCAGTTAATTTGAAGAAAATATTTAGCTTTCTTAGTTTCCTTTTGCTATTGGAAATAGCAGTGTTAGTTTGGAATTAGAGGTAAACACTACCTTTATCATATACAAACCACAACAAAAAAAGAGAAGGAATGTTATTTCTTTTGTCTTCCATTATCTGAGGTATTACTTGCTTGTTATGCTCTTTTAATTAACTAAAAATTAATGGTCTTTTAAATAAGTAAAGCTAAAAACTTTGATTTTTTAAAAGAAGTTTTGTTTTTAAAATATTTGTATATACCCAATTTTACTGAATTGTTACAAAAATATAAATATTCACATATATGTTTACTTAATCTTTCTTCTTATTTTTATTTTAATTGTGTGTTTTTATAAGTGGCCTCACTAGTAAAAGCTAAATACACAAATTCATCAATTATCAATTTTTTTGTAAAAATATAGAAAACATTAGTTTTATTATTCTTCCCCTTAATTTTCAAAGAAAATTGGAGTAAATTTTAAAAACTCCACAGTGACAGTAGTGAATAGATATTCCTTTATGTTTAGAAATTCTAGACAGATATGTTTTATCATATATGAGGGTGATACATATTTCTGAAACATGCTAGTCTGAACCACTCCAGTGTGTTTTATTAGCCTCTAAGGGAGGCTCCCACAGCTTCCTTTGAAGACTGTTAGCCTCTGCTGACTGATGCATCGTAATCAAATGCCCATCTGTGGGCACCAACCAAAAAGAAGTCCAGTTCCACAGATTTATCTTTATCTCATGAAAATCACTGGGAGTGTTTATGAACAACCATTTATTACCTTCCTTGGGGCCCATATAATTAAAATTGTCTGTCTCACTGATTTGCTGTTGAATGAGATTTAAAAGAAGAGTGATATTGCTATAAAATGACACAGTCACAGATCTCATTACTGCCCTCACAGGGAACCATTTATCTTTTTACAGTGTCCTCTTATGGTCTCTCATCTGTAGCTGATCTGACGTTGAGCTCCAGAAAGTAGGCCTAATCCCTATGGATCCTAATCACACTAATCATAATTATCACCACTTCTTGCATTCTTTTTATGTGTCAGCCAGTGTTATAAAAGAATTACAATGATTGTTTACAGTGCTTTCTACAAAGCTACCTGCAGAAATGTGGATTTTACAGTGGAAGGAACTGATTTTAAGACATTTTTAAAAGTTGCTCATGATCAAATAAGTAATAAGTGACTCTGCAGAGATTTAAACTCAAGATGATCTATGGAACCATATGCTCTGACTTTTTCTTCTGCTTACTGTGCCAGGCCTAAGGGTCCTAGATGTTCCTGGAGAGAATTAAGTGGATAGCTACCCTTTCCAAATTCCAAAGCTATCAATATACTCTAACTAAATGAGATGGTCATTTAATAAAATACATCAGAAGTAACATTAGCTAAAACAATAATACTGGATGAACATATATTTATAACTCTTGACAAGTTGATCAAAGAATGATTAGAGATCTTTATTCTCTGTGCAGCTGACGTTCATTCTCAGAAACATGGCCAGTGTTAGATTATGTAATTAAAGACTGCACAGATAAGATCAAGGGCATATGTATAACCTACTTTTGGCCAACTGTTACAAACACACACACACATACACACACACGCATGCACACACAAATACAGCATACGACGTCATCTTTGAATCCAAAGGCTAAGAACAAATTTTGCATAATATTATGTGGCCATAATATGCAATGGCCACACTAGACAGATGCACCTAGAATGGTACATGCATGGCATAACTACAAAATGGAATATTATGCAGTCATTTAAAATATACTTTATGGCTGAGTAATATTACTCAGCCATAAAAAGAGACGAAATTGAGCTATTTGTAATGAGGTGGCTAGACCTAGAGTCTGTCATACAGAGTGAAGTAAGTCAGAAAGAGAGAGACAAATACCGTATGCTAACACATATATATGGAATTAAAAAAAAAAATGTCATGAAAAACCTAGGGGTGAAACAGGAATAAAGACACAGACTTACTAGAGAATGGACTTGAGGCTATGGGGAGGGGGAAGGGTAAACTGTGACAAAGCGATAAAGAGGCATGGACATATATACACTACCAAACGTAAGGTAGTTAGCTAGTGGGAAGCAGCCGCGTAGCACAGGGAGATCAGCTCGGTGCTTTGTGACCGCCTGGAGGGGTGGGATAGGGAGGGTGGGAGGGAGGGAGACGCAAGCGGGAAGAGATATGAGAATATATGTGTATATATAACTGATTCATTTTGTTGTGAAGCTGAAACTAACATACCATTGTAAAGCAATTATACCCCAATAAAGATGTTAAAAAATAAAAAAAATAAAAAAATAAAATATACTTTAGAAAAAGTCTTAATGATTTGAAAAAGACTTAGGGTATATAATCCTAAATTGAAAACTTCAGGATATAAAACTAAATATAACACGTTTACACCTACATAAAATGCATACACTCACATACACATTTCCTAAAAAACTACTCAAAGAAAACAGGATAATGCATTCAATTACTCATAGGTTTGAAAAAATTACAGATTTTTTTTAATGCTATTCTCTATTTTTTCAAGTTTTACATATTGACTAATATAAAGTTCATTATAAACAAAAGAAATACCACATAACATTTGAAGATCCTAAAATTCATCTAGTATATTATCTATTTTAGCTACAACTAAGTTTGTTCCTTACATCTGTAATCCTTTTCCTCAAATCATCAGAATCTAGTAACATCATACTTACTTTGTCTTGTCATGAGTGTTTCAAACACAGATATAACTTGCTTTTACCTTCTACTTTACAAATATAGCAATGGTTTGCCTAAGCAGTATTGTGATTTATTGTATCTTGGTTTTGGTTAGAATTTCCACAATGGTAAGGAATTAAATGAACAGCTTGTTCCAAGGCAAAATGCTGTTCTTTTTTTTTTTTTTTTTTTTTGCGTTATGCGGGCCTGTCACTGCTGTGGCCTCTCCCACTGCGGAGCACAGGCTCCGGACGCGCAGGCTCAGCAACCATGGCTCACACGCCCAGCTGCTCCGCAGCATGTAGGATCCTCCCGGACCGGGGCACGAACCCGTGTCCCCTGCATCGGCAGGCAGACTCCCAACCCCTGCGCCACTAGGGAAGCCCCAAAATGCTGTTCTTTAAATGAAAATATGATCAAATTTTAGCCATTATCAGACAATGAAATTTGATCCAAATTTTATTGTAATCAAAAATCAAGGTAAAATAAGACAAAATAAAATATATAGAAATTGGGTCTCCAAATCAGCCCGAACAATACATATTTTAGCTTCATATGTAAGATTCAAGAGGACAGAAGATGCCTCTATCTTTCCATCTAGTCCCACTGCCTAACACAGATGTTCAATAAATATGTCTTTAATGAACGAACAACTGAATGAATGAGCAGTAAAATTGCTGGCAAATACATTCAGATATCTTAAATTTAAGGAGCTCTAAAATAATTAGGACACACTCCAATTTGCTTGGTAAATAAGGTACTCATACCTAATGATTTAAGATAAGAATAAGTCCAAAATAATTATTAAATAAACATACTACTGTTCTCTACTTTTTCAATAAAATTTAAGATTTTTCAAATAAAAATTTGCACTTATTGAATAGCAGGTTAATATTTTAGAATATTTCATTTAGCATTCTTTTGATAATCAAAATTCAAGTTCTCACTCCAAACAGGTCTTCTCCTTTCTCTGATCTCATCCCCATTATTGGCTTCATCCCCCAAAATGATAAAAATATGATCATTATTGCATGGAGTCATATTTGATTAGTTACTTTGATTAGTTAGTTACTTTGATTAGTTATATATATATATATGTATATATATATATATATATATGTCTCCTCATTTGTTTTACTTTATCTTGCATATGCTTCTTCCAGGTCATTATTTCCACTTTGCCAATCAAATAATTAGATGTTCTTTAGGGTTATGGGAGCCCTTATTTGAAAATTCAGAAGAGAAAACACCACAAAATCCTAATTCTGTAATTCTATATAAAATTTTGAAATCTTGCCAAATACTATCTCTATGCATGCCATTTCTTCAAAAGCAATGTCTTGAATTCTTATCACTGGCATGGTATTATACTGAGATCTTTGGAATACAGGAAGAAAATAGACAGCTGGAATTAATATTCCCACTACAGACAATGTCCCTAAGGGAGGAAACAGAGGTGATAGTTGAGAAGATAGTGACAAAAGGCAGAATTATTAGACCTGTGCTTCCTTAAATATGGTCAATATTACACAGAGTCTTAGGGCATAGCTGGCCCATTAATGCCGCAGAATCATGCAAACATTTCTGTGATTAGGTACCCTATAAAAAACTCAATGAAACATTCCATATCACCACAATAACTGTTTGCTCACCCTTCTCTAAGAAACTATCAAAATTATAGCTCAGAGTTTCGTTTACCAAAATCACTGCTAGAAGCTCTAGGTTCTCCAAATCATCCACTACTATTTCAAAATATATTTCAGTGATGTTTAGCGTATATCCTAATCTCACCCAGTCCTCCACTTCCTTTCCTTCTACTCAAGTCTTTCCAAGCTGCCCCCAAGAGTTCCCTTCACCACCTTGTCTTAAATAAAAATTTGGCTGTCTCTTTATGATAATGCCTCCCCTGCAATTTTCTCAAATGAAGGCTCCCTTTTTGTTTTGTTTTACTTTTCATGTTTTCCCAAATTTCCTCTTATCTCAAGGACAGGGGTTCAGCTCCATCAAGACAAATTGATCTTATTTTGATTGCTTCTTCAGAGCTGTCGACCCTACCACCCCGCACCCTACCCTCGCTTTCCCATCATCCAACACAAACTCGTGGCATTCTCTCTCATGCACTGAATCCACTGCCCATGGTTATCGCTTGCCTGAAATATGAATTTTGAGCATTGATCTTCCTATCACTAACTCATTTTTTGTCTTTTTTACTTAAGTAATGCCATGTATACAAGCATTTATCCTCACTGCCCTTGAGGTCTTGAATACTTTCTTCAATTATTTCAGTGATGATTTTCTCTGCTTCTTTGATTCAGATATGAAACCTCTTGATGGATTCTCCAAGTATCTTAAATTTTATATATTATCTGAGTATTTTTTTCTTTTAATTTCTGGAAGAGTTATGGAAGAGTTCCTCTACTTTTTGTTCACAACTATTCATGAATTTTTCATTTCATTTCATGTTTTTAATTTCCAAAAACTATTTTCAATTGAATTCCTGTATGAATTTAATGAACACAACATATTTTCTTATTTCTCCAAAGATATCAGTGATAGTAATTTTTGTTGGTTTGTTTTAACCCTTGCATTAACTATTTCTTGTTTAGCTTGCTTTTTATTCCTGTGCTTTTTTAAGGCTTTTTTTCAGCTTTTTGGGGCACATAGTTGTCTACTCATATTTATGAGTGTGTTAACTGAAAGCCAGTGAGAAGTTTTCAATGTGTGGGATGAATGGAGCTTGTTCACTTTAGTCTCCACTGTAAGGTGATCAGGTTGATCAGTGTTTGGGAAATCCCTGATGTTCCTACCTGTAGGTATTTCCTTTGGGGCTGATCAGATTCCTGAGAGACAACCTTGGAAAACCACACAGCTGGATGCCAATGTTTTTGGAGCTAAGTGACTGAAAAGGGCTGGAGATTACTGGACTTCAGTATATAAATATTCAGCTAATCTTTATTTTCAACAAGGTTTCTTACTCTCAACTGTATCTTATTTTTCTTAGTTCAGAGACCCTTTGCTTTACCTTGTCCACAGAATACATGTTCATGTTTTTTGTTTTGTTTTGTTAATAACAGTCTTAGTGAGATATAGTTTAAATACTTTTATATTCACCCACCTACAAATTACAATTCAATGTTTTTACCATGTTCACAGAATTGTGCATCCATCATCACAATCTAAATTTAGAACATATTTGTCTCCCTCAAAAGAAAACCTATACTCTTTAGCAATTAATTCCCATTGCCCCCACTACCCACCCTTACTCCATGGAAAATACTAATCCACTTTCTATCTCTATAGATTTGCCTATTCAGCACATTCCATATCAATGGAATCATACGATATGTGGTCTTTTGTGACTGTTTTCTTTGACTTAACATAATGCTTTCAAGTTTCATCCATGCTGTAGCATGTAACAGTACTTCATTCTACTTCATTGTCAAGTAATATTCTGGCATCTGGATATACCAAACTCTGTTTATTTGTTCATGTAGAATAGATAAAAGGCAGTTCCCTGGCACTGAGAAGTTAAAGAGGCTGTTTTGATATCTAGCTGTTTCGTATTCAGACTGTCAGAAAATAATACCGATGCCAAAAATAAATAGTGCTACCAATTCCTGAACCTTCTAAAGTTTCTTTGGAATGAAATATGTCACTTTTCAGCTTTCAACTTGCCACCTTAAGATACTGCTTTCTTACTTCTTGTAATTCAAGGATCACTTTTTTAGCTAAAGTTTAGCTTCCATAGTTTTACTGTTGCTTTCTTATACCTCTCACATTTTGACCTTATTGATTTTTCTCTTAAAAATCTCTTTACCACCCTTTTAGTTGTTTTTGGGGAAAGCAATATGAATGCACTTTTTCTACATACACTATTTACTCAGAAATCTAGCTCAGGTACATTTTACTATACATTGTTCTAATCTATATATGTAGACACTATACAAAATGGATGTGCACATATGCCTACAAAATAGTATTATATAACAAATTCTTTTTAAGTGTCTCCACAAGTATTGTTTGTATCTCTCTGATATCATCAAATAACTTTCTCAGTGCAAAAATAAAGTTATTCTATGCTACAAAACTGGTTTTATCATTCATAAAGAAATTAAAATGACCTTCAGTCAAAGTGGCTGGCTGTTCACCTGCCATCAACTTGAAACTGTGTACTCTTCAAAATATTGTATATTTTATTAATTGTCAAATGTATATTTTGTCATTAAGTTGAAAAAAGTGAACAGAAGAATCACAATTCTCAATATCTCTAATCTGGTTACTAACTGCATGACATTAGTATGAGAAAAAAGATATAGTATATTTCTTTAACAAGATGCCTAGAGATCATGACTCCATAAATCCACTTTACTCATAGTAAATACATGACTTAACCTCTAAGTTTCAATTTCATCCTCCATAGAATTTGTATTGATTTACAAATAAACTCATTGCATAGCTTCCAAAAGAGGAAAACGATACTGACTTCCACTATGCTTATGAAGGAAGGATAATCATTAGGCAAACATTACTTAGCATAGTCCTAGACACATAGCAGTAAGCATATACACTAAAGTAACTCTTCAGTTATATACAACTGTGGATATGAGCCCTGACAATGGAACTGGTTTGTGCCAGGACTTTGCTCACAATTGATTTTTGTCAGTGTTCTGTTCCTCTCTGCCTTCATTTCTAGTCTCTAAAATGGAAGTGATAATATTATTTACTCCATAACATTTTTCAGAGGTTTAACTAAATATATTCACGTACAGTTCTCACAACATGTCCAGCTCAATAAATAGTCAATATTAATATTAGGAATAATTGAACATATCATAATTATCATGTTCCTTAAGGAAATCTTAACATAAAACACATTCATTTTTAAAAACCATGGAAGTGTTATGGGCCTTAAGAATAGCCCTAGGTTAAACCATCCAATTATATCACTTACTAGTTATATGACTAGGACCAAGTTTCTTAACCTCTCTGAACCAAAATATTCCATTAGATCGTTAACTCATTCATTCAGCAATCATTTATTTGATAACTATGATGTTTGAGGATAGATGCACCAGATGAACTAGAAAAGTAGT
This sequence comes from Aethalodelphis obliquidens, assembly GCF_003676395.1. Lineage (NCBI taxonomy): Eukaryota > Metazoa > Chordata > Mammalia > Artiodactyla > Delphinidae > Aethalodelphis > Aethalodelphis obliquidens. The sequence continues at coordinate 5,736,874 of NW_020838012.1, read as the reverse complement.
GGCAAACAAGTAAACTATTACTTGGTTCATGCATTGTTCAGAAAATTAAGAAGGTTCAGAAAATTAAATAGGTTAATTTATGAAAAAAGCAAGTTTAAGTATCATTTCCCATTTCCCTTTTTTCCACATTTTTATTACAACAGAGCCCCATAGCTTATACCTGGTCATATTATTATAAAATAATATCAGCTCAAAAAGATATAAAACAAGTTGTCTAGTTAATCTCCCTGATTTTAAAAGCTAATATAAATAATTAGAAATAATTTAGGTAGTAGGATTTTTAAAAATCAGCAGTTAGATCATAATACTGACAGCAAAAGCAATAAAGGCTCAGGATATGACTTGCCAAACATTTTCAAAAGCACATAAATATTATCATTTTTCTAGGGAACATTTACAAAGATGGCATATTACCTGTCTCTTTAGAATAGGGTTTGGTAAACTATTTCTGTAAAGGGCCAGATAGTAAATGCAAATAGTAAATATTTTTGGATTTTTGGACCACATAAAGTCTCACTGTATATTTTTTTTCAAATCTTTAAACATGTAAAATCCATTCTGAGCTCACAGGCCACATAAGAGTCAGCCATATACCAGATTTGGCCTAAGACTGTTGACTGCTGTTATAAAATTTTTGAACCCTGTTCAATTTATAGTTAAAACCACTTATAAGAAGCTCTCCAAATAGCCAAGCCAACTCTCACCTTTCACCAAGGATAGCTATTCAGCCAATCATCCATTTAACAGATAGGTATTCAGTACCTACTAAATAACAGGTTTTCTTTGTAGATACCATAAATATAATGCAGTAGGTACAGTCAGAAGTACATAGAATTTTTGTTGTTGTTGTTGTTGTTGTGCTTTAGTAGAGGGTTCAAATATGAATATAAGTATTTGTCATTCAGGGTGGAAGTGCTAAGGTATGAATAAAAAACAAGATGTTACAAGGAGAGAAGCTGAAAATTCAGTTTTAGTGTTGACAGAGAAGGAAAGTTTCTGGAGGAAGTGATGTCTAAATGAAGATGGGACTTATCCTACAGTAGTAAAGGACTGTAGGATTCAGGGAGAAAGAATAAAAATCAAGTGCAACATTTGACAGATGAGGGAGAACTTGGCATGACTGCTAAAAGAAAAAAGAAATCCCTTCCACCTAAAGCATTCATAGTAAAAAAAAGAGGCATCGTGGAGTAATAGATGAGGTCAGAGAGTTAAGCAAGAAACAGATCAGGGGTCTCATAAGTCATATTAGGGAGTATAGACTTCACCCTGCAGTCAGTGCAGGAAACATTAAAGGATGTTAAGCACGTGAAAACTACTAGCAGATACTCTCTTTGGAAAAACACTTCAGAAGAAAGTGTGGACAAGAGAACTATTCAGGAAGCAGAACAGATAGGCTTTTGTGATTATGTGAGTAAAAGCACTCACATAATGAGGTAACAAGACCTACAACCAGTTATATAACTTTGACTTCACTCACGTCAACTTAATGTCACACACAAACTATGTTCCTATCCACTCTTCTTCATTTTCCCAGAGTGTTCTCCCCACGGAGAATGCCTCCACCACCAGCATTAACCTCTTTAAATCCTATTTGTTCTTTCCATGCCCTGTTCAGTCCCTCACTTCTTAAACTTGCAACAATTTTAGTCCAAAATTGATTAGATTTTTATTTTTCTCAACATTTACATTATAGAAATCATCAAAATAGAGCAAGGACTTTATTTTCTGCATTTTGTTTATTTTCCTACCAACTCAAACAGTGCTGACTCAGAAGTGTGGGTGTATATTCACTGACAGATGTACAGATCTACAGAGATCTGCACACTAGACTGGCCAGCTGTGACCTACAGGCCATGGTTTGTAAAGCACTCATTAGAGAGGGATTCTCAAACATTCTTATAGGTGAATCTATTTTTTAACAAAACTTTCACTCAGAGATTTCTTACTTTACTTTTCCAAAATCCTTCATGTATTTTAGATATATCTAATTCCTGTATCCATACAACTCACCTGATGTACGCTCATGTCTCTCTGGGACAGCTATAATACTATCCTAATTGATATCTCTCCACACTGATTTTTGTCCCAGTCCAATTTTCCCTTCACACTGAAGTCAAACTCTTTTAATAGATGTTAAATCATGTCATTCCTCTGCTTAAAACTTTTGGTGAATTGAGTCTGAAATCCATGTCATGATTTTCAAGTTTGCTGAGGTTTCACATGCTAGTCAACACTACCTGGAATTGCTGCTGATGACCAGTCCTGGGAGTTGTCTGTCCTTCAGTCCCAAAGAACTCTGCTCTTTTCACCTCAGGAACATTACCTAAATTATTGTTTCTGCCTGACACATTCCCCCTTCAATTCTTTGGCCCCTTAGCTTTTACTCATCCTTCTGGTATCCAATTAAATATTAGTTCTCATGAAAGTCTTCCCTGATGTCTTCAATTCTGAGACATGTTCAAACATTTCTAAAACCTAGACTCTTCCAAATGACATGTGCACTCAAAGTAGTAGTTTTTCTATTTTCCAAAATATTGAATGTTATTAAATCAATGGTAGGTACATCAGACCCTTTGATTTTAAAGGCGTCTCATGATTGAGGAAATATGGTGTGTCTTGAGAGAACTCTGCAGCTGCTCTATTACAGTTATCATCATTTTCTTTTATCCCTGCTTACCTCAATAGTCCCATGAGTGCTGGACGCATGCCCATCTCAATCACCCCTCTATCTCCAGAGCTTAGCACAAGGCTGAGCCTAATAGGTGGAGAGTCAGTCAATACTCATTGCTTACAGAATGATCCTATTGCTTTTCATTCTCTCCAGAGGCACACATATGGTGCTGAAAGTGATGCAATTATATTAGGGTTCCTGGGATCTTGATGATTTAGGGAAGTTTTTTCCAAACCCACAATTTCAAAACATGTGAGAGTCTAACACTTTCAATATCTTTATTCACAATCTCTGCTTCTGCATTGGCTCAAGTGCTTAGATTATTTGTCTTTTTCAAATGTGCCCATAACTTGTTGTAAAACTCAATCAATCAATCAAACACTTTAAATAGAAATTAATTCCCAGGAAATATGTCCTGATTTTTGTTCTCTTAGTTTGATTACAAGTTTATGGCATTGAGGTGGAGACCCTTCACATTATTCACCACAAAAGATTCTGCCATTCACTGGGCCTCCTGCTATGCCATCAGCCCTGTTGCCGTTACAAAACCTGTGATACCAGCATCTATGTCAGAACCCTTGGCCCTGTCTTGATTCTGGGTCTGCAGAGAACTAAGTTCACTTCTTCTGAGAGAACTGAAACTCCTAGGACAATAAAGCAAAGAGCATGGATTTTACAGTGAGACAGAGCTGAGTTGCACTTCTAGGTCTGCCATTTCCTCACTATGTAACTTTTGGCAAGTTGCCTAATATCTTCAAACATCAGTTTCTTCAAATATCAAATGATATGGAAAGACTTTTCACTAAAGTGTGTTGTAAAGATTAATGAGCTGACATATGGAGCCTGCCAAGTGTGGTAGCCATCACATGGTATTCATGTCATAGTAATATAGCTATGAATGGGGAAGGTTTTACTGAACTATCTAAATACACACAAAAAAAATAATTTCAGGATAATGACTATGGGTGGGAAAATTTTCTAGTCAGTAACGAAGTTTTTCCCATGTTTCATAAACAACTCCAAACCCTATTCCCTATCTACCCTTGAATAGTGAAGGTACCATTTACCTTCAAGAGGAGTAGACAATTATAGCAACGAATCAAGATATTCAGTCATGTTTCAAAAAGCTTAAAATTAACTCTATAAGTCATTAGCTATTATATTTAAATAATAGCCATTGGTTTTTGTATTATGTTTCAATAATAGTATTTGCTATTAATCCTCCTATATTTAAAAAAAATGGGTTTCCTTAACAAATTAGCAAATGCAAGAAAATGAAATCAGCCTTAAATGATAATTTTATTTCACAACATGAGAGTTGTGCTGCAAATAGTCTTGTATAGGCATCTGGCCTCTAGTTTAAAAACTCTGCTAATAAGCTCTCTATGAACAGAATCAAGCTTTCAAAGCCTGAAGGATATGTTTGTTCTGATATGGATTAAGATATAATTTTCAAAATGATGGATAATAAAACTTACCTTAATTACAGAGGCTTTGCTTAATCATTTCAAGTGGTCTTAATATTTCAAGACCCCATAGAATTTAAAAGAGTGAGATTTGTTGTAGGATTTAAAGTGAGTTCAACTGGTGAAACTCATTTAGTAGAAATGTAGAGTTAGTCAGTCCAGAATGTTTTTTGAGTACTTATGTTCTAGCACTTTTGCTAGGTGACTTTAAATTAGCTTTCAACAAAGCAGACACCATCCCTGTTATTACAGTCCAGTAGAGTGAAACTTTGGCAGTGAGAGTTAACAACACAAGACAAGATAAAACCAGATGCCATAAAGGTAAAATGTAACATAATTTATTACCTAAAAACTTTAAAAAACATTATTGCAAAAGATGCCATAAAAATATGAAAAGCAAACATAAGACTTAGAGGAATATATGACAGAGAGATGCAGAAAATAAGCACTTAAAATGTTAGCCAATAATAATATTTTATATGTTGATTTACATCTATATTTACCAGTGCATACAGAAAAACTATGGAAGGATACACACCAAACTGTTAACATGGTTACCTTTTGGGTGTAGAACTAAGTTAATGGGTAAAGGAGACAAGAGTAACTTCCTTACTTTCCATTCTAATACTTATCAGTGAGGTCTGAATTATTTACTCAAGCCTATATTATTTTGTACTTTAAAAGATGCGTACTAACCACATCCACAGCAAGACAATACAAATGACTCCAAAGTATTTGCAAAGCCATCTAATTTTTGTCATATTCTTTCAAAGAAAAGTTTGAATCATGTAAATTCATTAAATAGTAAAATAAAATCTTATCTTCTGTTAGAATTCCTTATAAAAAAAAAGAATATGTATGACCAAGTGGGATTTACCCCAGGAATGCAAAGATTTTTCAATATCCACAAATCAGTCAATGTGATACATAACATTAACAAACTGAAAAATAATAAAAAATAAAAACATATGATCATCTCAATAGATGCGGGAAAAGCCTTTGACAAAATTCAACATCAATTTATGATAAAAGTGCTCTAGAAAGTGGGTGTAGAGGAAACATACCTCAACATAATAAAGGCCGTATATGACAAACCCACAGCTAACATCATACTCAGTGGTGAAAAGCTGAAAGCATTTCCTCTAAGATCAGGAGCAAAACAAGGAGGCCCACTATATCCACTTTTAATGAATATAATATTGGAAGTCTTAGACACAACAATCAGACAAGGAAAATAAAGTTTAAAAATCTAAATTGGAAAGGAAGAAGTAAAACTGCCATTGTTTGCAGATGACATGATATTATTCATAGAAAGTCCTAATCATGCTGACAGAAAAAAAAAAAACTAGAGCTTATCAATGAATTCAGTAAAGTTGCAGGATACAAAATTAATATACAGAAATTGGTTGCATTTCTATACACTGATAACAAACTATCAGAAAGAGAGTTTAAGGAAGAATCCTATTTACCATTGCATCAAAAACAAATAAAATACCTCAGACTAAATCTAACTGAAGAGGTAAAAGACCTGTACTTGGAAACCTATAAAATACTTTTGAAATTAATTGAAAATGACACAAACAGATGGAAAGATATATTGTATTTCTGGATTGGAAGACTCAATATTGTTAAAATGACAGTACTACCCAAAACCATCCACAGATTCAATGCAATCTCTGTCAAAATACTGATGGTATTTTTCACAGAACTAGATCAAGTAATTTTTAAATTTATATGGAAACACAAAAGACCCCATATAGCCAAATCAATCTTGAGAAAGAAAAACAGAGCTGGAGGAATCATGCTCCCTGACTTCAGACTATACTACAAAGCTACTATAATTAAAACAGACACATAGGTCAATGGAACAGAATAGAGTGCCCAGAAATAGACCCACACACTTAGAGTCAATTAATCTATGACAAAGAAGGCAAAAATATATAACAGAGAAAAGACAGTCTCTTCCATAAGTGGTGCTGGGGAAACTGGACAGTTACATGTAAAAGAATGAAATTAGAACACTATATAACACCATATGCATAAATATATTCAAACTGGATTAAAGACCTAAATCTAAACTGGAAACTATAAAACTACTAGAGAAAGACTTAGGCAGAAAACTCTGACATGAATAGAGCAATGTTTATTTTTAGATACATCTCCTAAATTAAAAGAAATAAAAACACACAAAAAAAGGGAACTAATTAAACTTAAAAGCTTTTGTTCAGCAAAGGAAACCATTGACAAAAGGAAAAGACAGCCTACTGAATAGGAGAAAATTTTGCAAATGAAATGATCAAAAAGGGGTTAATATTCAAAATATACAAACAGCTCATACAATTAAACATTAAAAAAAAAAACTGATTAAAAAATGGCAAAAGACCATAACAGACATTTCTGCAAACAGGACATGTAAAATGGCCAACAGGCACACGAAAAAATGCTCAATATCAGGGAGACCTTCAAGATGGCAGAAGAGTAAGACATGGAGATCACCTTCCTCCCCACAAATACATCAAAAATATATCTACATGTGGAACAACTCCTACAGAACACCTACTGAATGCTGGCAGAAGACCTCAGACTTCTCAAAAGGCAAGAAAATCCCCACATACCTGGGTATAGCAAAAGAAAAAAGAAAAAACAGAGACAAAAGAATAGGGATGAGACCTACACCTCTGGGAGTGAGCTGTGAAGGAGGAAAAGTTTCCACACACTAGGGAGCCCCAACACTGGCAGGGACAGAGATTGGGCAGGGGGGATGCTTCAGAGCCACTGAGGAGAGTTCAGCAACAGGGGTGCAGAGGACAAAGAGGAGAGATTCCCACACAGAGGATTGGTGCCAACAAGCACTCACCAACCTGACATGCTTGTCTGCTCACCCACCAGGGCAGGAGGGTGCTGGGAGCTGAGGCTTGAGCTTTGGAGGTCAGACCTCACGGAAAGAACTGGGGTTGGCTGTGTGAAGACAGCCTGAAGGGGGCTAGCTAGCCAGGAGGGAGTCAGGGAAAAAGTCTGGACCTGGCAAAGAGGCAAGAGACCATTATTTCAGGTTGTGCGAGGAGAGGGGATTCCTGCCGCATGTGTGCACAGAAGGCAGAGCACCACCTAAGCAAACTCCAGAGACAGGAGTTTGCCACAGCTATCAGATCAGACAAGAGAGACAGGCATGAAATTCTAAAGTTGCCCCGCTGCCACCAAGAATCCTGTGGGCAAGTACAGGTCACTATCTACACCTCCCTGGGAGCCTGTGCAGCCCACCACAGCCAGGGTCCCGAGATCCAGGGACAACTTCCCTGGAAGAACACACAGCATGGCTCAGGCTGTTGCAATGTCAGGCCAGCCTCTGCTGTCACAGGCTCATCCTGCATTCCAATTATGACTACCATACCCCACCCTCTCCCTGGCCTGAGTGAGCAAGACAGACATAATCAGCCGCTGCTTTAACACCATCCTGTCTGGTTAGGGAACAGAAGCCTGAGGGGAGCCTACGTGCAGAGGTGGAGCCAAAACTGAAGATAAACCCCAGGAGCTGTGTGAACAAAGAAGAGAAAGGGAAATTTCTCCATGCAGCCCCAGGAGCAGCAGATTAAATCCCCACAATCAACTTGATGAACCCTACATCTGTGGAATACCAGCGTAGACAATGAATGTTCTCAAAATTGAGGCAGTGGACTTTGGGAGCAACTGTAGACTTGTGGTTTGCTTTCTGCCTCTGATTTGTTTCTGGTTTTTATGTTTATCTTAGTTCAGTTTTTGGTGCATTTTATCATTGGTGAATCCATTTATTGGTTTGGTCCCTCTTTTTTTTATTTTTTTTATTTCATAATTTTTTATATTAAATTATTTTCTTAATTTTTCTCCCTTTTTTCTCTTTTTGTGAGTGTGTATGTGTATGTTTCTTTGTGTAATTTTGTTTGTTTAGTTATGCTTTTACCTTTTGGTTTGGGGTTCTCTCTGTTCGGTTTTGGGGGATTTTTGTTTGTTTTTTCTTCCTTTTCTTCTGAGCTGAGTGACTGGCAGGGTCTTGGTGTTCCAGATGGGTGTCAGACCCCAGAATCTGAGGTGGGAGAGATGAGTCCAGGACACTGGACCACCAGAGACCTTCCAGCCCCATGTAGTATCAATCAGTGAGAGTTCTCCCAGAGATTTCCATTTCAACACCAAGACCCAGCTCCACCCAATGACCAGCAAGCTCTAGTGCTGGACACCCCATGCCAAACAACTAACAAGACAAGAAAACAACCCCACCCATTAGCAGAGAGGCTGCCTACAGTCATACTAAGGTCAAGGACACCCCAAAACACACCACAGGACTTGGTCCTGCCCACCAGAAAGACAAGATCCAGGCTCATCCACCAAAACACAGGCACTAGTCTCCTCCACCAGGAAACTTATACAACCCACTGAACCAAACTTAGCCACTGGAGACAGACACCAAAAACAACAGGAACTACGAACCTGCCACAAACCTGCCGCCTATGAAAAGGAGACCCCAAACACAGTAAGTTAAACAAAATGAGAAGACAGAGAAATATGCAACAGATGAAGGAGCAAGGTAAAAACCCAACAGACCAAACAAATGGAGAGGAAATAGGCAGTCTACCTGAAAAAGAATTCAGAATAATGATAGTAAAGATGATCCAAAATCTTAGAAAGAAAATGGAGAAAATACAAGAAATGCTTCACAAGGATCTAAAAGAACAAAATAGCAAAAAAAAAAAAAAAAAAAAAAAAAAAAAAAAAAAAAAAAAAAAAAAACAACAACTATGAACAGCACAATAAATGCAATTAAAAATTATCTAGAAGGAATCAATAGCAAAATAACTGAGACACAAGAATGGGTAAGTGACCTGGAAGATAAAATAGTGGAAATAACTGTCTCAGAGCAGAATAAAGAAAAAAAGAATGAAAAGAATTGAGGACAGTCTCAGAGACCCCTGGGACAACATTAAATGCAACAACATTTGAATTATAGGGGTCCCAGAAGAAGAAGAGATAAAGAAAGGGACTGAGAAAATGTTTGAAGAGATTATAGTTGAAAACTTCCCTAACATGGGAAAAGAAATGGTCAATCAAATTCAGGAAGTGCAGAGAGTCCCATAGAGGATAAATCCAAGGAGAAACACACGAAGACACATATTAATCAAACTATAAAAAATTAACTACAAAGAAAAAATATTAAAAGCGTCAAGGGAAAAGCAACAAATAATATAAAAGGGAATCCTCATAAGGTTAATGGCTGATCTTTCAGCAGAAACTCTGCAAGCCAGAAGACAGTGACAGCATATATGTGAAGTAAGGAAAGGGGAAAACCTACAACCAAGATTACTCGATTCAGCAAGAATCTCATTCAGATTTAATGGAGAAATTAAAACCTTGACAGACAAGCAAAAGTTAAGAGAATTCAGCATCCACCAAATGAGCTTTACAACAAATGTTAAAGGAACTTCTCTAGGCAAGAAACACAAAAGAAGGAAAAGACCACAAAAACAAACCCAAAACAATTAAGAAAATGGTAATAGGAACATATATATCGATAATTACTTTAAATGTAAATGGATTAAATGTCCCAAACAAAAGACTAAGACTGGCTGAATGGATACAAAAACAAGACCCATATTTATGCTGTCTACAAGATACCCACTTCAGACCTAGAGACACATACAGATTGAAAGTAAGGGGATGGAAAAAGATATTCCATGCAAATGGAAACCAAAAGAAAACTGGAGTAACAATTCTCATATCAGACAAAATAGACTTTAAAATAAAGACTATTACAAGAGACAAAGAAGGACAGTACATAATGATCAAAGGATCAATCCAAGAAGAAGATATAACAATTGTTAATATATATTCACACAACATAGGAGCACCTCAATGCATAAGGCAAATGCTAATAGCCATAAAACGGTAAATAAACAGTAACATTATAACAATAGGGCACTTTAACACCCCACTTCCACCAATGGACAGATCATCCAAAATGAATATAAATAAGGAAATGCAAGCTTTAAATGACATATTAGAACAGATGGACTTAATTGATATATATAAGACATTTCATCTAAAAACAACAGAAAACACTTTCTTCTCATGTGCTCATGGAACATTCTCCAGGATATATCATATATTGGGTCACAAATCAAGTCTCGGTAAATTTAAGAAAATTGAAATCATATTGGTTATCTTTTCCAACTACAACACTATGAGACTAGATATCAATTACAGGAAAAAAATGTAAAAAATACAAACACATGGAGACTAAACAATATGCTACTAAATAACCAAGAGATCACTGAGGAAATCAAAGAGGAAATCAAAGAATACCTAGAAACAAATAACAATGAAAACATGATGACCCAAAACCTATGGGATGCAGCAAAAGCAGTTCTAAGAGGGAAGTTTATAGCAATAAAATCCTATCTCAAGAAACAAGGAAAACCTCAAATAAACAACCTAACTTTTCACCTAACGCTATTAGAGAAAGAAGAACAACAAAAAAAACAACTCCAAAGTTAGAAGAAGGAAGGAAATCATAAATCTCAGATCAGAAATAAATGAAAAAGAAATGAAGGAAACAATAGCAAAGATCAATAAAACTGAAAGCTGGTCTTTGAGAAGATAAACAAAATTGATAAACCATTAGCCAGACTCATAAGAAAAAAAGGGAGAAGAATCAAATCAACAGAATTAGAAATGAAAAAGGGGAAGTAACAACTGACACTGCAGAAATACAAAGGATAATGAGAGAATACTACAAGGAACTAAAAGCCAATAAAATGGACAACCTGGAAGAAATAGACAAATTCTTAGAAAAGTACAACCTTCTGAGACTGAACCAGGAAGAAACAGAACATGTGAACAGACCAATCACAAGCACTGAAATTGAAACTGTGATTAAAAATCTTCCAACAAACAAAAGCCCAGGACCAGATGGTTTCACAGGTGAATTCTATCAAACGTTTAGAGAAGAGCTAACACCTAGTGTTTTGCTAGTGGGAAACAGCCATATAGCACAGGGAGATCAGCTCAGTGCTTTGAGACCACATAGAGGGATGGGATAGGGAGGGTGAGAGGGAGATGCAAGAGGGAGGGGATATGGGGATATATGTATACATATAGCTGATTCACTTTGTTATACAACAGAAACTAACACAACATGGTAAAGAAATTATACTCCAATAAAGATGTTAAATTTTTTTGTTTAAAAAAGAAGTGATTTAAATTTTTAAAAAATGATGCTCAATATCACTGATCATCAGCCAAATGCAAATCAAAACTACAATGTGTATCACCTCACACTGTCAGAGAGCTCTCATCAAAAAGAACACAAATAACAAACGTTGGCCAGGATGTGGAGAAAAGGTAACCCTCATACATCATTAGTGAGAATGTAAATTGGTGCAGCCACTGAGGAAAACTACGGATGTTTCTCAAAAACCAAAATTAGAACGACCATGTGACCCAGTAATTCCACTCCTGAGTATATATCTGAAAAAAACATAAACACTAATTCAAAAAGATACATGCACCCCAATGTTCATAGCAGTATTATTTACAACTGCCGAGATATGGAAGCAAGCTAGGTGTCCATCAACGGGTGAATAGATAAAGAAGATGTAATATATATATTACATGTAATATAGAATACATATATATATATTATGTATATATATTAATGTAATACATATTATACATGTAATATATAATATATATATTAATACACACACATATACAATGTAATACTTCACAGCCATAAAAACAATGAGATTTGTCATTTGCAGCAATATGGGTGCACTTGCAGGGTATTATGCTAAGTGAAATAAGACAGACAGAGAAAGACAAATACAATATCATGTAAATATGATAAAGAATACAACAACTCAGTAAATATAATGAAAAAGAAACAGACACACAGGTATAGAGACCAAACTAGTGGTTGGCAATGGGGAGAGGGAAGGGGGAAGGATAAGCTAGGGTTAAGGGATTAAGTGGTACCAACAATTTTGTGTAAAATAAACTACATGGATATATTGTACATCATGGGGGATATAGGCAGTATTTTATAATAACTCTAAATTGAGTATAATCTTAAAAAATTGTGAATCACTATATTATACACCTGTTATTTACATGTTATTGTACATCAACTATACTTCAATAAAAATTTTTGAAATAAAAATTTAAAATTAAAAGAGCACCTCAATACATAAGGCAAATGCTAATAGCCATAAAACTTTAAATGTTTTTGCCAAAACTTTAAATTATTGCCAAGACCTATGTTGATGAGTTTATTCTGTACTTTAAAAGTACAGAATAAACTCATCAACATAGGTCTTGGCAATAATTTTTTTAACATCTTTATTGCAGTATAATTGCTTTACAATGGTGTGTTAGTTTCTGCTTTATAACAAAGTGAATCAGCTATACATATACATATAACCCCATATCTCTTCTCTCTTTTGTCTCCCTCCCACCCTCCCTATCCCACCCCTCTAGGTAGTCACAAAGCACGGAGCTGATATTTCTGTGCTATGTGTCTGCTTCCCACTAGCTATCTATTTTACATTTGGTAGTATATATAAGTTTGTGCCACACTCTCACTTCGTCCCAGCTTACCCTTCCCCCTCCCCACATCCTCAAGTACATTCTCGATAAAGTCTACGTCTTTATTCCTGTCCTGCCCCTAGGTTCTTCATAAACATTTTTTTTTTAGATTTCATATATATATATATGTGTTAGCATATGGTATTTGTTTTTCTCTTTATGATATACTTCACTCTGTATGACAGACTCTAGGTCCATCCACCTCACCAGAAATAACTCAATTTCGTTTCTTTTTATGGCTGAGAAATATTCCATTGTATGTATGTGTCATATCCTCTTTATCCATTCATCTGTCGATGGGCACTTAGGTTGCTTCCATGTCCTGGCTATTGTAAATAGAGCTTGGCAATGATTTTTTTTTTTTAATTTGACATCAAATGCAAAGGCAAAAATAAGCAAATATAAACAAGTGAGACTACATCAAACTAAAAAGCTTCTGCACAGCAAACTATAAACAAAATGAAGAGGCAACCTATTGAATAGGGAAAAAAATTTGCAAACCATATATCTAAGTGTTAATATCCAAAATATACAAGGAACTCATACAATGCAATCGTCAAAAGCAAATAAACTTTAAAATGGCCAAAGGACTCAAATATACATTTTTTGAAAGAAGACATACAAATGGCCAAAACGTACATGAAAATTTGCTCAACACAACTAATCATCAGGGAAATAAGATATTACCTCTCACCTGTTAGGATGTCTATTATCAAAAAGACAAGAAATAGAAGGTTTTGGCAAGGATGTGGAGAAAAGGAAACCTTTACACACTGTTGGTGGTAATGTAAACTGGTCCAGCTACTATGGAAAACACATGGAGATTACTCAAGAAATTAAATATAGAACTATCATATGATCCAACAATCCCAGTTCTGGGTATATAGCCAAAAAATCCAAAATCACTATCTTGAAATGACATGTACTCCCCTGTTCATTGCAACATTAGTTACAATAGCCAAGGTATAGAAACAACCTATGTGTAGGTTGACAGATGAATGGATAAAAAAAATGTGATACATATGCATATATGTATGTAAACATATACTCACACAATGTAATATTACTAAGCCAAAAACAAAGAAAATTCTTCCATTTGTGGCAACAAAGAAGAACATGGAGAACATTGTGAACTGTCCAGTGAACTATCCCAGACAGAGAAAGACAAATAAATACTGCATGGTATTGCTTATATGTGGAACAGATAGTATAATGGTGCTTGTCAGGGGCTGGTGGGGGTAAATAGGGAGAGGTAAAAGGGTGCAAACTTTCTATTATAAAATGAATAAGGTTTAGGATTTAATGTATAACATGGTGTCTATAGTTGATAATACTTAATTGCATAGTTGAAATTTGCTAAGAGAGTAGAACTTAAGTTTTCTCACCAAAAACAGAAAAGATAAATATGTGAGTTGATGGATGTATTAATCAACTCAATGGTAGGAATCCTTTCATAACATATATATATATATATGTATCAAATCATCACACTGTATACTTTAAATATCTTACAATTTTATATGTCAATTATATCTCAATAAAGCTGTAAAAAACATTGTGGCATGTCATAAGCATTCACTAAATTGCTGTTTTTGCTAATGTTAAAAATCACCATAGCCACAAAATTTGGATGTAGAAAAATGTACTATTTCTCTATTAATTTGCCCCATGAGTCTCAATTCCCACTGATTATATCCACATTTTTCTGACTTAATCTATTTCTTCTGGGTGACTGGTCAAGTCAGACATCTCAATCACTTTTGCCTTTTCCTCACCTCTTGTACTTATCTAACTTCCCAGAGTGGGGTAAATGGAAGAGGTCTGTGATTTTCCCTGGCAGTGGTGAAGAGACATTATATTCTGGCCACACTGTGCAGTAAAACACCAACAAAATCTTTGTAGGCTCTCTGCATACACTTGCTATGACCTCCCATGGGTTTCAGTCATGAAAGTATAAATGGTCACTTTATGTATGTTGTGATGTCCACCTGAAGGCCTTCTGGTACCTCCTCAATTCCTAATCACTTTATTTTCTCTCTCAGGAGGTTGAGAATTTGGAACAGCTCTCCACATACTCAGCTTAAATTCCAGGAATGTTGAGCGCATTCAAGCCCCTCTTTCTCTGCACTTTGGCTACCCTACAGTTCCAGCTCCATGATGCAGTCAGGGCTGCTCTACATACCATGCCATCTTCCTGGGCTATGACTTTGAAGAAGGCACGACATTTTAAGGGATTTTTATTTTTCTCACTCAACTATGATAACATCTCTAACCCCACTCATACATATAAGCTGTCCTCTCCATCTCTCTTCAAGTTTTTTTTTTTTTTCCCCAGGACTGGAAAGAGCTTTAAGTTCCTCTTTGTGTAGCATAAAAACCACCTGTTGTATTATCCTTTATTCTGTCCAATTTTATTCTTTTTGGATCAACTTTATACTGAGTTTTTTGGCTCTGAATCCTATACTCACTCAAAAAGCCCAGCTTTTGTTAATCAAAGTGTTTTGTATTTCAAATCTATATTCTCAAATATAAGTTTTAGAAATCCAATTAGCTATTCCTCTGGCTTTTTGTTCTGAGCCATATTCATGCTACATTTGAAAGAAGTGTAGATGAAAAGCTATTGCAACTGTCAGAATCATGAGGAAAGGTACATCATACTGTGGTTCTCAAGAGGAAAGAAACTTCTGTTAATAGTTGAAGATAGAATTGCTATATTTTTAATCACTTAAGATGAAATTCTACCCAGATAGAAGACTAATAGAGTTTGGAAAGGTAGAAAGATGATTAGATAGATGATAGATGGATAGATAGATAGATAGATACATAGATAGATAGATGATAGTTTGATAACTTGTTTTTTCTCCATTAAAAAACTCTCACTTTATTAAGTGCTGAGGATGAAAAGATTGCACCAAAAGAGAATTCTTGCACTTTGATTTTACCGTGTGCTTTTGTCTTTATTCTCTCATAAACATTTTTGGGTTGCTAACCTCTTCCCCAGTGTTTCCATTTGGTATGTGGTAAGCTCATATTCATTCTAGAATATCCAACTAAAGAAAATCACCTCTTTTACTCAAAGCTCCTTCTGAATACTCCATGCAAAATCATAAGCTTCCTTCCTTGTGGTCCCTCAGCATATTCTTTACACTTCTATCACCTAGCTTCTCACATTGAAATTGTGAATCTTGGTCCTTCTTCAGATAGATCCCCAAGGAAACTATTTTGACTTTTTCAATTCTGCATTTCATTTATGTTGCACACTTACCATTATAAAATGAAGAGAGGGAAGGAAGGAAGGAAGGAAGGAAGGAAGGAAGGAAGGAAAGGAGGGAGGAAGGAAGGAAGGGAAGGAGGAATGAAAGAAGGGAGGGAGGGGAGAGGAGAAGGAAGGGAGATATCAAAAGAAAACAAGAACCAAGAGATCAAAGGACAGAAGCATCTCTTTAAATATTAATTTGAGAGATAATTAAGCATATTTATTTTGGTTAATCAAAGAATAAGACCAAACTCTGTACCACATTATTTCCTTTAATATGACAGTTGAATCAGTCATGGCTTCTATTAGTAAACTAGAGTGGTAGAGGGGACTGTGTTTTTAATATTTGCCTAAACAATTTGGGCAATGAAACAGATTCATAGAAGAAATGGGAAAAGAGAGAACTATATGAACCTTTATCCTTATAAGAGAAACAAGAAGCTTGCCATCTTGTCACATGACTAACAAAGTTTGTAAAAAATTCCAAAGAGAGCCAGAAAACCAAAAATTCTCTTAGAACAAGTTTCTACTTCTTACTTTGGAGAAGAAGTGAGCTTCAAAGACTGAAGGAATTCAAGGGTGTGCAGAATTGAGATGCTGTAGAAAATATTTTACCGTTGGAGATTTGGAGTGTTGTCAGCAAGTCACTAGAACACCAAGAGGTGCTTTGGGAGTGATTAGGGGTGCAAATATTATAGCAACAGATCAACTCCATCATATGCAAGTTTAAAACCCCTTCCTTAATAACTTCTCTGTATTCCAAAATTATGTACCCACTATATTTTCTAATTATGTCTTTATGTATGTACAACTTCTTTTGAGCTGAATTCAAGTACTCTCACGTGGTATTCCTAGACTCAGCAAAGTGGCCCATAGTAAGTTCTGTACAAATACTGGTTGAAGTGAACAAATAAGCATTTCTTTGTTGGATGATGAAACATTACTGCAGAAGAGTGTGGAATAAAGATGCACAGATGGAGTAAAAACCAGAAGTGGCACATGGCAAAATAGTCAAAATATTACAGCTAAGACAGCTATTTTTTCCTTCCAGGATGTGAGAGTGATTTTTTATAATCTTACTCTTTTCAGGACACAGATAGCCTGGGAGACATTGTAAAACAAATAATATCTACATCAACACATAATTTTTATTTTATCAATTTTTCTACATGTTTGTAAGAGAAAGCACTGGACCTTTTGATAAGATATATTTATCAGATTTCAGAATGAATACTCAAACAAAATAAGAAAGGAATGTATTCTAAAACATAAGAGGTTCTTCATTCCATGGGAATTCTAACAATAACATGTATAGGTAGCTGCTGCTTTGGTTAATTGTCTCTACTCTCTTTGTCCTAGGCCATACCCCCCCCCCAAAAAAAATATCTAATTTATATTCTACCTGAATTTCTGTCATGAACCTGTGATGATTCTCGTGGTTGCTTATGCACCAAAACAAAGGGGAACAATATAGCAGGGAAACAAACTGAAGTGATGGGAACACAGAGAAAGAATGGGGAAAAGAGAGGAAATAAATGAAGGGAAAGAGTGAGAAAAAATAAAAGAGAGGAAAGAGATGATATGGGAAACAAGCAAAGGAAATGAGATAAAATAAAAAGTAGAGAAAAGGCACACTGGAAGCAAAATAAGGGAGAAAGTAAAAGAAAGCCCCTCAGAGCTGAGATCATTATGGTTTTGTTAAACCATCCCCATAAGTTGAATTTACTCCTTTTTTTTAAACATTAAGCAGTGTAGTATCATTTAATAGAATCTTAGTGTTCCTAATAAGTAGTATATTGATCTCAGAGTATTAATCTGATCTAAAATTGAATACACATTGATTTACTTATTTAAAAATTTTAAATGTTTATAAACATATCAGTAGATAACCATCTTACTGAATAGTGAAGATCATACTATTCTTTATGGGTGCAGAAATTGAGACAGAGGGTCAGGATAACTTACTGCATTAGTTAAGATTAGCCAAAAACTCTAAAAAGAGACTCTGACTCTATAATCACTAAAAACAATAATTTTTTGTTATTTGCTCACATAACAGTTTAGGGCAGTTATTGTAGGTTGTTTGTGCCTCTCTTCCACATACTGATTCAGTGACCCAGACTTCAGAATTCCATTTGGGGATAATCAGACTGTTCTAGAACCTTCTCATCTTTTGCCTCATACTTAAGAAAAATAAGGATGTGGTTGAAACATGGGTATTCTCTTAAAAGCCTGGAAATAGCTCACATGATTTCTGCTCATCTTCTATTGGAAAGAATGTAGCCACATGGATGCATCTACTGAAAAAAGCTATCCTAGACATTATTTTACTTGGCCTTTCAGCAGCTCCTGGCATCAATGACATATCCCTTCTCCCTAATGAACTTTCTTCACATGACTTTTAGGATTCAATACTCTCTTGAATGTATTCTTATATCATTGTCTGTTCTTTTTCAGTCTCCTTAACTGTTCTCTTCTCTTTGACCTCTTAATGTTAGAATTATCCAGGACTCAACCTCTTAATCTATCATCTTCCTCATCTATAATCATCAGTCCTTTGGTGATATCATCCAGGCATGTCGTTTAATTTGTGATATATGCTGTCTACTCCCCAAAGCATCCAACTCAGACTTCTCTCAAGAATTCCAGCCATATTTTATCTAACTGCACACTCAACCTCTTCACTTGGATATGTAATATATATGTCAAACCACTTGTCCAAAATTTAACTGATGTTCTCTCTCCTTAAACCTGCTGTTTATAATGCCTTCCCCAACTCAGCTGTTGACAACTCCATCCTTCCAATTGTTCAGGCTGAAAAACAGAATCCCTAACTTCATTCATTTTCACAACCCACATACAATGCAAGAGAATGTCTGCTTGATTCTACCTGAAAAATATGCAGAACCCCAGAATTCTCACCAATTTTGCTCACCTCAACCTGGTCCATGTCTCTTCTAGTTTATTTCAATAACTTCTTAAACCATCTCACTATTTCTAGGTTTCCTTCTATAACCTATTCTCAACTCTCCAGCCAGAGCAACCCCTCTAAAAGAAGTAGCATTTTAATTGACATCTTTTCACTGCTCAGCTCAAAATCCTGTAAATCTACACTTTTCCAAAACAGCCAAGTCATTTACAATGGAATATAAGGCCCTATGTGACCTAACCCCTCTTATCTTTCTGATCTTTTGTTAATGCTCTTTGACTCCCAACTTTGTCCTCTCAAGGTTTTTTCTTGTTTGTGATACCCTGTGGCCATATCTGAAATGAGCATGTGGGAGTATGTCCTACTAGAAAGTCCAACTGCTTTCACAATTCCCTTCTGCTGGTGGAAGTTTGGTAGCATGAGAACAGTTTCAAGGTCTGAACAGTTGCAGGCTTTTTAGGCAAAGCTCACAGTTTATGTGCCAATAAAATTCCCTCAAAATCTTGGTAGTTTTGGATATGTGGACATATGACAAGAAAAATAAATTGTGATGATTACTGTAAAAACAAAACAAAACAAAAAAAAACCTTGGTAGTTCTCTGATATACTTTGTTTCCAGGATATTCTGTGTGCTGGTGGCACAACCAAATTTCTTTGTTAGACATCATTATTAGTCCCACTGTATTTTTATTTCTTTTAACCTGATTTGCTGCCAGTTCTCTCTCTAAACTTAATAGTAGCTATACCCTGAAGCTACCTGAAATAATGAGCTTAAATTTTTTCAAACCTCTCCCCATTTTTTGGATTCTCTCTTTTCTTCCTTCTTTACAAATCTATCAGTTCCCACGTAACCTCATCTCCTGTAGTATCTTGCCAAAAGATGTAAGTCGTAGTCAACAGATACTGGCCTTCTGTTTTTTCAACCATTTCCCATAGATCTAAAAGCTCAACACATATTTGTTCTACCTTCTAAGTTATCTCATATGACAGTTTTACCAATTGTTTATCACAGCTTGACAGAACTCTCTCGCTTTCTAAACTTCAAAAAAAGTTTTTTGCACTACCAACTAAACCAGGATCACAACTTTTAATTTTGTTATGGCAACACCCCACACCCGGACTTAATATAAATTTCTGTACAGGCACACCTTGTTTTATTGTGCTTTGCTTTATTGTGTTTCACAAATACTGTACTTTTTTACAAATAGAAGATTTTAGCAACCCTACATTAAGCACCTCTATCAGCATCATTTTTCCAAAAGTATTTGCTCACTTCAGGTCTCTGAGCCACATTTCTTTAATTCTCACAATATTTCAAACTTTTTAATTATTATTATATTTGTTATGGTGACCTGTGATTAATGATCTCTGATTTTACTAACATAGTTGTTTTGGGGTGCCATGAGCCACACTCACAGAAGACTACAAACTTAACCCATAAATGTTGTGTGTGTTCTGACTGCTCCATTGACTGGCCAGTACTCTGTCTCTCTCCTTCTCCTTGGGCCTCTCTGTTCCATGAGACACAACAATATTGAAACGAGGTCAGTTAATAACCTTATAATGGCCTCTAAGTGTTCGGTAAAAGAAGGAATCGTACATCTCTCACATTAAGTCAAAAGCTAGAAATGATTAAGCTTAATAAGGATGGCATGTCAAAAGCCAATACAGGCTGAAAGCTAAGCCTCTTGCACCAGTTAGCCAAGTTGTGAATGCAAAGGAAAATTTCTTGAAGAAATTAAGAATGCTACTCCAGTGAACACACAAATGATAAGAAAGCAAAACAGCCTCATTGCTGATATGGAGGAAGTTTTGGTGGTCTAGATAAAAGACCAAACCAACCATAACATTCCCTTTAGCCAAAGCCTAATCCAGAGCAAGACCTTAACTCTCTTCAATTCTATGAAAGCTGAGAAAGGAGAGGAAGCTGCAGAAGAGAAGTTTGAAGATAGCAGAGGTTGTTTCATGAGGTTTAAGGAAAGAAGCCGCTCCATAAAATCAAAGTTCAAGGTGAAGCAGCAAGTGCTGATGTAGAAAGAGCAGCAAGTCATCCAGAATATCTAGCTAAGATAATTAATGAAGGTCATTACACTAAACAACAAATTTTCAATGTAGACAAAACAGCTTTCTATTGGAAGAAGAAGCCATCTAGGGCTTTCATAGCAAGAGAGAAGTCAATGCCTGGTTTCAAAATTTCAGAGGACAGGCTGACTCTCCTGTTAGGGGCTAATGCAGCTGGTGACTTTAAGTTGAAGCTGATGCTGATTATCATTCCAAAAATCCCAGGGCCCTTACAAATTAGACTGAATCAACTCTGCCTGTGTTCTATAACTTGAACAACAAAGCCTGGATAACAGTGAATCTGTTTAAAAGATGACTTACCAAGTATTTTAAACCCACTGTTGAGAACTACTGCTCATAAAAAAAGATTCCTTTATAATCATTACTATTCATTGACAATGCACCTGATCACCCAACAGTTAAGATGGAGATGTACAACAATATTAATTTTTTCATGCCTGCTAACACAACATCCATTCTGCAGCCCATGGATCAAGGAGTAATTTCAACTTTCAAGTCTTACTCTTTAAGAAATGAATTTTGTAAGAATATAACTGCCATAGATAGTGATTCCTCTGATGGATCTGGGCAGAATAAATTGAAAACATTTTGGAAAAGACTCACCATTCCAGATGCCATTAATAACATCTTTGATTCATGGGAAGAGGTCAAAACATCAACACTAATAGGAGTTTGGAAGAAGTTGATTCCAACCCTCAAGGATAACTTTGAGGGATTCAAGACTTCAGTGGAGGAAGTAACTGCTGATATGGCAGAAATAGCAAGAGAAATAGAATTAGAAGTAGAGCATGATGATGTGACTGAATTGCTGCAATCCATGATAAAAGTAACAGATGAGGTTGCTTCTTTTTAAAGAAATTCTACTGTAGGTAAAATGCTATCAAACAGCATTACATGATACAGAGAAATTGTACATGAAAGGAAGAGTCAATTGCTGCAACAAACTTCATTGCCATCTTATTTTAAGAAATTGTCACAGCCATCACAAACTTGAGCAACCACCACCCTGGTCAGTCAGCAGCCATCGATATTGAGGCAAGATCCGCCATCAGCAAAAGGATTATGACTCACTAAGATGATGTTCAGCAATTTTTAGCAATAAAGTATTTTTAAATTATGGTATATACATTGCTTTCTTTAGACATAATGCTACTGCACACTTAATAGACTACAGTAGAGTGTAAACATAACCTTTATATGCACTGGGAAACCAAAAAAAATTCCTGTGCTTCACTTTATTGCAATATTTGATTTATTGCAGTGGTCTGGAACTGAATCCAAAACATCTCTGATGTATGCCTCTATTCCTATGAGCTTCAATAAGAGATTGAAGAAAATAGAGGCTGACTTCTTGTTCATATAAAAGGTAGCTCCTCTCCATGTATTGATTCAAGAACCTGGACCATTTTATATTTCCATTCTATTCATCCCTTAAGATCGCTTTGTCATTTGTAGCCAGAAAAAAAAAAGAGAAAGAAAGTACAAAGGCACAGGATTTCTCTTAAAATCTCTGGCCTGGAAATAACTCACAGTAGTTTTACTCAAATTAGACAAGAGAGAACTTGGTCCACATATACTGCAAGCGAAGCTGGGAAACGGTTTATCCATATATCCATTACTATACTATAAAAGAATAAAATGCATAAAATGGAAAAGGAAGAGGATGGATTTTGGTAGAGAGCTAATCATCACCATTATTAATTAGAGCCTTGGTTCTTAGATATTAAGAGGAAATAGAAATAAAATATCTTGCTTTAGACTTCTAATAAGTATGTTAGAGTAGGCATAGTATAAAATTCAAATTTATAAAGTAAATGGACAAATAGCTAAAGTATAAATCAGTGAGAAATTGTAGGATAGGTATATCCTGTGTTTAGGTATTTCCATTATTTAAACTAAAGTTTCTAGAAGGAAAATAAGCTAATAAAAACATTATTAAAGTATCTCTTAAACTATCACCTTAAGAGTCATGGCAATAATTTGGAAACCACAGGAAGAATAAGGACTAAGTCCCAATTTTAATAAAAGTTTCACTCAAAAATTAAAATAATTTAAAATATTTTGATATGTGGATTTTCCTTTTGTGGAATACAATAGGGTGTTCCTAATAATAAATAACATTCATAGAAAATTGAATGGTTTATAAATCCCATAAATTATTAGTATAGTGTCATTTATTTTCTAAATATGAAAATTTAACATAGAGCAAGATAATATGTCCTGCTTAATTTAAAATATTTCCTTATGTACAAAGTGGTTCAACTTGAGACATAAATAGAACTCAAGAAGTTTATATTACTTTAGTCCTGTACACAGCGGAAACATTTCTTTAGATGAAAATGAAGAGGAAATAAATGTAATGCATTTTATACCATTGCTAAACTCTAGGTGAGATTCTCATCTAAAAAGAATCCTCAGCAAAAATGTACATATCTTTGAAAATCAGGCCTTCTGATGGAGGAAATGATGAAGTCATAATCACATCAGTGAACTCACTTTGTATTGAAGTTTACAGGTTCATCTAACTTCATTAAGTTTTTCCCCCTTATTATTGCTGAAACAGAAAGATGGCAGGTGAATGTAGAAATTATCCATTAGAGTGAACAAGTTTCCATTTCAAAGTATGTTAATTTTGTTTCTACTTTGTCAAGTTTAATTTGTCACTGAACCTAAAATGGGATAATTGTGCCAATGTTTAACTTCCCATACATAGTCAAGGTTTTTCCTGATTTTATAAAATTACATTTAGATCCGTTGACACTGCATAATGTATTATAAGGTAACATGTGTTGAGACTTGGTTCCCAACATGTCAAATTAAATCAAAATATAAATTAATTCAATGACAACTCCGTGTTGATATTTGTTCATTATGCTGTAAATAAATTGTGTGTGGAATCTCTGCAATTTAACCTAAAATTATACAAAGTACTTTTACATTAAAGCATTATTTGTCTTTAAAAGCCTGGATGTTCACTGTGCCAAACCACAGGTGCAATGATGCTTCATTTATTTACTTTTTTGGTTGGCGAGAGGGTGCAGCAGATGAAGAAGTGAAGACACCTTCTAACAACCAGAACTGATTTCAAGGATTCTATCCACTGATAATTCGCTATGAATAGTCAGGATGGAATTGAAACACCTTTGAAAATTAAGGGCACAAATTTTAATACTCAAAATATTTATTTTCTATCTCCAGCTGTAAGTTATTTGATTAAAAAACAGTTATTCTAATGTAGGATTTTGTTTTATCAGTCACATCTTAGTGTAAATGAAAATATCTCATAGATAAAGGAATTTGTTATGTTAAGCAGGAAAAGAAGGGATGAAGGCTGAAAAGCTGTGATACAAACACATAAATGTTTGTTTAGAGGAGGAATGAATAAGCAATGAGTGAGAATAAAGGCAAATAAACTTTAACACTTCTGAATCCTACACTAACTGTTTTACCCTCTGATTATGTCATCTACCATATTACACCATCTACTTAGTATAATTTAGCAATTACTTCCCATTAAAGCATATCTATCACACCTCCCACAAAATGCCGACACTAAAAAATTTAGGGAAAAAAATCATCCACTTAATAGGTAACAAATAAATCTCTTAGAAAATATTTTCAAAATATTTTATACTATATAAATATTTTTGGGTATTTTGTTTAAAATAATTTTATAATACAGCTATTATATTAATATTCTTGAGTATAACTGTGTACTAAATGTCTAAAACATCTTATAGATTTTTATTTTATTTCTAAATAATTCACCAAAATAGGACAAACTAATTAGATTTCCCTCATTACAGCTGTTAAAATAAATTAATACATTTTATTCACAGTGATGTTACTGCCAAAAAGAAATCAGAACTATATAGAATCTGTGCCCAAAGTTGTGTCATATTGAAAGACCAGAAAATTCATATTAATGTTATGTATGAAAATTATTGGTTATTAGGATGAATTTCCCAAGTTCATATATATGATGAAGTAGTCTTTAAAATCCTATATTTTTATTTAGGAATTTATTTCTCTTGACTAAATCATCTCACCCTTATTCTTTCTGTGTTTGCACTGAATGAGGTAACTTCAGAAAAAGAATATGGAATTCATCTTTACTACTTTTGATTTTTTTAAATCTGTAAGAAACATCCTATTTTTGATATTCTGTCAACTTCTTTAATTTTCATAAATTTCCAGTAACTACTGAACCAAAGAAAAGGAAATTAAAACTTAAATCTAAAAATATTAGTTGCAGGGCTTCCCTGGTGGCGCAGTGTTTGAGAGTCCGCCTGCCAATGCAGGCCCGGTCCAGGAAGATCCCACGTGCCATGGAGCAGCTAGGCCTGTGACCCATGGCTGCTGAGCCTGCACCTCCGGAGCCTGTGCTCCGCAACGGGAGAGACCACAACAGTGAGAGGCCCGCGTACCACAAAACAAACAAACAAATAAATAAATTAATTAATTAATTAAATAAAAATATCAGTCACAAAAATAAGAGTTCAGCATAGAGCCATATTTATAACTCAGAAATACTTTCTAAAAATTTGTCTATTTTTCCAGTCATTGATATACAATTGTTTTTTGTTATGACTACATTAAATTACAAATATTCTTTCATCATTTTGAAGATGTATTTTAATTATAAAGCACAGTACATTGTTATGGTAAAAAGTCAGCTTTCATTACTATTCTGGTAAGTTGCTTTACAGTCATAATTTTATATAATAATTTTAAATATAATTAGTAAGGAGATATGTATTGCTCTTAAAAGGAAGACACCACCAAATACATAAAGATCAAACAATATAACTTCTATAGATTCAAACAGTTGTGGTGATTCTGATGAGTTATATAGAATCAAATCTAATTCTTCATGAATACTAAACAATGCATATATATCATACAATACATATCGATAAACAATATTGGTAAAGTATATATTAATTGAATAAATGCAATTTAAATAGTTTTATCAGTTGCATAATAGTTAATTACTTTAAATGTATATTTATTTACAAATACGTATTTTCAGCTTCACTGATCCCTCAATTCACATGGTTTTTTAGTCTTCTTAGGTTATCTAGATATAAAATTATACAATCTGGAATAATAATTATTATCCTTCTTTCCTCTCAATCCAGCTTCACATGTGACTTGCTAAATTTTCAAGCCAATATTAAATACCATATTATTTAGATTCTAAGATACATTTTTTTCACACTTCCAAAATGTAGATGAATCTTATATTTGTTATCTACATTTAGTGTGACTGTAGTTTTAAAAAACAAAACTATCATTAAACTGAAGGTATTGTGAGTAACAGGATAATTATGGAATTTATAGTAACTTTTCCTTTCTTGTTTTTAGCTTTAATAATTCTAGTAATTCAACTTTAATTGCAATAATACTAAAGGCTAACATTTATTGAGAACTTAACATGTGCAAAGGGCTGTTCTAAAGGCATTTATTTTTATTAACTTACTTAATCCTCAAAGAGCTGTGAGAAGAGATACTATTTTCATGTATATATTTCTGATGAAGAGACTACAACGCAAAGACCTGCTAAGGTTTATGCAGCTGGTATATTGTAGAACTTGGGGGTGGGCTGATTGACAATCTGTCTTCAGACAGGCTATGCTATCCAACTTTACTATAGCTGTTAGCTGAGCGTTTACTACAAGTAATCTTTGTGTTAAGTTCATAATGCATAATGTCTAATTCTTTAATGACTCTTTCTGTTTAAAACAGTAATGGGCTTTAGCTTCTATCGAGTCAATTTCAACAATTTTCAATAATCATATAAATGGTCTTATTTGTCATACAAATATTTTTTATTGTTTGTCTTCTGAAAACTGGATAAAATATCTATATAAGACAAAAAAATTCATGTAGATAAAAATATAGAAAAATGCTTAATATAGAGCATATGTTTTATCAGAGTGTTTTATCAATAGTATGAGTATTTTATTTTTATTAACACTTATTATTTATTGTGTTTTTACCTTCATGAATTTTATTCTTACTTTCCATGGGACCAATATTTGTTACTTTTCATCCATTCTGTGAATAAATTATTTTGTTGTAGTATATTATTCTGTTAGTATATTGGCTTTATTGTTCTTTCTTGCAAAGGAAAATGTATTTACAATTATTTGTTTCAGCATTATCAATATTTACCCCTGGACCAATCAGTCCCAGCCAGGGACAGGGTGAACTGGCATACAAATCCTCCTTTTTTTTCTTTACTTTGAAATATATTAAACATGTTTGTAAAATATAAAGACCAACTGAGGAAATTCTTCTTTTTAAAGATACTGTACATCTTTATCCAGGAAGATGGTATTTCTATTCATTTAGTGAAGTTTTATTGCTTTATTGTCATGAAAGATACTCACTTTTTTTTTTTTTTTTTTTTTGCGATAGGCGGGCCTCTCACTGTTTTGGCCTCTCCCGTTGTGGAGCACAGGCTCCGGATGCGCAGGCTCAGTGGCCATGGCTCACAGGCCTAGCCGCTCTGTGGCATGAAGGCACACACATTTTTATCTGTTGATATATTTTCTAGCTATCTCAAGCTGGTGTATAAAATCTATTTTCTATCACATCTGCATTTTTTTCTTCATCAGTCTTACAAAATTTTATTTCTGATTATAATAACATCTTTAGATTGAGACAGGGGAGATTTGTATGTAAGCAATTACATGTCCTAAACAGTGACAGTTTGTTGCATCTGGTGAATTTCTTATATCTATTATTTCTTTTTATTTGTCTAACTGCAGTGGTTAAGACTTATAGTACAATGTTGAATAATGTGGTGTAGGTAAATACTGTATGATCTTCAGGATTTAAAGGAAATCCATGTCACTTTGAAGGGTGCTTTTTTTGTCTGATATATTTCTTCATGTTTAGTAAAATGATTTTCTCTTCCTAAGAGTCTCTTTATTATAAATGGATACTTTTTTTATTTTTTGTGTATATGTTAATGTGTTTGCTTAGCTTTTATACTTTACTCTTTTAATGTGCATATTACATTAAAATATCTTCTAATATTAAACAAAACATGAATTTCTGGGATAACTAAATCTTCATTATTATATATTCTGGTTTTGTTTGATTTTGCTAATATATTGTTCCGGAATTTTGCAACTCTGTTTATCACTGAGATTTGTTTATAATTTCATTTTTTGTCCTGAAGTCTTATTTTAGTATCTAAAATCTAGTTAAATCTAGCATCACATAAGGAGACATGTATTCTCTCTTTTCTATTCCATGGAAGAGATTGGTAAAGTAAAAATATCTGTGATACAAACTTTTAGAAAAACTCATCTACAAAGCTCTCTGAACTTAGTTCCTCTGAGGGACTCTTTTGAATTTCATAGTTAATTTATTTAATTGCTATATAACTTTTCACTATTTCTACTTCTTCTTGAGATGGCTTTTGAAATTTACTTTTTCTAGGGACATAGACATGTCATCTAAAATTTCAAGTTTAATGGCATAAAATTATTCACACTCATGTATATATATGCTTAGTTGTATAGTTCTTCCCCTTTTTATGCCTTATACAATTTATGTATCTTTATTCTATTGCTTATTATTTTCCTTGATTAATTTGAGCTAGTGGTGTGTCTTTTATTGGTTATTTCAAAGAACCAACTTTTGGTTTAATGTATCTGTTCTATAGCATGCCTGTTTTCAATCTCATTAAAGTTTATGTTTATTTCATTCATTTTATCCTCTTTCATTCTGTCTGTTGCTCTTTTTCTTAACCTTTAAATTAAATACTTAGCTCATTAACTTTCAATTTTATTTTCAATATGAATATTCAATATTATACATTTGCCTTCTAAACACCACTTTAGAAGCAACACCCATATTTAATATGTGGTATTTTAACAATTGCCTACTTTAATATTTTCTAATACCAGCTATATTTTTAACTCATGAGTTATTTAGGAGGGTTCATTTTTGTAATTTCTAATCAAATAAGCATTTTCTTGTAGTTCATTTATTGTTGATTTCTATATAAATTACTTTATGTTCAGGAAATTAGAAAATTTTGAGCAAGCTTAATGATTTTGAATGTGGTGAATTTTAATGAAAAGTTCCATGTGTGATTAAAACAAATTAGAATCCCACTAATTTTCAGCTGCACTATTCTTTATTTGGCTATTATAAATAGAAGCAAATTTGTTCATAAAGAAAGATAAATTAAATAAATTATCTTCATAAAGATAAATCTTGTATAATTCATTATTTTAAGGTCTTTGTTACTTGCAGAGAAAAATAATCTTAATAAATACAATCAGGAAGTGATGATAATGGATAAAAAAATAATGTACCTTCCTCTGTGGCATGACAATAATTCAACAAATTTCCATAATATATAACATGAACCTTTCATGACACATTCTATTAAAATTTCTCTATTGAGTTTTATTCTCTATATTTTTCATTTTTTTAACTTTATATTGGAGTATAGCTGATTAACAATGTTTTAGTTTTAGGTGTACAGCAAAGTGATTCAGTTATACATATAATTGTATCTATTCTTTTTCAAATTCTTTTCCCATTTAAGTTATTACAGAATATTAAGCAGAGTTCCCTGTGCTATACAATAGGTCCTTGTTGGTTATCTGTTTTAAATATAGCAGTGTGTACATGTCAATCCCAAACTCCCAATCTATCCCTCCCCCAACCCTTCCTGCCTGGTAACCATAAGTTCATTCTCTAAGTTTGTGAGTCTGTTTCTGTTTTCTCTCTGTATTTTTAAAATGTTTTTTATACTTTGATCCAAAATAGCAACTCTACATCAAGGTAAATGATAGCTGATATCTTTAAGGTAAATTAGATGCTTCTCAAAAAATGTTATCATTGTCAGACAAATGTCTTTAGCTAATATTGATTTGTGTTATATTTTTAATTATCATAACATTCTGCTTGAAACACAGAACTAGTGTCCAAGGCCAGGTCTATGTAGCATTTGTAACGATTATACCAAATATAATTTATAAATTCATTTGCACTCTAAGAACACTTGTTACCCAAACTGGTTTACATATTTGAAATATATTGTATATTAAGGACAAATCATGTTAGTTTAACTTTGAGTAGATACTTCACTAGAGACAAAATGTGAAACTACAAATAAGATAGCAGAACGGTCATAGAGTGATTCTTGCCATTTCAGTTACTTGTGAGTATAGTGGTTTGTTATGATATCTGAACTCTTGGATAATCAGTAAATAACAATTATTCTTATATTGTTTTTCAGATACATTGTTGAGCATGACAGAAAAGTATGTTTAGAAGAATCCAGAGCATTTCTCTGTAACTGCATATGAACTTATCCAATTTCAAAAAAATTCACTTAAAACTCCCATTTCTTTTTGCATTTTTGAGTGTTTTATTTATATCTAATTGGATAAAATGTGTGTATTTCTCAGACAGAAAAGATATGTCAAGGTAGAAATGTACCTTTCAACTATTCATGGGTACACAAGTACATTGGGGAGATTGTGAAAGTGCAGATTGTGATTCAGTAGGTCTGGTAGGCCTAAGTTTTTGTTGTTTTTTTTTGGGAGGGGGGGGTTGAGTAATTTTTATTTAAAATTTTTATTTCCTTGTATCTTTTTTTATTTTTTTACTTCTTTATTAGAGTATAATTGTTTTACAATGGTGTGTTAGTTTCTGCTTTATAACAAAGTGAATCAGTTATACATATACATATGTTCCCATATCTCTTCCCTCTTGCGTCTCCCTCCCTCCCACCCTCCCTATCCCACCCCTCCAGGTGGTCACAAAGCACCAAGCTGATCTCCCTGTGCTATGCGGCTGCTTCCCACTAGCTATCTACCTTACGTTTGGTAGTGTATATATGTCTATGCCTCTCTCTCGCTTTGTCACAGCTTACCCTTGCCCCTCCCCATATCCTCAAGTCCATTCTCTAGTAGGTCTGTGTCTTTATTCCTGTCTTACCCCCAGGTTCTTCATGATATTTTTCTTTTCTTATATTCCATATATATGTGTTAGCATACGGTATTTGTCTTTCTCTTTCTGACTTACTTCACTCTGTATGACAGACTCTAGGTCTATCCACCTCATTACAAATAGCTCAATTTCGTTTCTTTTTATGACTGAGTAATATTCCATTGTATATATGTGCCACATCTTCCTTATCCATTCATCTGATGATGGACACTTAGGTTGCTTCCATCTCCAGGCTATTGTAAATAGAGCTGCAATGAACATTTTAAAACTCCCATTTCTATACGAGCTTGTTCTTTTCATGATCACCAACATTTGAAGTGAAATCAGCATTAAAAAAACAACAACTTGGGTTTGTTTAAACAATAAAATTAACTCATACTGGTAAACAATGTTTTATTCTTGTACATTTTATTATGTATTATGTATGTCAGTCTCTCACTAAAGGAAGGTAGGAAATGAAAGATGAAGCTGGACTTCATTAAGCTGATTTTTGTTTTAGATAATATAAAGCAATTACAATTAATGGAGGTACATCATCTTGGGCAAAGATATTATTCTTGTCATCATCATACATACCAAAAAAGCCAGGAAATTCATGATGAATATCCTAGGGAAAATTGATATATACATACATATATATTTGTGTATATATTTTTTCTCAACTTAAAGTAAGCTAGTCTATATCATATTTAGAAATGATAGATATTTTTACTGTTTTTGCAGTCTGTGTATTTAATACAGGTGCATGCATACAACTCTCCTTATGCACTTGAAGTTGTAATAGCCTTAGGCTAATTTAACGGGATAGATTGTATTACTTTTCAAAATATGCTCTACCTATTCCCGAGCTCTAGAAGTCAGTTTTGACTCAGTGACTTTCCTGGGGCAATAAAACATGACTGGCAGTTATGAATGTGTTCCTAAGAGCTTTAAGAGTCATTGAGGTTCCTATCTGCACTTTACTTTTTCTTCTCAGAGCTCAACAATGGCCCAGATAGAGACTAATCCATCTGCCCAAGTCCCAGAGTGAAAACAGATGGAGCTGATCCACAGTAGGACCTCAATGGATATGTAACAAACAGGTGACTGCAAGGCATTGCTCATTCTTCCCTTTTTTAATATGAATAGTCATTGTAGTTATCTTTTCCCTTTCCAACACTGTAAATTGAGTGTGTATGTGATATGACTTGTTATTTTAGTTCATAAATCTCTAGATCAGGAGATTCCACATCCAGAACCAATGTAGAGCTCATCGTGAGACTCTGCACTTTAAGTCTGGTGCTGATATAGATGACTTTTAAGTTATCTCTTTTGGGAAAGAGGTGAGGGTATGTCACATGCAGAAAGAAGGTAAAAGAATATATGTGATGACAGGAATAAATTGTGGAAGAAGATATCATTCTTCAAATTATTTGTCATTCTTTCTTAGTAGAGGGTAGATCATGAATTTGCTCTAGTCATTGAAGTGGCATATGTCATTTCTAAATAGAAGCTTCATAATCCATCATGTAGTGCTAGCATGCTTTCCTTTCCTTCTGCCACCATAAAAGCACTATCCCATTTAGAGACAGCTCCATCAGCTAAGAACCTAGAATGAAGACATGGGCAGCAGTACTACAGGTAGCATGTAACACGAGTGAAAAATAAATATTTGTTGTTTTAAGACATTAAAATTCTGGGGTCATTTATTAATTGCAGGATATTTTAAACTAGGCTTAATTATATATGCATGAAGTAATCAAAACCCAGTATTCTGAGTGGGAATTATCCCTTCCAAGTGGAAAATGAGGACTCAGCCCCAGGAATAGCACAGATAAGAATATTAAGATGCATGCTTCCCTGGTGATGCAGTGGTTATGGGTCCGCCTGCCAATGCAGGGGACATGGGTTCAAGCCTTCGTCCGGGAGGATCCCACTTGTTGCAGAGCAACTAGGCCTGTGTGCCACAACTACTGAGCCTGCGTTCTAGAGCCCGCGAGCCAAAACTACTGAGTCCACATGCCACAACTACTGAAGCCTGTGTGTCTAGAGCCCATGCTCGACAACAAGAGAAGCCACCACAATGAGAAGCCTGTGCACCTCAACGGAGAATAACCCCGGCTCGCCGCAACTAGAGAAAGCCCGCATGCAGCAACGAAGACACAACACAGCCATAAATAAATAAATATTAAAAAAAAAAAAAAGAATATGGGGCTTCCCTGGTGGCGCAGTGGTTGGGGGTCCGCCTGCTGATGCGGGGGGTGCGGGTTCATGCCCCGGTCTGGGAAGATGCCGCGGAGCGGCTAGGTCCGTGAGCCATGGCCGCTGAGCCTGCGCGTCCGGAGCCTATGCTCCGCAATGGAAGAGGCCACAGCAGAAACAGGCCCGCCTACTGCAAAAAAAAAAAAAAGAATATGAAGATGCATCTATCACTTGTCTTTCCAGCTTACTCTAATCTTTCTTATCTTTGATGATTAGCTGATCATGGATATATGGACAATTTTGATATGAGAAATATTCTGATAACTATCTCCCTCCATTTATTTTCCCAATGTTTTTAATTATTTCTGATTCATCTTTTTAAAACCTCATTTGAACTTGACCCACGTGTTCCCAGCTAACATCATTTATACTGAGCAAAATTTGGT
Source organism: Aethalodelphis obliquidens (assembly GCF_003676395.1). Lineage (NCBI taxonomy): Eukaryota > Metazoa > Chordata > Mammalia > Artiodactyla > Delphinidae > Aethalodelphis > Aethalodelphis obliquidens. The sequence continues at coordinate 5,703,246 of NW_020838012.1, read as the reverse complement.
TAAATATCCGATCTTTGCATCTCATGAGGCATAGCCATTTTTCAGTGGAAAATTAGAAAGATATCTCCTGGAATAATATGTGTTGTTTTCCTAACCTAAAAATATAATCCTTTGAGACATGACCATCATCATAATTCTTAAAGGAATATTTTAGGACATCTTAATCAGCTAACACCTATTAAGCTTCTAATACTCCATAATGCATACATATTAACATTTTTTTATCCTAGTACATCATGATAGAATTTGTGATAAAATTATTTTTCTACAAATGTTAGTATTTTACTATAGTTCTCTAAAAGTGTAAGCAATGTGAAAAGATCTGGGAAAATGTATCCTCTAAGTATTTTTTATTTCTTTCATCAAAAAATATATTGTGAGAAACTAATATGTATAGGATACACTGGTAAATGCTGGGAATTTGAATCAGCATAAGATACATTTTGCTCTTAAGAAATCCTTAGCATTTTGTGGGCAAGACAAAAAGGTTACAGCCTAACATATAGAACAGGTTTAATGCCAAGTAATTGGTATGAATAGAAAATTCTATAGGTTTCAAAGGAGTGAATGATATCCATGTATAGGAAGAGCAATTTACTTCACTTATTATCATAATCTCCAGGTCCATCCATGTTGCTGTAAATGACAGTATTTCATCCTTTTTAATGGCTATGCAATATTCCATTGCATGTATGTGCCACATCTTCTTTATCCATTCACCTGTCGATAGACACTTAGGATGCTTCCATGTCTTGGCTATTGTAAACATCACTGCAATGAACATTGGGGTACATGTATCCATTCGAACCATGGTTTTCTTCAGATATATCATACTAAGTGAAGTGAGTCAGACAGAGAAAGATAAATATCATATGATATTACTTATATATGGAATCTAAAAAAAAAAAGGTACAAATGAAATTACCTACAAAACAGAAACATACTCACAGACTTAGAGAATGAACCAGCAGGTTACCAGCAGGGAAGGGTGGGGTGGAGGGATAGATTGGGAATTTGGGATTGACAGGTATACACTGCTACATTTAAAATAAAATGTGTTTCCATTAAAAAAATATTTCACCTGTAGAAAAAAAAAGTATAGAAAGAGTGAGTAAAGATTTTATGGAAGGAATGAGATCAAGCTCTATTTGAAGTTTGGGTAGGATACAAGCAAATGAAGTAAAGAGATAAAAGTTTTTTTGAAAGTAAAACCTTGAAGATAAAATAATCTTCATATTTTTCGGGAATCTCAAGACCCCTTTGGCTAGGACAGATCATTTGTGAAGGGGAAGAATGAAATATAAGGAGCCACTGAAAGTTTTCATAATGGGATGGCATCTAAAGTAATACTCATATTAGATTAAAGGGCTGAGGAGCCTTTCTTTTGAAGTTATTACCAAGGAAGAATCAACATGGTTTGGTGACTAAAGAATAATCAGTGAAGAAGGTACACTCAGTAATCACACAGAGAGTGTTGTTTTTCCTACAGAGTGGTAAAATAAATAGATGACAGGTCTATTTTAGGGGAAACAATAGATTGGTGGAATGCAACAGATGGAGGAAGAATAGTTTTGAGTTCATGATAGTTTGAGTTTAAGGTGCTAGTAAGTTATTCAAATAGAGGTGTACAGTATAATTAATTGTATATATTAAAGAATAACTTTGGATAAGAAGTCAGACTTTAAATATAGATGTAGGAGTCATTACATGGTCATTTTTATAGAAGTGAACACTCAGAGAAGTGCATTAAAAGAAAGAGAGCTAGAGATTTATCATAAAGAATAAGAAGAGAACTCCATTAAAGAGACTGAAAAGAAACTGTGAAAAGGAATAAGAGAAATGAGGAGAAAATATTGTCAAGAATATAAGGGAACACACAATTTTCAAGTGTGAGTCATCAACAGTGTCAACACATCCTAACATCTTATAGAAGACAGGGGTGAAGACAACAAATAAAAGGCAGTTAAATTATGATGTACTTAGAAAATGAGTAACAACTATAAATATGATAAGTAAGGTGTAGTCAGGATGATGAGTGGATCAAATAAACTGAGTATGATGCTCATTAGATTTTAGGGATTGCAAAATGGTTAGACTGTCAGTTATTCCCTATGGTGGCTGCCAACTTGTTATCATCAGAAAATAATTGCTGGTGAGTGGAGCGTAGCTACTTTAATAAATATCATAACTGCAGAGTATACATCTAAATTTGTATTTTTAACTTGTATGTATTTACTAAAGTAATATAAGAATTTGTGTAAAACCCAAATAAGATAGTTAAAAATCAAATATAACACCATCTTGTCTCAGCCCTCCACATATTCACCTCTTGCAACTGTTTCGCCTTGGTGATTACACCCATATTTTTCAATAACATTTATGTTGGTATTTTTTCTTTTATCAACTTATTAAATGAGTTTGCCCTTTTTGTATGATGTATTCAACCAGACGCACTTTATTTTTTAACCCTGAGCATAGCTACATCACCAAGTTTATATGCTCTATTGCTTAGTTTGGCTACATTTAAATGTTGCTTATAATTTTTATTTCTTACGTCACAGAATATGTATGGTATTATTGACACTAAAGATTAAAATATTAAGACATGGATATCAATAACTTTCTAATTGTCTTTCTCCTTTTGTTATCCAATTGTGTCATGTGCACTTTTACTTTCATATTGTCAAGACTGATCCCATTAAGCCAGTAAAATTAGGTTCTCTGTTCTTTGACTTTACGTTGATTTTAAAATGTGAAATGAATGTATTTTCATGTTATTGTAAGTATTATTGACTATGGTAATGTTGAGAATTCTACTATGAATGTTCAATTAGTAGAAGGTTTTATCTGTGTTTCTTGCAGTTACTAATTGCCTTTAAGAAAAATAATCAATTTTCTTTTTTTAGGTACTCTATATTTTCAAACTGTACCATTATGCTATCTAAATCTATGCAGATCATCTTCCCAGAGCAATCTTTCTTTTTGCCCCAATCTTAACATTTAAACCTGTGTACAAGTTTAATTCTGGATTTTCCTTCATTGCTTTACAGGTTTAAATCCACTTTTTGATTTTTGTTAATTAGCTCATTTTACTGAAGTACCTCTTAAAATAACATGCTAAGAAGGATGCATGATAAATAAGTCTTATGATTTCTTAAATGTCTAAAAAAGGTTTTCAATCCATCTTCACACTTGATTGATAATTTTCCTAGGCATCAAAATTATCAGTAGAAAAGTAAAGAATCTGGGAGGCATTCTTCACTGTCCTCTCAAGTCCACCGTTGCTGCCAAAATTGTGAAGTAAGTCAGTTTAATCTCCTTTCTTTGTAGGTGATCTGTTTTGTTTCTGACTTGTTTTGCTTTTTTCATTCTGGAATTTCACAATCTTCTATTTAGCCTTGGTGTTTCCAACTTTCCCAATACAGTGAATAGGTATTTCAATCTAACTAGGTCTTTTAATGTATAGTATTGTGATCTTCAGTCTGGGAAATTCTCTGCATTATTTATTTGATAATTTCTTCTTATGTTTCCTCTATTCTCTCTTTCTCAAATACCTATTAGTTGGATATTTAACCTCCTGCTTTAATTATCTATATTTGTAATTTTAAAATAATATTTCCTGACTTCCTTTGTCTTATATATCTCTGGGATATTTCCTTTTCCTCATCTTCCAACCATTCCATTATGTTTTAATTCTACACTCACATTAAACATTTAAATGTTTCTTTCTTGTGTTCTAATCATTCCTTTGTTATTGCCTCTCATTCCTGTTTTGTATTTTTCTTTTTGTGGAGATACAATATCTTCCTGAATCTCTCTAATACTACAAATTTAAATGTTAGATATTTTAAAATTTCCTTTTGATCCCAAAATTAGCACTGCTACACCAAAGTCATTTTGTATGTTTGAGGGCATTGGGTTCTTACATATTACAAATTTTGATGTAAAACCTGGTGATCTTCAGTCCCAAGAATTAAACAATAAAGAGCAGAGTGTAACTTCTAAGTAGTTTACATTGCTTATTGATTATTACTCTCAAGAAGATAGGGACCTCATGCTTTTGGGCTCTAAAATAAGAATGTTCTGAGGCTCTCATGTCCATTCTAATTATCTTAGTTCTTCTTCAGAGAGTTCATTCAATTTTTTAGTGATGAGTGAGTAGTGTTAAATGTCTGGAATGAAAAGAGGTGACTATTCAATCATTTCACCTATTGATTTGTAATTAATCCACATCCCCCCCCATCTTTCCATTCTCATTCTTTATTTGGCTTGTCAAACACCAACCCCCTTCCCCAACCTAAGGTCCACAGAGAACTTCTGTCACACCCTTGGCTACAGCCTCCTACTTACTTACCTTAGCCTGCAGCTTTGACTTCATCAGTAACTATTCCTCAGCTCTCTTTTAGTATATCTTAAGAATGTTGAATTCTTTTTCTTGTCATCACCGCTCTTCTTCAGCATTGTGAATTTAAACCATTTTTATTTCATTAATATCATCTTAATGGCATCTCACAAGGAAAGAAAGTTAAAAATGTGTGATCTTTCTCTCAGATCCAGAAATGCACATTTTCCATTAAAAAAAATTTTAAAGATTAGCCATAAAACCAATGATGATTTAATTGACCTTATTGGAATGGTGAAGGTTATTTTGGCCAAAATATATGACTAAGCTTTGCAGACCAAAATTGATATACAGTGCCTACAATATTACATGTCTTTAATAAGTATTTTTTATTAGCTGGGGAAGTTAATATGTCTTTTAATGTCTAGAATAAGGAGATCAAATTAGCAAGGAAGGAGTTTCTTTTCATTTTACACATGTCTTAGGCATTATATCTCCTATGATATATCAAAAACAATATTTCCACATGTGACTATATTCAGTCTGTAGCATCATTGCTTTCCTTAGTGACCACCAAGATAGATTAGGATTATGTAACTTGTCTTTCCATATGCAACTCTCAAAACTGAGTGCTTGCTCAGGGCCTTCTTGTCTTTATTACTTTACCCTATTTTTCTCTTTGTTAAATAGGGATTTGAATATGTATTATAAAATAACGTAAGGTTTAACAATGCTCCATGATCTCTTCCACTCTGGTTCCATGTCTGCCACTCCCAGATGCACACCTGAAAGTTCTAAAATGCCAAAGGGCAAGTAGTTCTTACACACCAGGCTGTTATATGAATCCTTTTGTAGATAGTTTCCTCTTTCTTGATTTCCTTCCCTTGAAGTTCCATACTCCTAACCACTTTTCTCTCCACTAATTGATAAGCTCTATGTTCAAAACTCAACTTAGGCAGCATGGCACCACTCCTCAACCCTACCCCACCCCCAACAGACATCTCATAAACTCCAGTAGCTTTCTCTGATCCTTCTCCATCTCCCACAGCTCCTGTGCATGTCTATTCAAGGTTCCTACTACATGGTGGTGAATGTCCGTTTATGTGACTTTCAGCCTCCCCTTTTAGATGTAAGACAAGGGTCTCACAGTGGACTCATATTAAAATCAACTGGAGAGCTTTAAAAATTAAGCCAATCACCATCCACTGGGATAGGGCTCATAAGACTCCAAAGCTCCCCAAGTGATTTAATGTACACAGGGAGGAAAACTACTACTATTAGACCTCAGGAAGAGCAACATTTTTTTTTTTTTCAGTACGCGGGCCTCTCACCGTTGTGGCCTCTCCCGTTGTGGAGCACAGGCTCCAGATGCGCAGGCTCAGCGGCCATGGCTCACGGGTCTAGCCGCTCCACGGCATGTGAGATCTTCCCAGACCGGGGCACGAACCCATGTCCCCTGCACCGGCAGGCGGACTCTCAACCACAGCGCCACCAGGGAAGCCCATAGCAACATATTTTATTTGTCTTTGAAACTTCAATCACTGATACAGTGCCTAACACACAGTGATTACAATATTAAAAGAATACAGTTTCAGCACATCAAATTTCATTATTCAAAATTAAATGGATTCAAAGTATACTTTAAACTTATAATATTTCAAAACATTGAAAATAAACAGCTATATTTTACCAAGTAATTCAGGTTCATATTTGGAAAACATTGCTAAAGATAATTTAATAATGAAACACACAAATTAATCCATGAAGAAAACATTACATTCAAAGAAGTATATCTGGGGAGACCTTCAAATGGCAGAGGAGTAAGATGTGGAGATCACCTTCCTCCCCCAAAATACATCAGAAATACATCTACATGTGGAACAACACCTACAGAACACCTACTGAAAGCTGGTAAAAGACCTCAGACTTCCCAAAAGGCAAGAAACTCCCCACATACCTGGCCATGTGGCTGACAGGGTCTTGGTGCTCTGGACGGGTGTCAGGCCTATGCCTCTGATGTGGGAGAGCAGAGTTCAGGACATTGGTCCACCAGAGACCTCCCAGCTGCATGTAATATCAAATGGCAAAAGCTCTCCCAGAGATCTCCATCTCAACAATAAGACCCAGCTCCACTCAACAACCAGCAAGCTACAGTGCTGTACACTGTATGCCAAACAACTAGCAAGACAGAAACACAACTACACCCATTAGCAGAGAGGCTGCCTAAAATCATAATAAGGTCACAAACACCCCAAAACACACCACAGGACTTGGTCCTGCCCACCAGAAAGACAAGATCCAGGCTCATCCACCAAAACACAGGCACTAGTTTCCTCCACCAGGAAACCTACACAACCCACTGAACAAAACATAGCCACTGGGGCAGACCCCAAAATCAATGGGAACTATGAACCTGCAGCCTGCAAAAAGGAGACCCCCAAAACAGTAAGTTAAGCAAAATGAGAAGACAGAGAAACACAGATGAAAGAGCAAGGTAAAAATCTGCCAGACCAAACAAAGGAAGGGAAATACGCAGTCTACCTGAAAAATAATTCAGAGTAATGATAATAAAGATGATCCAACATCATGGAAATAGAATGGATAAAATACAAGAAACATTTAACAAAGAACTAGAAGAACTAAAGAGCAAACAAACAATGATTAAAATTGCAATAAATTAAATTAAAAATTCTCTAGATGGAATCAATAGCAGAATAACTGTGGCAGAGAATGGACAGGTGACCTGGAAAATAAAATAGTGGAAATAACTACTGCAGAGCAAAATAAAGAAAAAAGAAAGAAAAGAATTAAGGACAGTCTTAGAGACCTCTGAGACAACATTAAATGCAGCAACATTCGAATTATAGGGGTCCCAGAATAAGAAGAGAAAAAGAAAGGGACTGAGAAAATATTTGAAGACAATATAGTTGAAAACTTCCCTAATATGGGAAAGGAAGTAGTCAATCAAGTCCAGGAAGTGCAGAGACTCCCATACAGGATAAATCCAAGGAGAAACATGCCAAGACACATATTATTCAAAATATCAAAAATTAAATACAAAGAAAAAAATATTAGAAGCAGCAAGGGAAAAACAACAAATAATATAAAAGGGGATCCCCATAAGGTTAACAGCTGACATTTCAGGAGAAATTCTGCAAGCCAGAAAGGAGTGGCAGGACACATTTAAAGTGATAAAGGGAAAAACCTACAACCAAGATTACTCTAACCAGCAAGGATCTCATTGAGATTTTTTTTTTTAATTTTTTTTTATACAGCAGGTTCATATTAGTCATCAATTTTATACACATCAGTGTATAAACATCAACACTAATCACCCAATTCATCAAACCACCACCCCCACCATCCCACCGCTTTCCCTGATTGCTGTCCATATGTTTGTTCTCTACATCTGTGTCTCAATTTCTGCCCTGCAAACTGGTTCATCTGTACCATTTTTCTAGGTTCCACATATATGCGTTAATATACGATATTTGTTTTTCTCCTTCTGACTTACTTCGCTCTGTATGACAGTCTCTAGATTCATCCAATTTCATTCCTTCTTATGGCTGAGTAATATTCCACTGTATATATGTACCACATCTTCTTTATCCATTCAACTGTCGATGGGCATTTAGGTTGCTTCCATCACCTGCCTATTGTAAATAGTGCTGCAGTGAACACTGGGGTGCATGGGTCTTTTTGAATTATGGTTTACTCTGCATATATGCCCAGTAGTGGGATTGCTGGATCATACAGTAACTACATTTTTAATTTTTTAAAGAACCTCCATACTGTTCTCCATAGTGGCTGTATCAATTTAAATAACCACCAACAGTGCAAGAGGGATCCTTTTTCTCCACACCCTCCCTAGCATTTGTTGTTGGTAGATTTTCTGATGATGCCCATTCTAACTGGGGTGAGGTGATACCTCATTGTAGTTTTGATTTACATTTCTCTAATAGTTACTGATGTTGAGCAGCTTTTCACGTGCTTCTTGCCCATCTGTATGTCTTCCTTGGAGAAATGTCTATTTAGGTCTTCTGCCCATTTTTGGATTGGGTTTTTTGTTTATTTAATATTGATCTGCATGAGCTGTTTATATATTTTGGAGATTAATCCTTTGTCAGTTGCTTAATTTGCAAATATTTTCTCCCATTCTGAGGGTTGTCTTTTCATCTTGTTTTTTCCTTTGCTGTGCAAAAGCTTTGAGGTTTCATTAGGTCCCATTTGTTTATTTTTGTTTTTATTTCAATTACTCTAGGAGGTGGATCAAAAAAGATCTTGCTGTGATTTATGTCAAGGAGAGTTCTTCCTATGTTTTCCTGTAAGAGTTTTATAATGTCTGGTCTTATATTTAGGTCTCTAATCCATTTTGAGTTTATTTTTGTGTATGGTGTTAGGGAGTATTCTAATTTCATTCTTTTTTTTTTTTTTTTCTTTTTGTGGTACACAGGCCTGTCACTCTTGTGGCCTCTCCCGTTGCGGAGCACAGGCTCCGGATGCACAGGCTCAGCGGCCATGGCTCATAGGCCCAGTCATTCCGTGGCATGTGGGATCTTCCTGGACCAGGGCACGAACCCATGTCCCCTGCATCTACAGGCGGAATCTCAACCACTGCGCCACCAGGGAAACCCTAATCTCATTCTTTTACATGTAGCTGTCCAATTTTCCCAGCACCACTGATTTAAGAGACAGTCTTCTCTCCATTGTATATCCTTGCCTCCTTTGTCATAGATTAGTTCACCATAGGTGCGTGGGTTAGTCTCTGGGCTTTCTATCTTGCTCCATTGAGCTGTGTATCTGTTTTTCTGCCAGTACCATATTGTCTTGATTACTGTAGCTTTATAGTATAGTCTGAAGTCAGGGAATCTGATTCTTCTAGCTCCATTATTTTCCCTCAAGACTGCTTGGCTATTTGGGGCCTTTGTGTCTCCATACAAATTTTAAGATTTTTTGTTCTGGTTCTGTAAAAAATGCCATTGGTAATTTGATAGGAATTGCATTGAATCTGTAGTTTGCTTTGGGTAGTATAGTCATTTTCACAATATTGATTCTTCCAATCCAAGAACATGATATATCTCTCCTTCTGTTGTTATCTTCTTTAATTTCTTTCATCAATGTCTTATAGTTTTCTGCATACAAGTCTTTTGTCTCCCTAGGTAGGTTTATTGTTAGGTGTTCTATTCTTTTTGTTGCAATGGTAAATTGGAGTGTTTCCTTAATTTCTATTTCAGATATCTCATCATTAGTGTATAGGAATGCAAGAGATTTCTGTGTATTAATTTTGTATCCTGCTACTTTACCAAATTCATTGATTAGCTCTAGTACTTTTCTGATGGCATCTTTAGGATTCTCTATGCAAAGTATCATGTTATCTACAAACAGCGACAGTTTTATTCTTCTTTTCCAATTTGTATTCCTTTTATTTCTTTTTCTTCTCTGTTTTCCATGGTTAGGAATTCCAAAATCATGTTGAATAATAGTGACAAGAGTGGACATCCTTGTCTTATTCCTGATCTTAGAGGAAATGCTTTCAGTTTTTAACCATTGAGAAGGATGTTTGCTGTGGGTTTGTCACATATGCCTTTATTATGTTGAGGTAGGTTCCATCTATGCCAAGTTTCTGGAGAGTTTTTATAATAAATTGGTGTTGAATTTTGTTAAAAGTTTTTCTACATCTATTGATATGGTCATGTGGGTTTTATTCTTCAATTTGCTAATATGGTGTATTACATTGATTGATTTGTGTACATCAAAGAATCCTTGCATCCCTGGGATAAATCCCACTTGATTACGGTGTATGACCCTTCTAATGTGCTGTTGGTTTCTGTTTGCTAGTATTTTGTTGATGAGTTTTCATCTATATTCATCAGTGATATTGGTCTGTACTTTTCTCTTTTTGTATTGTCTTTGTCTGGTTTTGGTATTAGGGTGACGGTGGCTTCATTGAATGAGTTTGGGAGTGTTCCTTTCTCTGCAAGTTTTTTGGAAGAGTTTGAGAAGGATGGGTGTTAGCTCTTCTCTAAATGTTTGCTAGAATTCACTTGTGAAGCCATCTGGTCCTGGACTTTTGTTTGTTGGAAGATTTTTAATCACAGTTTCAATTTCATTACTTGTGATTGGTCTGTTCATATTTTCTATTTCTTCCTGGTTCAGCCTTGGAAGGTTATACCTTTCTAAGAATTTGTCCATTTCTTCCAGGTTGTCCATTTTATTGGCATAGAGTTGCTTGTGGTAGTCTTTTAGGATTCTTTGTATTTCTGTGGTGTCTGCTGTAACTTCTCCTTTTTCATTTATAATTTTATTGATTTGAATCCTCTCCCTCTTTTTCTTGATGAGTCTAGCTAATGGTTTATCAGTTTTGTTTATCTTCTCAAATAATCAGGTTTTAGTTTTATTGTTTCTAGCTATTGTTTTCTTTGTTTCTATTTCATTTATTTCTGCTCTGATTTTATGATTTATTTCCTTCCACTAAATTTGGGTTTTTGTTGTTCTTCTATATCTAGTTCCTTTAGGTGTAAGGTTACATTGTTTATTTGAGATTTTTCTTGTTTCTTGAGGTAGGCATCTATAGCTCTAAACTTCCCTCTTAGAACTGCTTTTGCTGTATCACATAGGTTTTAGATCGTCATGTTTTCATTGTCATTTGTCTCTAGGTATTTTTTGATATCCTGTTTGATTTCTTCAGTGATCTCTTGGTTATTTAGTAACGTATTGTTTAACCTCCATGTGTTTGTGTTTTTTACGGGTTTTTTTTCCCTGTAATTCATTTCTAGTCTCAGAGCATTGTGGTAAGAAAAGATGCTTGATACAATTTCAATTTTCTTAAATTTAATGAGGCTTAATTTGTGACCCAAGATGTGATCTATCTTGGAGAATGTTCCATGTGCACTTCAGAAGAAAGTGTAATCTGCTGTTTTTGTATGGAATGTCCTATACATATCATTTAAATCTATCTGGTCTATTGTGTCATTTAAAGCTTCTGTTTCCTTATTTATTTCCATTTTGGATGATCTGTCCATTGGTGTAAGTGTGGTGTTAAATTCTCCCACTCATGTGTTACTGTAAATTTTCTTTTTTATAGCTATTAGCATTTACCTTATATATTGAGGTGCTCCTATGTTGGGTGAATATATATTTATAATTGTTATATCTTCTTCTTGGATTGATCCCATGATCATTAGTTTTCTTTTGATTTCCATTTGCACGTAATATATTTTTCCATCCCCTCACTTTCTATTTGAATGTGTCCCTAGGTCTGAAGTGGGCCTCTGGTAGACAGCATATATATGGATCTTTTTTTTTGTATCTATTCAGCAAGCCTGTGTCTTTTGCTTGGAGCATTTAATCCATTCATGTTTAAGGTAATTATCAATATGTGTGTTCCTATTACCATTTTCTTAATTGTTTTGGGTTTGTTTTTGTAGGTCATTTTCTTCTCTTGTGTTTCCCACTTAGAGAAGTTCCTTTAGCATTTGTTGTAGAGCTGGTTTGGTGATGCTGAATTATTTTAGCTTTTGCTTGTCTGTAAAGCCTTTGATTTCTCCATCAAATCTGAGTGAGATTCTTGCCAGGTAGAGTAATATTGGTTGTAGGTTCTTTTCTTTCATCACTTTAAGTATATCATGCCACTATCTTCTGGCTTGTAGAGTTTCTGCTGAGAAATCAGCTGTTAACCTTATGGGAGTTCCCTTGTATATTATTTTTCATTGTTCCCTTGTTGCTTTTAATAATTTTTCTCTGTCTTTAACTTTGGCCAATTTGATTACTATGTGTCTTGCCATGTTTCTCCTTGGGTTTATCCTGTATGGGACTCTCTGTGCTTCCTGGACTTGGGTGGCTATTTCCTTTCCCATGTTAGGGAAGTTTCTGACTATAATCTCTTCAAATATTTTCTCTGATCTGTTCTCTCTCTCTTCTCCTTCTGGGACCCATATGATGTGAATGTTGTTGTATTTAATGTTGTCCCAGAGGTCTCTTAGGCTGTCTTCATTTCTTTTCATTCTTTTTTCTTTAGTCTGTTCTCCAGCAGTGAATTCCACCATTCTGTCTTCCAGGTCACTTATCTTCTGCCTCAGTTATTCTGCTATTGAGTCCTTCTAGTGTAGTTTTCATTTCAGTTATTGTATTGTTCATCAGACCATCTTTTTTTTGTTCTTTAATTCTTCTAGGTCTTTGTTAAACATTTCTTGCATCTTGTCGATCTTTGCCTCCATTCATTTTCTGAGGTCCTGGATCATCTTCACTATCAGTATTCTGAATTATTTTTCTGGAGGGTTGCTTATCTCCAATTCATTTAGTTGTTTTTCTAGGGTTTTATGTTTTTCCTTCATCTGGTACATAGCCCTCTGCCTTTTCATCTTGTCTTTCTGTGAATGTGGTTTTTGTTCCACAGGCTACAGGACTGTAGTTCTTCCTGTTTCTGCTGTCTGTCCTCTGGTGCATGAGGTTATCTAAGAGGCTTTTTCACATTTCCTGATGGGAGAAACTTGTGGTGGGTAGAGCTGACTGTTGCTCTGGTGGGTGGAGCTGAGTAAAACTTGAATCCACTTGACTGCTGATGGGTGGGGCTGGGTTCCCTCCCTGTTGGTTGTTTGGCATGAGGCAACCCAACACCGAAGCTTACCTGGGCTCTTTGGTGGAGCTAATGGCAGACTCTTGGAGGGCTCACACCAAGGAGTACTTCCCAGAACTTCTGCTGCCAGTGTCCTTGTCCCCATGGTGAGATATGGCCACCCCTCGCCTCTGCAGGAGGCCCTCCAACAATAGCAGGTAGGTTTGGTTCTGTCTCTGCTGGAGTCACTGCTCCTTCCCCTGGGTCCCAATGCACACACTACTTTGTGTGTGCCTTCCAAGTTTGGAGTGTCTGTTTCCCCCAGTTCTGTCAAAGGCCTGCAATTAAATCCCAGTAGACTTCAAAGTCTGATTCTCTAGGCATTCCTCCTCCTGTTACAAGACCCTCAGTTTGGGAAACCTGACATCAGGCTCAGAGCCTTAAATCCAGTGGCTGGACTTCTGTGGTATAAATGTTTTTCATTCTGTGAGTCACCCACCCAACAGTTATGGGATTTGATTTACTGTGATAGCTGCCCTCCTATGATCTCATTGTTATTTCTCCTTTGTCTTTGGATGTGGGGTAGCTTTTTTGGTGAGTTCCAGTGTCTTCCTGTCGATGATTGTCTAGCAGCTAGTTGTGATTCTGGTGTTCTCGCAAGACAGAGTGAGAGCACGTCCTTTTACTCTGCCATGTTTGTACCAATGAAAATGTTGTTGCCTCACAAACTGGAAAACCTTAGGGCAGTTGGGCAGCCTGGATACACTGGGACAGGAGCTGATTCTTCAGTCTTGAGACAGAATGTTTTTTTTTCCTCTCATTGAGATTTGACAGAGAAATTAAAATCTTTACAGGCAAGCAAAAACTAGCAGAATTCAGCATCACAAAACCAGTCCTACCACAAAGCTAAAGGAACTTCTCTAAGCAGGAAACACAAGAGAAGGAAAAGACCTTCTATGACAAACCCAAAACAATTAAGAAAATGGTAATAGGAACATACATATCAATACTACCTTAAATGTAAATGGATTAAATGCTCCAACCAAAAGACATAGACTGGCTGAATGGATACAAAAACAAGACCCATATATATGCTGTCTAAAAGAGACCCACTTCAGATGTAGACACACATACAGACTGAAAGTGAGGAGATTGGAAAAGATATTCCATGAAAATGAAGATCAAAAGAAAAGTGGAGTAGCAACTCTCATATCACAAAAAATAGACTTTAAAATAAAGATTATTACAAGAGACAAAGAAGGGCACTACATAATGATCAAGGGATCAATCCAAGAAGGAGATATAACAATTGTAAATATTTATGCACCAAACATAGGATCACCTCAATACAAAGGAAAATAGTAACAGCCATAAAAGGGGAAATTGGCAGTAACACAATCATAGTAGGGGACTCTAACACCCCAGTTTCACCAATGGACTGATCATCCAAAATGAAAATAAATAAGGAAACACAAGCTTTAAATGACACATTAGACCAGATGGACTTAACTGATATTTATAGGACAGTCCATCCAAAAACATCAAAATACACTTTCTTCTCAAGTGCTCATGGAACATTCTCCAGGATAGATCATATCTTGGGTCACAGATCAAGCCTTGTTACATTTAAGAAAATTGAAATCATATCAAGTATCTTTTCTGACCACATTGCTATTGGACTAGATATCAATTCCAGGAAAAAATCTGTAAAAAATACAAACACATGGAGGCTAAACAATACACTACCAAATAAACAAGAGATAAATGAGGAAATTAAAGAGGAAATTAAAAAATACCTAGAAACGAAAGACAATGAACACACAGACATCCAAAACCTATTGGATGCAGCAACAGCAGTTCTAAGATGGAAGCTTATAGCAAGACAATCCTATCTCTTGAAACAAGAAATATCTCAAATAAAAAACCTAAAAAACAGAAACAAAACAAAACAAAAAAATCTAACCTTACACCTAAAGCAATTAGAGAAAGAAGAACAAAAAAAAAAAAACCCAAATGTTCACAGAAGGAAAGAAATCATAAAAATCAGATCAGAAATAAATGAAAAAGCAATGAAGGAAACAATATAAAGATCAATAAAACTAAAAGGTTGTTCTTTGAGAAGATAAACAAAATTGATAAACCATTAGCCAGGCTCATCAAGAAAAAAGGGAGAAGACTCAAATCAATAGAATTAGAAAAGAAAAAGGAGAAGTAACAACTGACACTGCAGAAATACAAAGGATCATGAGCGATTACTACAAGAAATTATACGCCAATAATATATACAACCTGGAAGAAATGGACAAATTCTTAGAAAAACACAACCTTCAGAGGGTGAATCAGGAAGAAATAGAAACTATAAACAGACCAAACACAGCACTGAAATGGGGACTGTGATTAAAACTCTTCCAACAAACAAAAGCCCAGTACCAGATGGTTTCACAAGTGAATTCTATCAAACATTTAGAGCAGAGCTAACACCTATCCTTTTCAAACTCTTCCAAAATATAACAGAGGGAGGAACACTCCCAAACTCATTCTACCAGGCCACCATCACCCTGATACCAAAACCAGACAAAGATGTCACAAAGAAAGAAAACTACAGGCCATATCACTGATGAACATAGCTGCAAAAATCCTCAACAAAATACTAGCAAACAGAATCCAAGAGCACATTAAAAGGATCATACACCATGATCAAGTGGGGTTTTTCCCAGGAATGCAAGGATTTTTCAATATACACTAATCAATCAATGTGATAAACCATATTAACAAATTGAAGGAGTTAAACCATATGATCATCTCTATAGATGGACAAAAAGTATTCGACAAAATTCAACCCCCTTTTATGATAAAAAGCCTCCAGAAAGCAGGCACAGAGGGAACTTAACTCAATATAATAAAGGGCATATATAACAAACCCACAGCCAACATCATTCTCAATGGTGAAAAACTGAAACCATTTCCTCTAAGATAAGGAACAAGACAAGGCTGTCCACTCTCACCACTATTATTCAACATAGTTTTGAATGTTTTAGCCACAGCAATCAGAGAAGAGAAAGAAATAGAAGGAATCCAAATTGGAAAAGAAGTAAAACTGTCACTGTTTGCAGATGACATGATACCCTCCATAGATAATCCTAAAGATGCTACAGAAAAGTACTAGAGCTAATAAATGAATTTGATAAAGTAACAGCATACAAAATTAATGCACAGAAATCTCTTGCATTCCTATATACTAATGATGAAAAATCTAAAGAGAAATTACAAAAATGACTATGCTACCCAAAGCAATCTTTGTGTTAAATTCAATGCAATCCCTATAAAGTACCAATGGCATTTTTCACAGAACTAGAACAAAAAATTTCACAATTTGTATGGAAACTCAAAAGACCCCAAATAGTCAAAGCCATCTTGAGAAAGAAAATCAGAGCTGGACAAATCAGGCTTCCTGACTTCAGACTATACTACAAACCTACAGTAATCAGTACAGTATGGTACTGGCACAAAAACAGACATATAGATCAATGGAACAGTATAGAAAGCTCAGAGATAAACCCACACACATATGGTCACCTTATTTTTGATAAAGGAAGCAAGAATATACAATGGAGAAAAGACAGTCTCTTCAATAAATGGTGCTGGGAAAACTGGACAACTACATGAAAAAGAATGAAATTAGAATGCTCCCTAACACCATACACAAAAATAAACTCAAAATGGATTAAAGACCTAAATGTAAGGCCAGACACTTTAAAACTCTTAGAGGAAAACATAGGCAGAGCACTCTGTGATATAAATCACAGCAAGATCTTATTTGGCCCACTGCCTAGAGAAATCAAAATAAAAACAAAAATGAACAAATGGGACCTAATGAAACTTCAAAGCTTTTGCACAGCAAAGAAAACCATAAACAAAATGAAAAGGCAATCCTCAGAATGGGAGAAATTATTTGCAAATGAAGCAACTGACAAAGGATTAATCTCCAAAATATACAAGCAGCCCATGCAGCTCAATATCAAAAGAGAAAACAACACAATCCAAAAATGGGCAGAAGACCTAAATAGACATTTCTTCAAAGAAGTCATAGAGATTGCCTAAAACACATGAAAAGATGCTCAACATCACTAATCATTAGAGAAATGCAAATCAAAACTACAATGAGGTATCACCTCACATCGGTCAGAATGGCCACCATCAAAAAGTCTACAAACAATAAATGCTGGAGAGGGTGTGGAGAAAATGGAACCCCCTTGCACTGGTGGTGGGAATGTAAATTGATTACAGCCACTATGGAGAACAGTATGGAGGTTCCTTAAAAAACTACAAATAGAACTACCATATGACCCAGCAATCCCACTAATGGGCATATAGCATATACCCTGAGAAAACCATAATTCAAAAAGAGTCATGTACCAAAATGTTCATTGCAGCTCTATTTACAATAGGCAGGACATAGCAGCAACCTAAGTGTCCATCGACAGATGAATGGTTAAGGAAGATGTGGCACATATATACAGTGGACTATTACTCAGCCATAAAAAAAATGAAATTGAGTTATTTGTAGGGAAATGGATGAACTTAGAGTGTCATACAGAGTGAGGTAAGTCAGAAAGAGAAAAATAAATACCATATACTAACACATATATATGGAATCTAAAAAATATATATATATGGAATTTAAAAAAAAAAATGTTTCTGAGGAACCTAGGGCCATGACAGGAATAACGATGCAGATGTAGGGAATGGACTTGAGGACACAGGGAGAGGGAAGGGTAAGCTGGGACGAAGTGAGACAGTGTCAAGGACTTATATATACTACCAAATGTAAAATAGATAGCTAGTGGGAAGCAGCCACATAGCACAAGGAGGTCAGCTTGGTGCTTTGTGACCACCTAGAGGGATGGGGTAAGGAGTGTGGGAGGGAGATGGAAGAGGGAGGAGATATGGGGATATATGTGTATGTAAAGCTGATTCACTTTGTTATAAAGCAGAAAGTAACACACCATTGTAAAGCAATTATACTCAATAAAGGTGTTTTAAAAAAAGTGGCACTCAAAAAGAAAAAAAGAAGTATACCTATCTTTATATGTGCATATTGCTCTATGGATAACTAGCTATACACAAAACCAGTCACACATATACACAAATACATGCACACTGATTGAGCTAGGTTGTATATTACCTTCTGGTATTTTGGGTTCTCACCAGTCAGGGGACTGAATCATTTTGTAGAAATTAAATAAGACTGCTCTAAAATGAGATTTAAAAGAAGCTGATGGAAACTAAGTAGATATCAGAGCATGCTGTCATAATGAGATTAGTTATATTTTTCCATTACATTGTTAAAATAGAAATTGACAGAAGAGAAGTGGAAGGAAATAAATGCCAAAGTAGATCTCATCCTGAATTTAAAGCTGGAGATTAGTCCTGCAGGTGGACAAGGATTTTGCTACAGAAACCATTAGCAGGAAGCTTTGGATTCTATTGCCTGGCATTGGTGTTGAAAGGGAAAATACATATGGATAAACTGATGGATTGATAGCTTTATTTCATACAGAAAGCAGATAGAGAAATAGATTCTAATTCAAAGAAATAGGAAAATGTTTTGTTTTTGCTGTTGCTGTCAGCAGCCATCTCAAAATTTTCTGTTGAGATAATTTAAAAGGCAACCATCTCAGAACAGATGAGGTGCCATTGCCATAAAGGTTTCTGTTATTCAAGAAATAAGTATGCACTTGCTGATTTCGTCTGATAGATAGTTCTATACAATCTTTATATACCATTAAGTTCTGCACTGCTGAACTCTAGTAATTCTAATTTAATGATATTCATCTAACAAAGTGAACACAAGAGGGCCTATATTTCAATTAAATATTCACTGAAGACAAGGCCTACATTTACTACAGTATGTGCTTTATATTTGTACTTATCTAAAGCTTCTATATATAGGAGGTCTTAAGTATTAATTTCTATGATTGAAAATACATACAAATAAGTTAGAAAGTTAATAATTTGCATAATAATTATAGGGATATTTCCTCCACCAAATAACACTTTATTTTTTTTTAACCTTGGGTAAATGTCTATATTTGTTAAAGATGTCACTAAATAATTTTCCCTCTTCTTCAAAGCCTCCAGCTATTCATCACCCTTTGAGGAAAGAGTGTGCTTTAAGCTTAACAGCAATAGAGTTAAAAAAGAATGTGCTAAAAAAAAAAGTGAGTATAGCATACATGAAAGTCATAAGGTGTAGAAGCAAAGATAAAATATCTATCTATCTCTCTCTGGAAAGAAGAAGGCAAAATAATTCAAGGGAACACAAGTACGGAAGAGGAACAGCAAGTTTAAGATTAAAAGTGAAATGCATCATGCATATAAATGTATTGATCAGAAAATGGGATGGCAGGACTCTTGAATACTTGATTTTCAGAAACAGCAAAAAGAAAATTAAATGTTGAAAGAAATAAGACAGTTTGCTTTAGATCGTATACTTATTTAAATCATTCGCTGGCTACCTTTTCTAAGTTCCGGTTTTCTGGGGACACAATATATTGAAGAGTTTCATAAGGTCTCAGTCTATTGTCTAGAATTTCCAATGCTTTTGAGAAAAGTTGAAAGATGGTTGGATTTTTTTTTAAATTATATATACAGGCACATGTGTATGTGTGTTGTGGGTTTGTGTATGTTAAATTTTAAATTGCCCTGAGGATACTCATGTTAAAGTATTTATATTGCTTAATTTTTAAAGCAACTCTATAAGACAGGTGCTTGTCTTCCTATTTTAAAAATTACAAGTCTCAGGAAGAGAGTCATCAGGTAAATTGGCCAAAATTAAATAGCCAACAGTTGAGAGGGCTGTCATTTGAATGCAGATGATCAGATTTCAAAACCTCCTCTCTTAATTACTAGTCTAAACAGACTCAAAAAAAAAAAAGTCTCTGCAGTTTATTTTCCACATGTACATGGCTTTAAATTTTTATCAGATATTAAAACTAGAATTAAAATAAAAATATTGAAAATTCAATATTCAATATATTAAAATTTTGAGAATTTTTCTCTCTTGCAAGATTCCTAAAAAATTTACATTTTACCGTTCCATTTTTTTCTTAAAGGAAGCATTATCATTTCAATAGTATTTAGTCTATGTCAGAATATAATTAACATTTCAAATAATATATTAATACTCCATGCATTCTATATAATCAGAGAAAAGGAATATGAGAGTTTAAATATATGCAAAGTCCAAGTCACAGAGAAGTAAATGTTAGTACCTAAATAGACTTATGATCTCTTAAGATATAAAATTGAATTTATTACTCTCTAGACTATGAAATAATATAATTTTATGATAATGAAACAGATTATCTCTTCATTGGAACCCATATGTAAAGTAAAATTTAGGAATTAATCCTAATGAGATTAAAAATTTAATTTTAGAAAAATAAATTAGTTATGAAAAACTATCGTATATATGTGTAATTTGACAGCAATCTTGCATCTGGTTTAAAGCAAATATTTTTAGTCCAAAATGTCGTCTTCTATGATGTTTTTCATTCACTCTAAAGAGTACATTCGTTCACTTATAATAAGTTCACAGCTGAAATGAGTTTATTTAGGATGTACTTTTCTGAAGGAAAATACCCACATTTTGGAGACCCTTTAAAATTTAAACTGTAGCTGAAGTTTAGACCTTGGTGAGGAAAATAAAGAATATTCTGGGAAACAGCAGACAAACATGCAATTAGTCAAATGTGCTCCATTATATCTGATATCAAATACTGTATTAGAAAATAGTTTAAAAAGGTAGACTCCATTTCCGATAATTGTTCAATAATTTAGACAGTAAAGAATATTAAAAAATATATATATAGATAAGTTTTACATGCAAATATGAGGAGGAAGGGATCACAAAATTTTGCAATTGGGAGAATAGTATTTCCCTTCTTAAGGATAGTTTCAATAAAGTATTGGAAGAGAAGGATATATTTTAATGTATTAAAAAGTAAATAAAAGTTGAAAAAATTGACATAAAGAAAATTGACTCCTATCTAAAACTTTTTGTAAAGATAAAGAGTGAAAGGGGGCAAAAGCTAGAGGAAGATTCATCAATTTTGAATTTTTTCTTTATGTTTTATATATAATAGACTAAGTTAAAAATGATTACAGGGGCTTCCCTGGTGGCACAGTGGTTGAGAGTCCGCCTGCTGATGCAGGGGACACGGGTTCGTGCCCCGGTCCGGGAAGATCCCACATGCCATGGAGTGGCTGGGCCCATGAGCCATGGCCACTGAGCCTGCACGTCCGGAGCCTGTGCTCCACAACGTGAGAGGCCACAACAGTGAGAGGCCCATGTACCGCAAAAAAAAAAAAAAAAAAGATTAGAAAATGTCACTGATAAAAGAGCATGAAGACAAAAGATCAGCATGGAAGTATGACCACAGAGGAGAACTGCAGCATATTGGAATTCTGTGGGTTCTGAACCCAGTGAAAAAAAATCATAATTATTAAAAAAAAAAAAACCTATTTAAAAACTCTGGAAAGTATCCTAAGAGTATACAGCAAATAGAGAAACATGAGTTCAAAAATATCTATTAAATCATGATTAAAAGAGTGAGAGCCTGCAGCATTTGAGGCATGACCTGCTCCCTTCCCCCTCCCCTGATAAATGCAATAGAAGATCTACTCCATGAGGTATAGCCAACAACATGGGCTTCCCTCGCCACCAACTCCTAGTCTAGGACTTTGGTTTCTCTTTGTGGCTGGCAGGGCACCAGAATTTCTCATGCCCACCAAGCCTATGTAGCAGATCTATTCTAGGCAAGCATATCTAAGTGGTCTGTGGTTTCCCTCCTCTACCCAGCTCCCACATGTAGGGTGGAAGCTCTACTTTACAGGGGATAAAGTACTAGACCCTGATTGCCGTTGTTCCTTAGCAGTTATACCAGGTAAAGATACAGTCAAAGAGAGTACAGCTAAAGGCTAGAATCAACATCACTCGTGGCAGAAGAGCATGGTAGGGTGACTTCATGCATACCCAAGATTTACCTTGTAAGGAGTCACATCAGAAGCTGCACATAGTATAAAAATATATCCAAGTCACTACTGAGATTCTTATCAAGGATAATCATTGGCTTACTCATTCTCTTCTCTTCCTATTTGAACTTCCCTGAGATGAAAATATTACATGTAAAGAGATCAAGCATGATAGGAGAGGGAAAAAGTTAAACTACTTGGAAAAATCTAGACAAAATAATTAGTTCCTAAGTTATAGAGACTCATTTGTAACTGTTGATAACTTTTATAAATCCTTGCTTTGCTTCCACATACCTGTGTGGTTTCAAGCTCTTGCCCACATTCCTTTGCCACATTTTTATTACACTGTTTTCTGTAGAAAGATTTTCCAGGGTTATCTCTAAAGCATCCTTTTGGAACTGCCCAAATATTTATTAGATTTCATTGCATAAGGAAGCACTTGTACAAGTATGAAAGAAGAATTCTGTTTCTAAAAGGAAAGTTAAAAGTCAAAATATATTGGCCTTCTTTCTTGTTCAACAGATGTCCTGAGAACAAGAAATGGTGGTTTAGTCTCTCTAAATATAGTCTACAATCATTACAAACAAAAGACAATTTTGTATTATTATTCTCCAAGGTGAAAGTCATTGTCTGTCTTTATATTAGGTGAAGAAGATGAGAAAGAACACTATTAATAGTAGAAGTGAAATTTTGAATAGGTTTTGTGTCAAATAAAGAATGATGCCTTTTAAACTCTCCCTAACTAAAATAAAGTTACCCACTCCTTGCAACCTATTTTACACCTACTATTATATTTGAATTCAAAATTTAAAGTTCATGTTTTGTTCATATAACCAGTGTGAACAGCTCCATAAACTCCAGGTAAAGTACATAGTTCATTCATTTTTACAATGACTTACCTGATGCTCCACACACATTAATAGCAGCAAGTACAGTGCTTCTCTTTGAAGCTCTACTGAGACAGCCCTAAGCGCCAGGAAGGGTAGTGCAGCTGTTCCTCCTAAGCCACAGGGGGAGCCCTTATGAGTCTACCTGATGCCACTTTTCCTGCAGTATGGTGTCGCTGTTGAAGCTTAGTCCAGCTCAAGGGGAAGCAGACAGGGGTTCATTAGTTCTTCACCAGTTCAGATCCATGCATCAATGCCCAGGCCTTGGGTTTCTTGGGAGAAAATGTTCACCTCCTTCACCACTAAACAATCTACAGTCCCACTGTTGACTTCTCAAGGTAACAGCTTTTTTTGTGGAGCATTTTTAGGTCCCATAATATAACCTCCATGTGAAAGCTGGCACAGAAAGCTGTCAGGTCTGGTTAGAATAACTACCACCCAGTGATGGGGCATCTTTGTCCTTGTTTCCTCCTCAGGAATCCACCGAACAGAAAACAGGTAGCTTTTTCTCTTAAAGACTCAAAACACAATAGGACCAATGATAAATCCTTGATTTCCGTAATTGTACAACTTGCTTTATATTGAATACCAATCCTCAAAGTGAAAATACTTTCACTAATTTTCCCTGTTTATCTTGTCATTTTATGTTCGTTTACCTCTATTTCTATGTGGAAGTATGAAGTAAGATCAGAGATTCCAAAATTATTTTTGTCACTAGAGAATAGAAAAATAAATCATGAAGAATCTCTTTGTGAGACATTTGGCAATGTTCATATTTTCATCTATACAGGGTACTGTGGTTCTTATACTGAGGGAAAACTTAGCAGTGAAATTAGAACATGGTATTTTCATATTATATTAAGTGATTTTGCACAGTGAACAAAATTAGAGAATTTTCTGTAAACATAATCACGTATTTTTAACAGCACTGCTGAGGTATAACTCATATACCATACAATTGACCCACCTAAAGATTACAATTCAGTGGTTTTTGGTATATTCAGAGTTGTCCCATTATCTTCAAAATCTAAGTTTAAAATATTTTTGTCTCACTAGAAAGAAATTTCATACCTCTTAGCAGTCTCTCCCCATTCCCCACCCTCCACTACTAGCCCTTGGCAAAGGTAATCTACTTTCTGTCTCTGTAGACTTGCCTATTCTGGACATTTTGTATTAGTGGAATCATACAATATGTGGTCCTCTGTGACTGGCATTTTCAATTAGTATAATCTTTTCAAGATTTATCCATGTTGAGGCATGCATCCATACTTTATTCCTTTTCATTGCTAAATAATATTCCATTATATAGACATACTGCATTCCATTGAACAACACATAAACAAGTGGACATTTAGGTTGTTTCTACTTTGGGGCTGTAATGAATAATGCTACTAGGAATATTCATGTACCAGCTTTTGTATGCACTTATGTTCTCATTCCTCTTGAGTTTGCTGGAATTGCTGGATCAAATGGTAAATCTATATTTAATTTTTCAATAAATTTGCAGTCTGTTTTCAAAAGTGGCTCTACCATTTTACATTCCCACATGCTACATTCTTGCCAACAGTTAACTGGCTTGGTTTTGGTTTTAGTTTTCTGTTTTTCTGGGCTTTTTTTGTTTGCTTGTTTATTGTGTTTTTAATTATTTTTTATTGGAATATAATTGACATAAATATTATGGAAGTTATAAGTGTACAACATACTGCTTCCCAATTTTTAAGGGTTATACTCCATTTATAGTTATTATAAAATATGTACTATATTCCCCACATTGTATGATATATCCTCATAGTTCATTTTATACATGTAAGTTTGTACCTATTAATCCCCTACCCCTAAATTGCCCCTCCTCCCTTACCTCTCCTGTTAACAACTAGTTTGTTCTCTATATCTGTGAGTCTGTTTCTTTTATGTTTTATTAACCAGTTTGTTGAATTTTTTTTAGATTTTACATATAAGTGATATCATACAATATTTTTCTTTCTCTGCCTGACTTATTTCACTTAGCATAATACCCTCCAAGTCCATTCATGTTGCTGCAAATGGTAAAATGTCATTCTTTTTTATGGCTGAGTAGTGTTCCATAGTGTGTATGTGTGTGTGTGTGTGTGTATATATATGGCATATATATATATATATATATATGGCACATCTTCTCTATGCATTCCATTGTTTCTGTTTTTGTTTTTATTAGAGCCATCAGTGGGTAATAAGTGTTATCTCATTGTGGTTTTGATTTGCATTCCCTGATAACTAATAACATTGAGTACTTTTGTATATTTATTGGCCATGTGTAAATCTTCTATGGAGATGTGTCTATGTAAATTATTTTCCTATTTTTTAATTGGGTTATTTGTAGTTTATCATTGACTTATGATTTATTTATATAATCTTGTTAAAAATCCCTTATAAGACATATGATTTACAAATAATTCCTCTATTTTTTTAGGTTGTCTTTATATTTTCTTGATGTGTCCATAAAAGAACACAACTTTTAAATTTTGTAAAGACAAATGTATCTATTTTTTCTTTAGTTATTTGTGTTTTGGTATCTGCTGCTGTATCTAAGAAGGCTTTGCCTAATCCAAAGTCACCTATTTCACCAAATGCCACATCTCCCTTCCCTTAAGCAGCCACCCATTTATTCTGTGTACCTATGTGTCTGTTTTCATCTTGATTTCTTTGTTTTATTTTTTAGATTTCACATATAGTGAAAATATCCAGTATTTGTCTTTCTCTGTCTGACATTTCACTAAGAATAATACTCTCCAGTTTTCATTCATGTTGTTGCAAATTACAAGATTTCATTCTTTGTTATGGTGGAGTAATATTCTATTTTACATATACCACATCTTTATCCATTCATCTGTCAGTGGATACTTAGGTTGCTTGCATATCTTAGCTATTGTAAATAATGCCGCAATGAATATTGGGGTGCATATATCTTTTTTGAATTAGCATTTTTATTTTCTTCAGATAAATACTTGGGAGTCAAATTGTTGGGTTGCTTGGTAGTTCTATTTCTAACAGTGTGGAAAATGCTCCACACTGTTTTCCATAGTGGCTATAACAATTTACATTCCCACCAACAGTACACTAGGGTTCCCTTTTCTCCATATCCTCGTAAGCACTTGCTATTTGTTGTCTTTTGATGATAGCCATTCTGAGGGGTATGAGGTGATATCTCATTGTGGTTTTGATTTGCATTTCTCTGATAATTAGTGATGTTGAACATCTTTTCATGTGCCTGTTGTTCATCTATATGTCTTCTTTGGAAAAATATCTATTCAGGTCCTCTGCACATTTTTAAATCAGGTTGTCTTTTTGATATTGAGTTGTATGAGTTCTTTGTATATGTTAGATATTAACCCCTTATTGGAAATGACATTTACATATATCTTCTCCCATTCGATAGGTGGGCTTTATGTTTGGTGGATAGTTTCCTTTGCTGTGTAAAAAAGCTTTTTAGTTTGATGTAGTCCCATTTGTTTATTTTTTGCTTTTGTTTCTCTTGCCTGAGAAGACAAATTCAAAAAAATATTGCTAAGACCAATGTCCAGGAGCATACTGCCTATGGTTACTTCTAGATGTTTTACAGTTTCAGGTTTTACATTTAAGCCTTTAATTCCTCTTGAGTTCATTTTTGTACCTGGTGTGAGAAAGTGATCCAGCTTAATTCTTTTGCATGTAGTTGTTCAGTTTTCCCAACACCATGCACTGAAGAGGCTGTCTTTTCCCCATTGTATATTCTTGCCTCTTCTGTTGTAGATTAATTGACAATATAAACATGGGTTTATTTCTAGGCTCTCTATTCTATTCCATTGATCCATGTGTCTGTTTTTATGCCAATACCACACAGCTTTGATTACTGTAATTTTGAAGTATAGTTTGACATCAGGAAGTGTGATATCTCCAGCTTTGTTTTGCTTTCTCAGTATTGCTTTAGTTACCCAGGATCTTTTGTGGTTCCATTCAAATTTTAGAATTATTTGTTCTAGTTCTGTAAAAAATGCCATAGGTATTTTGATATGGATTGCGTTGAATCTGTAGACTGCCTTGGGTAGTATGGTCATTTAAACGATATCAATTTTTCCATTTTTTGAGCATGGTATATCTTTCCATTTGTTTGTTTTGTCTGTAATTTCTTTGAACCATGTTTTAGAGTTTTCAGAGTAGAAGTCTTTTACCTCCTTGGTTAGATTTGTTCCTAGGTATTTTATTCTTTTTGATCCAATTGTTAGCAGAATTGTTTTATTTGGTTCTCTTTCTGATAGTTGATTATTGGTGTATAGAAAAAAACAGATTTCTGTATACTGATTTTGTATACTGCAATTGTACTGAATTTACTTATTAGTTATAATAGTTTTTTGGTGGCACCTTTAGGGTTTTCTATGTAGTTTCATGTCATCTGCAAACAGTAACAGTTTTACTTCTTCCTTTACAATTTGCATTCCTTTTATTTGTTTATCTTGTATGATTGCTGTGTCTAGGACTTCCAGCACTATATTGAATAAAGATGGTGAGAATGGGCATCCTTGTCTTGTTCTAGATCCTGGAGAAAATGCTTTTACCTTTTAGTACAATGTTGGCTGTGAGTTTGTAATAAATAACTTTTATTAAGTTATGTTCTATCTATACCTACCTTGGTGAGAGTTTTTATCATAAATGAATGCTGAGTTTTGTTGAAATTTTTTCTGTTTTCTGTTTTTCAACTTTTCTGTTGTAAAAGAAAAGCTTGTTCTGCTTCTATTGAGATCATATGACTTTTATTCTTCAGCTTGCTAATTGATGTATCATATTGATTGCTTTGTGGATTTTGAACCATCCTGCATCCCTGGGATAAATCCCCCTTGATTATGGTGGATTATCCTTTTAATGTATTGTTGAATTCAGTTTGCTAATATTTTTGTTGAGGATATTTACACCTATGTTTATCACTGATATTGGCTGGTAATTTTCTTATTTTGTGTTCTATTTGTCTGGTTTTGGTATTAAAGTGGTGCTGACCTCACAGAATGAGTTCAGGAGCATTCTTTTCTCTTCAATTTTTTGGAATAGGTTGAGAAGGATAGATGTTAACTCTTCCTTAAATGTTTGGTAGAATTCACCTGTGAAGCTGCATGTCCTGGATTTGTTTATTGGGAGATTTTTTATTACCAATTTGATTTCATTACTGTTAATTGGTCTGCTCACATTTTGTACATCTTCCTGATTCAGTCTTATAAGATTGTATATTTCTAGGAATATATCCATTTCTTCTGGGTTGTCCAATTTATTGATGTATAATTGTTTGTAGTAACCTCTTACGATTATTTGTATTTCTGTGTGTCCGTTGTAACTTCTCTTTCATTTCTGATTTTATTTAGGTGGATCCTCTCTCTATTTTTCTTGACAAGTATGGTCAAAGGTTTACCAATTTTGTTTATCTTTTCAAAGAACCAGCTCTTAGTTTCATTGATATTTTCTATTGTTTTTTCAGCCTCTATTTCATTTATTTCTTAACTTATCCTTATTGTTTCATTCCTTGTACTAACTTTGGGTTTTGTTTGTCTTCTTTTTCTAGTTCCTTTAGGTATAAGTTTAGATTGTTTATTGGAGGTTGTTTTTGTTTCCTGAGGTAGGCCTATATCACTAAAAAACTTCCCTCTTAAAACTGCTTTAGCCATGTCCCATAGATTTTGGACCTTTGTTTCAATTTTTACTTGTCTCCAGGTAGTTTTTGATCTCCTCTTTGATTTTTTTTTCAGTGACCCATTGGTTGTTTAATAGCATATTGTTTAGCCTCCACATATCTGTATTTTTCTTTTATTTTTCCTGTAATTAATTTCCAGTGTCACACCATTGTGGTCAGAAAATATGCTTGATTTGACTTCAGTCTTCTTAAAATTACTGAGACTTGTTTTGTGGCCTAGCATGAGATCTATCCTGGAGAATGTTCTGTGTGCACCAGAAAAGAATGTGTATTCTGCTGTATTAGAATGAAGTGCCATATATATATATATATATATATATATATTTTTTTTTTTTTTTTTTCCCAATCTGATCTAATTTTTCATTTAAGGCCAAAGTTCTCTTATTCATTTTTGTCTTTATGATCTCACCATTGATGTAAGTGGGGTGTTAATGTCCCCATCTATTATTGTATTACTGTCAATTTCTCCCTTTATGTTTGTTAATATTTGCTTTATGTATTTAGGTTCTCCTATGTTGGGTACATATCTATTTTAAATTGTTATATCTTCTTCTTGTACTGATTCCCTTATCATTATGGACTGTCCTTCTTTATCTCTTGTTAAAGTCTTTGTACTAAACCCTGTTCTTCTGATATAAGTATTACTACCCCAGCTTTCTTTCAATTTCCATTTGCAAGGAATATCTTTTTCCATCCCCTCATTTTCAATCTGTGTGTGTTTTCAGATCTGAAGTGAGTCTCTTATAGGCAGTATATAGATTGTACTTGTTTTTTTAATCCATTTAGCCACTCTCTGTCCTTTATTTGGAGCACTTAGTCCATTTACATTTAAAGTAATTTTGATAGTTGTGTAGTTATTACCATTTTGTTAATTGTTTTCTGGTTGTTTCTGTAATTCTTTTTTGTTCCTTTTTTCTTCTTGTGCTCTCTCATTTTATGACTATCTTTAATGTTATATTTGGATCCCTTTTTCTCTTTGTGTGCGCATATCTATTATAGGTTTTTGGTTTGTGGTTATCAGCATGTTCATATATAACAACTTGATTTATAAATGACTATTTTAAGTTTATGATGTTTTATGTTCAAATGCATGCTTATGATCCTCAGTTTATTTCTATCTATTAAGTAGGTCAGTTACCTATCCTGAACTTAGAGAGGTGGCCCTATGTAGGAAATGTCCTGTGGGGCCTGGAAGCATGATTGCCTCCTGGGTATCAGAGCTATATGACCTAGGGGTATTCCCTATCTGGCTTTCATGTGCCCTTCTGCTGCAGCAGGGCCATCTACTGTAGGCACACTGGTAGGCAGGGCTCAACCTGGCTCAGCTGGCTGTGAGATCTTGCCTTGTGCAGTGTCTGTGGGCCTGCTGTTGGGTGGGGTAGACTCCTTGTGGGCCAGCTGTTCAGCCTGATAGCATGTGGCAGCTGCAAGCCTGCTGTTTGATGGGGCTAGCTCTTCACATGGCTCCTGTGTCCCCACTGGTTGTTGGGGCAAGTCCCTAGTGCTATTAGTCTAGAGGGAGGATTCCAAAATGGTGCTTGCCAAAGTAGGTGTTATTGTGGTGGAATGAGCTCCCCCAAATGGCTAGAGTCAGTATCTCCATCAGCAGAGAAATTCCCAGTTGCCTTCTGGCTCCTCAGGAGGCTCTCCAAGATCAGTACGTGGGTCTGACCGAGTCTCCTTTCAAACCACATCTTCTATGCTGGGACTCAGAACATATGAGATTTTGTGTGCCTTATTTAAGAACAGAATCCATATCTTAAGTAATAATAGGAATACTTTCAATGCCTTCTACATACTAGAAACTATACATGTATTATCTTATTTAACCCACATAGAAATTCCATGAGGTAGGTGCTCTCAATATTACTATTTAGTAGAGGAAGACCTGAATTGGAGAAATATTAAGCAACAAAACAAAAGCACTCAGGTGGTAAACTACAGAGCTAGGAGTACCTGCCTTCTCCAGGAGTCTTGTAGAAAAACTCTCTGACTCAGCCAAATCTACTAGCATTGAGAAGCTAGTGGTTCAAGAGATACATATGTGATGTACTCCATCGTAGATTCTGTTAAAATTATTACATGTTTGGAAATGTATCTTTACTGTTGACTACATGTTTTACTAATTCTCCTAGTCCTTTTCTCACCCTGATTTCTCAGACAGCATTGTCATAAATGTACAGCAGTGGCTATCCTAGGTAAAATGACTAGCTATTTTTTGAGGTTCTTTAAAATAAGGTGAGCATCTTGATTTTCCTGAAATAACAGCATGTGATAGAAGATTCATTCATCAAACTAATCACAAATCCCTACAAATAGGGATACATCTGGTTTTGCAGCCTTTGTCACACAGAGGTCATAGATAAGACTTTGTTGAATATATAGTTTGTAGCTGAATTTGGTTTGCATTCTTTTACTGGCTTTCATTTTGTTATGGATAATAGGGTAATATCCATAGACCTAAAAGTGCAAAATAATTTTTTTCCCTTTCTTGTGCTTTTTCTTTCTTTTAATAAGAAAATCAGGGCTTCCCTGGTGGCGCAGTGGTTGAGAGTCCGCCTGCTGATGCAGGGAACACGGATTCATGCCCTGGTCTGGGAAGATCCCACATGCCATGGAGCAACTAGGCCCGTGAGCCATGGCTCCTAAGCCTATGTGTCTGGAGCCTGTGCTCCGCAACGGGAGAGGCCACAACAGTGAGAGGCCCGCATACTGCAAAAAAAAAGAAAATCATGAGGAACACAGTAGGAAAGTGTCTCCAGTTCAAATTAAGAATCACATATTACAGCCAACAAAGGATAATGAAGAAACAGCTCTGTATTTTTATATTGAAAATTATTTTATTTTTTGGTTCAAAAGCATTAGTTGTTTATGAGATTCTAGGATGATTCATGGACTAAATAGAGGATCGTAGTTTATCTGCTTTGTGACCTATTTGCTAATTGTAAAGAATTAACATTTAAAATTTGATTCATTATAATTCTTTGTGAATCTCAAATGAGCAGCTTGTTCAATAAATTATAAATGACATAAATGTTGTGTGGTTAAAAAGGAGCACCAAGAATGAGATAATTATGTGTAAAATGGAAAATATAATGGAAATTTTGTCTGAATAAAAATTATATAAATCTCATTACTTGTTGCATTTAAGAATATGAAAATATGCATTATGATGAAAAATATAATTTGATAGTGCAGCTAAGCAGCAGTGTTTCTTCACAGGTAGTCATATAGACAAATTAAGAAAAAGCTGATTAGGCCCCTAAAGAATTAATCAATAATTAATGAGAATGAGACAGGAGGATGAGTGCATAGTAGCACTACTGAAGGATTATTTTATTGCAACATTCTTTGTAACTGAAAGTGTAGCTATTTCCTTAAATAAGATTTACAAATTGGGAGAGCAGGATAAAGAAGTGAAAAGAGAGGAAATAAACAGATACTGCCTAGAGGATTATTAAAAATGGATAAGGCACTAAAGTAACAAACATCTATTCTGGCCATGGACTTGCCTTTGGAATTTCACTCAATTAGAATACAGTATTGTCAATCAGTCACTCCTACAAAGACAAAAAAGAAAATGTCTCAAATGTTAAAAAAAGAGAATGATTCTCCAACTAGGTAGTGTCAGCCTACAACAGAGACAGGAAATGCAAATGACATACAAATAAGTCTAAGGAATTTCATCTTAAAATGAAACCTCTTCTAAAATTGTCAAACTGCAAGTAAGGTTTTATTAAGATTTTTAACAAGCATAATACTTTTTTTAAATATTACAACGCAACTGATTATTTCTTCCAAGTAAGGAGACGGTGACCTGGAAAGTTAAGACAAGTCTTTGAAAACTTCAGAGAGATAGTACATGGGAAACACCTATAATTCTTTAAGAAGTCTTTCTCTCTCGAAATTAATTTATGTTTTGCACTAAGAAGACCTAAAATATTAGTTCGTTAATATTTATCCCAATATAAAATATACTATGTCATCATTTTATTGGTTTCTTATACTAGGTAAGGATTCTTGGGGTCAAAAATTAATTCATAGGCTCTCAATTTTATTTTTAATTCTACCTGATTACTAACACCTTTCTCATCTGAAGAAATGTAAGAGGCATTGTTTTAATTAGAAAAGAAATTTAGCTGATACAAAGTTGGCAGATATACAGTTTTACTGATTTTTTTTTCTCTTCCTTAAGGAAACTGGTTACATGGTTAAGCATGAAGATCAAGAAATAACAATCGTTATGAGACTTTTACATAAGTTAAATAAAGTGGTCAATTCAATAGAAAAGCGAGATCACCCCACTCAATAAGTGCAGTTTTTTTCTACCTTGGGAAAAACAGCGATAAATATGTCACCTCACACTGTTAATGACTGTACATATTGTTATAAATAAACTTGCAAGATCTGAAATAATCAACCAAACTAAAAAGACAGCTTGACAAATTTAAGCACCTGCACTGAAGAAAAAAAGTCATTTAAGCAAATCTTTCACAAGGTGGCTCAGTTTTAATGACAGCATTTGAGCTTTGGTTGAATGCCCAGATGCTGTAATTTTTTTGCCTTGCTAGTATAGTGAGAGCTGAAATCCTAAAGTAGCAATGGAAGCAAGTGACAGCACACAAATTAGTAAGAAGTCTGGAACAGCTGACTCTTTTTACCTTTCACTACACTTGACTTCATGGGTTTTGGATTCATAATAATATATTTTTATTAAATATTCTCCTTGTGGAAATGACTGTCCTACTAAAAGTTAAAGAAATTAACAAAAGGAAGATATGATTTTGCCCTCCAAAAACTGTCAGGATTTTAGAAGCATAGCTATATCTAAGTAGGCAAAGTGAAATTGAAAGTTAAATTTATCTACTTAACTTAAGGAGAAAATGTCCTCCTCCATTAAAGGAAAAAGAAAACATTTCGACAAGAATGAATATCTATATTGTCCAGATACCTGCTCTACCTCACCACACCTGGTAAATACAGTGTTGTTTTAGCCTTATTATACTTAATATATACATCCCATTAAAATTAAAATGTAAATAGTGCTCCTGGTTTTTTTTAGTCACACCTTCTCATTAGACTTACCAGTTATTGTTCAGTAGTAGAAAAGTTTCTGGAGGTGCTTTTGAAGATTATTTTGATACTAGCTGGCTACCAAGCTGAGCAAAAGTCTGAATAATGGGTTTTAGAAAGTAAAGCTTCTGTTCTGTCTTATATGCAATGGGAAGATGGTATGAAGGGTCAGTGGAAGACTGTGCTGTGGAGTGGAACACAGCTCTGGTAAAATCAAAATAGCTGCCATTTACTGCCATACTGCCATTTACTGGGGATCTGCTGTTATGCAGGAACAATGCTATCTTTAAATAAACTTAGATGTTAAAACTTAACACTTTTGCCTCAGTGTGCCTGTTGAATTATGAGTCTACTATCAACACAAGAGCAACAAAAAAGTTTTTTTTCCTTATATCCAGCTAGTACATTAACACTTACAAAGAGCCTAATTTATGATCTAGTCACTTGGTAGATGGTAGAAACTAATATAATTTTTGAATTTGTTTTTCTTCCCACTACACTGTACACAGAAAGTGTCATATTGTATTCATTGGTATATCTCTGGTGCCTAGCATGGAACATGGTAAATGTTCAATAAATATTCTTGAATGAATGAACAAATGAATGAATGTGTTTTTTTTCTTGTTTAGATGACAAAGCAAAATGAAGGAAGGGAAGGAGGGAGGGAGGGAGAGAGGAAGGAAGGGAGGGAGGAAGGGAGGGAGAGAGGGAGGAAGGAAGGAAGATTTACTCCAAAAATACTAGTATCGTACATTGTTTTTGCCAATAAAGCTTACTCAAATGGGCAAGTATAATAATACAATGCTTATGACTATACAAATATTTTTCCTTGGGAAAAAGTTAGCTTCTCTTTCATGGAGGAGTTCAGAGATATAACAGTGTGATTAGTATTTAGCAAATAGAAGTATGCTCTAGGAGAGTCATTGGAGCCATCAGTGGGTTTAAACATTTTAAGCAAGAGTCTGGCTTAACTGTGTCTAACTGGTCTAGCTGGGGGTGCTTTGATCAATCAAAAAATTAGAAGTTCACCACTCATGAGTTAGCTAGGTTAAAGGGGACTGCTTTAATTAAAGGGGACTTCTAATGCAGACTAAAAGAAGTACCTCCACTCTCTCAAGTTTCCTGAGTCAATGCACCATCCACATGAACAACCCTTGTCTGCCAATGAAAGAATAATTTTGGCTTTTTGTCTTTGGCACAGTCCTCTACTAGAGGGAAGGGATGTGAAATTAATTTTGTAGAGTAAATATCACTTTGAGTGAATTTGTTTGCATGTGTACCCTCAAAGGATTTCAAAGAAGGGGCTTGTTTAATAAGTGGAAATAATAAGTAAGTAGAATGAACAATCTAATTTCCACCTTCTGGCTAAGAATTTATATATCTGCTCCTGACCAGCCACTAGAAATTAAATAAGTAGCTCATTAATGAAGTTATGTGGTAACATGGATAAGTTATAGATTAAGTTCAATTTTAACCATATTGAAGCTTTGTATTTAAAGTAATATACATTAAATGTGTAAAAGACTCTGAACTATTCAGAAATTAAACAACGTGGCATGAGTTATTCAAAGTAGGATATATATACATAGGTCCTAAATGTATAGACATTATAGCAACAAATATAAGATCTCAGTTAAAAATTATCTTAGGAATTATTATTAATTTGGATGATCCCTCAAATTTTCAGTATCCAAAATTGTCACAATTGTACTATAATCATTTGGTAAAAGTAAAAGTACATTCAGTGGTATACCTTTTATTTGTGTCATTAAATTAATACTTCTATTTCAACAATGCTCTTAGTATTTTTGTTTTAAAACACACTACAGTTACTAAGAAAAAAGATTTGAGTAGACTTGATTTTTATAAGACATATTAATATGCATGTTTTCTTTTTTTTTTTCTTTTTTTTTTTTTTTTTGGTACA
Source organism: Aethalodelphis obliquidens (assembly GCF_003676395.1). Classification (NCBI taxonomy): domain Eukaryota; kingdom Metazoa; phylum Chordata; class Mammalia; order Artiodactyla; family Delphinidae; genus Aethalodelphis; species Aethalodelphis obliquidens. The sequence continues at coordinate 5,667,735 of NW_020838012.1, read as the reverse complement.
TGGGCCTCTCACTGTTGTGGCCTCTCCCGTTGCGGAGCACAGGCTCCGGACACGCAGGCTCAGCGGCCAGGGCTCACGGGCCCAGCCGCTCTGCAGCACGTGGGATCTTCCCGGACCGGGGCACAAATCCGTGTGTCCTGCATTGGCAGGTGGACTCTCAACCACTGCGCCACCAGGGGAGCCCCGGAAGCCCCTACACACTTTCCTTTTACATGTAGTTATACATTCAAAAATTCAAAGAATAACAACCAGACAAAGGCTTACAAATGCAAGTTTTTACTATAAAGAAAAATTAATTGGAGCTTGTTCTCAGCCAAATTAAACAAAAACAAATATTAGGGCTTCCCTGGTGGCACAGTGGTTGAGAGTCCGCCTGCCAATGCAGGGGACACGGGTTCGTGACCCGGTCCGGGAAGATCCCGCATGCCGCGGAGCGGCTGGGCCCGTGAGCCCTGGCCGCTGAGCCTGCGCGTCCGGAGCACAGAGGTCACAACAGTGAGAGGCCCGTGTACCACAAAAAAAAGAAAAAAATATATATATTAGTGTGGTGTAAAGTGATTCAAATACTCAGAGCCATAACATTGAGTCTACTGCCCAGTGGATGGTTGACCCACCCAGGAGAACACATGTTCATTTTGAGAGAGGTGGTGCAGGGAGCAGATAAAAATTACAGAGTGTCAGGTGAACTGGAGCAAGAAAAATACTAGTATTAAAGAAATTTTTTTTTTTAATATTTAAAATGCAAGGTATCTGGAATTGGTTTTGAGAATGTGTATAGTCAAACATTTATTATAGATCTAGTAATGCATATAGTCATCCACTAGCAATGTTTTCTCCTAACCTAATTGGTTGGATCACACAACCACAAAACTATAAACTATTAACAAACAAAATCTGTCCATAATATTGGCTAAGTAAGTCATGTTTTGTGACTTATTTCCACCTTTCTACAAATGATAACCTATCAATAAAAATTTCAGAGCAATCCTGATGTCCTGTTGCTTAAACCAAGTGAAACACTCTTGCAGCTTGTTCGTCACAGGTTGTCTCATTCCTATAGTTTTTTAATAATAAACTTCTTGACGATATGCCTTGTTTTGAAAAAAAACATTGATCTTCCTTCAGTGAATAACATGAAAATCCCAGCACTATTCCATTATTTTTAATTTAACCCTTTAATGATGAACTTGCCTCATTTATTTTACTTATACATAGGAGCTACATCAAAATTACTTTGGAAACTTTAGGAAAAATAAACTAAAGCATGTCTTTTCCTACTGCGGTAATGTAAGCCTTCCATTCTGTTTCTTCTTATGAAACAGACAACTCCTAGTCTCACTCCAAGGCCAGTGGTAAAGAGAATGGAGGGAGGAGCCCCACTTCCCTGCCAGTGAATATGTCACATGCTCATTTTGAGGCCTGGTGAACTCACTCCCAATAGCACATCTCCCTTAGAGGCCACAGCCAGACTCTTGGATATTTTTTCATATTCCAAGTATGTCAAAAATATTAAGAGACTGTGTGTTTCTCTCTAAAATGTTATTAAATCTGACTTCAATTTTTTGTGTACTAAATAGTCATATAATATTCATATATTGCTTATCTTTTTGGGAAAGTATAAAATTTGAGAAGAGAAATAAGAGGAGGAGGTAAAAGTCTTTTATACTAGTTCTCCTTGTTGGTTACTTTTTCAAAACTTCAAAAGGCTGTGAGTTGGTGACAGGAGAGCAGGAAAGAAACTGTGTGATTGCAGTGGCAGAGAAGAAGAGAAGAAACCACAGTCAGAAGCAGTATGCAACACTAGCAGAAAAAGTTAAAGCAATAAAATGTAACCTAGGAAAAGGCATGGGAATCAGAATGTAGATGGGAAAAAAGGCTTTTGTGACAATAAATTAAATATTAAATCAGATATATAGAAAGCATCAAAAATGCACACGGGAGAATCAAGATTCAATATTTAAGTATTGTCCAAATAGAGCCTACAACCTCCTTACTATGATGCCACTTAGGCAGCTGAGTCAGTTTTGCGTGTAAAAGGGCTAAGTTTATCCAAACTTGGTCAGGAGCAAGCAGAGATAAGAAGGAATTTCAGCAGGAGGTGGCATGTCTAGTGAAGTTTGAGAACAAAATTAGAAATGAGATGTTTAGATCTTGACTGTAAAAATGGTCAGTAGTCAAATGAGAGAAAAGTCAAGCAGAGACACGAATAGGCCAGAGTCACAGACCACAAGTAAGATAATTTGTAACTGTGTCTCTGCGAAATTGTGTTGACCAAGTTCTACTGCCACAGAAAGATGAGCCTATGTTTCATGCATAATGATTTTCCTAGACCTAACATAATGCTAAGAACTATGCAAGTGTTCAGTACATGCTCCTTAGACTGAGATTCCAAATTAAGAAAATGGAGTCAAGACTGATAAAGAAGTAGGAATACATGTAACGACTAGGAAACATACGATTACAAGATCGGTTTCTTTGAAACACGATAGGGGCATAATCTAAACCTCACTGTACATCCTTAATATGGGCTATAGAATTTGACATCAGCTTTCTCCAATTGTTTTCCAATTCTTTCCTAGCATTAATATGACCTTTCTAGCTTTTAACTGAGCACAGAATTACCCAACATATATTAGAAGAAAATTGTCCATGGGTCTTTCAGGTTTCTACATACCTTTTGTTCCAGACTATCATTTCAAAGACGTTGAGGTAGCAAATAGCCTTGGAAGACAAGCCTGTCCCAATGGACAGATGTGTTTCCCAGTCAGATAATAGAAAACAATGTCTTCCTCTGGGGCAAAGTTTGGGCAGGTTTTCTGGAAGTCCCTTATAAGGTTGAGGTTTCCTGAACACAATGTACCTCAGCTGTGACACGGACCCACTGTGTGCATGGCATCCATATCTGTGAGCCCCAAGTGGGTGCTGGGGAGCAAGGGAAACTGATGCCCACATATAGCTCATGCTGCCTGCTCTGCTGTGAGTAATAAAGTCCTTTGCCTTTTCCCCAGAAAATCATGTGTTCTTCCATCATCTATGAAAGTTTGGCAGCCCAAGTGATTGGCTTGTAAGTAGGGTCAAGTCTCAGATACTTTACAGTTTTTGGTGGAATCAAGATTACATTCCCCAGCTTCACCTTCAGTTAAGTAATAGCCACAGAACTAACTTCTGACTAATGGGGTTTGAGCAGAAGTGTTTTATGACTGTCAGGACATGTTTTTATAATTAGAGACTATGGGCTTCTTATATTCTTCCTACTGGATGAAATGCAGATGGAAGTGTTGACGCTTTAGCATCTATCTTGGAATATAATTTGACTTTAGGAATAAAATCCGTGCAGTACCGAGCAATAAGATAGGTTCCATAGTCTCTGACACTGTATAGGATTTTATAAAATACATTTGTATAATTTTCTTTTTTATTAAGCACTATAATATGCCTGTCATCTTGTTAAACAGTTACCACTAATTAACTCAATAAAGCCTCATAAAAACTCTGTAATGCAAATATTACTGTAATCTTCATATTAAGATGAGATAAATCAATGGTTATCAAACTTAAGAAATTCAGCCACCTAGTAAATTACACACAACCAGAAAGTGGCACACAACTAGCAAGTGGCACTCAATTAGAAAATAGGAGGATTGGAGTGCGACTCAGTCTTCCCAATGCTGTCTAACACTATGTCACCCGTTAAAGTGCCACATGGGAAAAACATGCTTGTTCATCCCACAACCATATACCCAGCACCTAGCAACATGCCTGCGACAAACTAGGTAATCAGTAGTAGGTAATTAATAAATAGTTATTAAATGAATTAGCGAGTTAGTCAGTTAATCACTCTGACCCTCACTTCCCTCGTATATTAAACAAGAATTATGAAAAAAAATTATGGAAATCTTGCAAAAATTTTATTAGGATTAGACAAAATACATAAGTTTTATTATATATCAGGTACCCAATTAATGGTTGTTGTAATTATTACATATGCATTAAGAAAAGTGGCAGTTGACTCACTCTGTTCTGACCTCTAATGACCAAGTTTGCTTCCAGGAATTTATTATATAAATATATTAAATAAATACAAAGACACTATATTTTATGCAAGTAGAGGTGATATTTAAATGTTAAAGCCATGTATTGCTACATTAAAGAGATATTTATAACTGACATAGGAAATAAACATAGAGTGGATTAGATTTTATTGTCCTTGTATGTTTTATTCTTCATAATGACCATTCAGGTCAGAAATTGTCTCCTCTACAACAAATGACACATTATTTAGCCCTTACACAATGGTGAAGGCTAGAGATGAATACATTCTCAAACAGCTGCAGCACATAATTAAAATGCACATGTTGGTTGACAGCCTGCATCTTCCTAACCTCTAGCATTTTCATGGGTCTCTTTGTTAAACGCAAATAGAAATAATAAACTATCACTAAATAAATACAACTGAGGAACACTCTAAACCCAAATTTCCAAGTATTGAGCAATTACAGTTGGAGACACTGAGAACTCCATAGATAATCTATCAAATCCAAAATAAGGAGAGGGTCATTCCAAGATGAATGGACACAAGTCAACATGAGGTATAGGAAAGGACAAGGATGAGACAGAACTGGCATGATTAAGGAAGAACAGGATCTGCATGGAAGCAGGAGAGAGATGAGACATTCCTTCTGTTCTTTCTGGATAAAGATTCAATCAAGTACCCAGTGGGAAAGAACTGGGTTAGTATCAAACAAAAATCACTTAGAATTATTTGTATAGCTAGGACTTCATGTTTACTGTATTGTAACTCATCCAATAACATGACTGCATTACTTATCAAAAATATATATATATTTTTGTTCTTATAGAGATTTATGTAATGACCCTTTCAAGAGGTTTATTAACAACAAGTACCTGATACTGATTGACAAAAATGTCAATTGTCATTAAGTTTCTACTAAATAAGTTCTAGAGATCCAATGTACAACATGGTGACTATAGTTATTAATTACTGTATCATATACTAGAAATTTGCTAAGAGAGTAGATCTCAGGTACCTGACTGTAGTAATCATTTCACTGTGTATATGTGTATCAAAAGATCATATTGTACACCTTAAATATATATATATATGTATATATAAAACTTTTGTTTAAAAAATAAATACAAATTGAAAGAAAAAGATTCTACTAAATATATGAGAATAGTATATTTAAAGAGCATCCCTTATAGATGGTGACTAAAAGGGTCCTTCTAAATTGAGAGTGCCCTTTCTTAGTAGATATACGAAAGATTTTAATAGTTGCAAATAGGAAGAAATAGCAAAGGATATACCTAACTCATACATGCAAATAATATTTTGGATTATTATTTGATATTTCTTTTTAAAATTATTTTCTGTCTGATTAAACAAATGATATATATCCTACAAGACATATTCCTTTAAAATTAGGGGAGAAATTTAGTAGTTCATTAGTATAACATTGTAGATCCAGTTCTCCCTTACATAGCAGGTACCATATATTATTGCCGTCCTTATTTCCTGCTACAGATTTTATAACTATTTTGGGATATGGTCTTATTTCAGTCTGATTTATACTCATTACTACATGCACTTGGTAGATGAGAAATTATCTGTCATCTTATATTTGACAGGATGTTCTCCTGGGCTGTATATTTTAGGTTCAAATATAGACTCTGCCTCCTTCTGTCATTTTGAGTCTTGTCTAGTTGGAATGAGTAACTGGGTGGAGAATACTATATTTGTTTAATGCTATACCTAGAAATGTTACTAACCTAACATAATCATTGATATACTTTATTTCAACATGTTAAGTGATCAATTTTTCCACTCTTTGTCACACTAGCTTCAGCTGGTGCCTGAATCTAAAATGCATACCAATCATTGTTTAGGAAGTAGGATCCAGACACTCCATATCACTATGAGAGCTGGGACAGCTGTGTTTTGGACTAGGCACTCCATGACTGGTTCTGATATTTTTGTAAAAGCTACTATCTTTGAAAGCATCTTAATTAAGAATGATTATCACATGGCTAAATGATGAAGTCATTTCAAACTACAAAGTGGGAAGAAAAATTAATCTTTCCCTTGAAACCAGTTCTACAAGCGTTCAACAGAATTATTGGCTATGAAGTCAAATGTTATCTCCTATTTTTTTTTCTTAGCACTAGATTTAAAAAAAAAAAAAAATTCAGCATGGTTAAATTTTTGTATCTCTTCCAGGGACATATCATCAATCTTCTATTATAACATTATTTCCTAGTTTTTTTTTAATATTAAAGTAAATTATTATAAAATTTACATCCTTTATTAACAAAACTTTTAACCTATTTCATTCTACCACTGGGGTATCTTCTATATCAATAATTATTGAGTTCTGCTGTCTCTCAGTTAGAAAAGCCTTATTTCTAATATTTTCTATGACAACTTCCTGAAAACAAAATAAATTTACTCTAGTATGATTAGTCTAATTCACCTTAAAATGTGATTCAGATCATAATTATAATTTTTCAAATCTATTATTTATATAAAATAGGAAAATATTCTAGCTCAATATTCCTGGATATACATCTATGGTGAAAATATCAAAATTAAAAAATGACAGCATCAGGCTTCCCCGGTGGCGCAGTGGTTGAGAGTCCGCCTGCCGATGCTGGGGACGTGGGTTCGTACCCCGGTCCGGGAGGATCCCACATGCCGCGGAGCGACTAGGCCTGTGAGCCATGGCTGCTGTGCCTGCACGTCCAGAGCCTGTGCTCCGCAACGGGAGAGGCCACAACAGTGAGAGGCCTGCGTACTGCAAAAAAAAAAAAAAAAAAAAAAAAAGATTATTTTTTCAAATTCTTCAAAGAAGTTAATTTTCATGATACATAAGCTGGTTCTCAGTATTAAGAAATGATAAGATGTTAATAAATTGAATTCAGAAGATACAAAAACTGATCAAGTACAAAAATAATAGCATTTACCAATGTTTCTTTCAAAATAAATACAAAAATAATAAATTAATATATGAGTAAATTGATTTTGACATTATATTGGGCTGGCCAAAATGTTCATTCAGTTTTAAGTAAAAATAAAAGACACACTTTTCATTTTCACCAAGAATTTTATTGAACAGTGTATTCTTTAACCAAATAAACTTTTTGGTCAACCCAATATTTCATGAGTTATAGCATGGGTAACATAACACTTTGGGCTCATTGTGTACGAATACAGTGCTGGTTTAACATTAGCAAATTTAATTTATAAATAATAACAAAATATTAATGTAGAAACATAATCATCTGGATCAAAGACAAAATACATTTTTTTATCTCAGAAAAGATACTTCTAGACAAACCCATAAGGATGGATACTATCAAAAAACCAGATAACAAATGTCGACAAGGATATAGAAAAATGAGAACACTTGTGCATTGTTAGTAGGAATGTAAAATGGGAGAGCCACCCTGGAAAACAGTATGGCAGTTCCTCAAAAAATTAAAAATAGAATTACCACATGACCCAACAATTTCAATACTGGGTGTACACAATAAAAATTGAAAGCAGGGATTCAAACACATATTTGTACACCCATGTTCATAGCAGCACTATTCACAATAGCTAAAATGTGGAAACAACTCAAGTGTCCATCAACTAATGAATGGATAAGAAAAATGGTGTATACATACATATTCAATGGAATATTACATGGTCTTAAAAAAGAAGAAAATTCTGACTCTGGCTACAACATAGATGATCAATAAGAAGAATTATGATAAATGAAATAATCCAGTTACAAAAAGACAAATACTGTATCAGGTACATAGAGTAGTCAAAATCATAGAGACAGAAGGAAGAATCGTGGTTGCCAGGAGCTGGTGGCATGGAGGGGTATGATAATGGGAGGGTTATGTTTAATGGGTATAGAGTTTCAGCTGAAAAGAGTTATGGAAATGGATGGTGGCGATGGTTGCACAAGTGAATGTATTTAATACCACTGAACTGTATGCTTAAAACTGTTTAAGGTGGTAAATTTTGTGTGTTGTGTATTTTACCACAATTTTTTTTAAAGAATACATAACAAGAATCAAGAGAACATAATTTTGGATTAAAAAAACTAAGTATTTATGCAAAAATGCATATTTACTCAAAAATAATTTATAGATTCAATATGATCACAATCAAAAATATGAAAGACTTGTGAGAATCTAGCAAAGTAATTCACAAAGTCATCTGGGAAAATCTATCTAGAATTGTACCCCAAATGAGTAGGATGTGTAAATATCTGTCTTAATTCTCTACTGCTGCATAAAAAATTACAACAAGTTTAGCAACTTAATACAATCCAAATATATCATCCCAAAACTTCATGGGTCAAGAGTGGGCAGGGTCTAGCTGAGTCCTCTCAGGGTCTTGCAAGGTTGCAATCAAGGTGTCAGGCTGCATTTTCATCTGGAAGCTTGACTGGGGAGGAATCTGCTTCCAATCTCATTTGCTTCTTTAAGGTTAGCAGGAGAATTTCTGTCTCTTTGGTTGGCTAAAACAAAGTCATATAATATAACACAATTAAAATAGTGAGACCCTTTGCCCCATAAAGTAACCTAATCAAGAAACTGGCATCCCACTACCTTTGCCATATTCTATTGACTAGAAGCAAGTCACAGCTTTCACCCATACTCAAGAGGAGAGAATTATACAAGGACACAATTTACTGTGAATCACTTTAGGGTGTGTCTGCTACAATGTATACATTAATTGATATTGCTAAGTATAACAACATTTAAAACAATCCAGGCAACAGCATAACAACAGTGAAACAAAATAAGTTCAGCAATGAACTCTGTGTATGTTTATGTGTTTGTAAACAATTTAATATATGCTAAAGTTAGCATTTAATATAGAATGCAGCTTAAGTATTTATGTTTGTATAGATAATGAAACACTGAGTTATGTCAAAGAGAGTGGGGAAAATATGAAATGACCTTTCAATTGTTTTTGTTTCATTATGCAGAGTCTAAGTATACCTGGGCAAACATTTCTCAGCTCAGCTCCTTCTGCCTTATAAATGGAGAATTTTCTCAAAGTCTAGCAATAGATTATCTTGTCTAGCAATAGGTTTTCTTTCCATCATACTTTTCAGCTTTGTTCTAAGTGAGTGAATATATGTGTAAGTACATCTATGTAGGTATTTTAGTGTAAACTGCTAATACTTGCATTAGTGCAACAAGCCAATATAGATTTCTGACCCTCAGAATTTTATTCTTCATTATTCCATGGTAATGGTGCATATATAGAAAGCAAAAGCCCTTAAGAGCCAAAATTACTGTGGACATTGTCAATATTGGAATGACAATCAATTCAAACATGGGTTTATAGATCGAAACATGTTTATAGATTCAAACATGTTTCTTTTCCATTCTGTTTCAAACAAAACAAACAAACAAAAAAACTCAAAAAACCTCTTAGTAGACAACTTACTTACTATCACTACCAAAAGAAGTAAAGAAGTTGTGAAATGAAGAGGTAAAGATAGCATTAATTAGTTAATTAAAACCATATAAAATATAATCTAAATAGCAGACTAAAATCTTTATTTTAGTTATCTTACTAAAATTCAAAATGTCCTTTGTTCCTAGCAGTTTTATTTAAGTATCTCAAAAAAGGCAAAAAAAAAAATCCTAATTGAGTCACATAAACATAGTCATACTAAGTCATCTCTTAATTTCTCAAAATCATGATACAAATAAGTGGCAAATTATAGAACATTAACATTCTCACAACCAATTGATAGTTCACTCTAGAGGGATATATTTCTAAAAAATGACACCAAAGTTAACAAAAATATATATATATATATATTTTTGTGGTACTCGGGCCTCTCACTGTCGTGGTAACAAAAAGATTTTAAGACAATGAAAATGATCTGCCAAAAAGAAATTAATAAGCATATAGTAACATAAAGAGTAAACTTTATAAACTCAAAAAATATAAAGTGATTAGAGAAAAGACATAAGTATAATAGGAGATTAAAAGAGGAAGAAAGTAAATATTTTTTTCTTTTCTGAGCTATGAAAAATTGTCTTTATAATATTTTTATTCAGTTGCATTTTCCTCACAAAAATCAATGGAAAGATTTGTCGTGTAATGTTTTTAAAGGATACTTTTGAGTTGTAGTTAAAGTGTATTCCTTCTAAGTTCAGCAACCATTCTAAGTTCTGAAAATCAAAAATTAAAACAGTTTTTGAACAACTAAACATTTCCAAAAGTAGGATTTAAGATATTTATTTGGAACAGATTATGTGTTGATTTAATTTAAAAAATACATGTATGATGCATCTTGGTCACAGAACATAAAATACCAGCATCATCTTCTAAGATTTTTAAAAGATTATAAAAGCTATTTGTAAAAGAGTTAATTGTAAAATGTCTTATTTTAAAATATCAAATATTTATTGCCTTTGTGTCCCCCAAAAATGTACAATTAGAGGGAAAAGTCACGATTCACTCATAGCAGCCTCATTTATGTGAAGTGGTGATACGGCTTTTTTAAGAGTTTATATTTTAAACTTTAGAAAAAAGCAAGGCCTCCAAACCTCTAACTTTCTGGTACCACATGTCTTCAGACAGTGAGTTCAAGAGCAAGACTCAATTTCAAAGGGATGACTTTTTTTTCCTTTCATAACTTCATATTCCAATGACAGGCAAGAACAGGACAAATTAAAAACCAATCTTAAAAGTCACTTTAAAGAACCCTTGGCAAGTGAAAGAGAAAGCACTCAGTTGTGCTTAGTCAAAATGAGCATCACATACCTATATAAAACACTCATGCATGGGGACACAACTAGTCCTAATCCATCTGTTGTTGAAAAATATATAAAGTAAAAGAGGAGATGAAATAAATGGGCTAAATCTCCCTTTGAAGAAGATTTATCCGTTCTATGTTCTGTGGCAGCTGTTCTAAACAGATTCAACTGGTCTCCTTTTCATTTTTCTTACATTTTAATTTGGGTTTGTTTCATGCGCACTTTTTCCTGTGAAACATGGCATATTTTTCTGATGACTTCTATGTTGTTATGAATGTGATGTCAGTGTCATTAAAATATCAGTAGATGAAAAACCAAAGGAAATCATTCTTTAATTTGAAATTAAGCTAGTTTTCCACAAATATTTCCAAAGATAGAAAAACCTTGGAGGAGATACATCACTTGTTTTAATAATGTGCAATTTATTGGTTAAATATCAAAGAATAAAATTTGGTAAAGTGATTTACGGCTTCACCAATAAAAATGTACAAGTAATTACTGCTAAATTATCAGGATAGCTTATCAAACTTTGCAATTAATGAAGCCTTTATAATCCTTGCCTTATTTATTTACTTTTGAATGATTTATGTACTTATAATCATTGTTACATTAATTTAAAAAATGCCAAGCTGAGCTGATGATAGATGCACAGACCAAGATTCAGAATTGGGCATTAACTTGATCCAGGAATTTGAATTTATCATTCATCTACAACAGATATGTTTTGAGGAACTAATTAGACTTATACAAAATTTTACCCCATTGCAATGAGCAGGTCTCTAAAGGAATCAAAGCCATTTACTTAATTAGTTCAACATATATTTATTGTGTAATACTATGTGTTATGATAACATTGGGGAATTTTATTGATTAGGAAACATTCCCACCTCTTGATGAGTTTATAGTTTAATGGAGGGTAAGAAAAGAAATTTCAGTTTAATATTATGGCATACATAAAATTCAAAATTCCACCTCTTTAAGGCTTAAGAGTTGTAGTAATTAGTGAAATCCATATGAGAAAAAAGTATGATGAGCCATTCATACAGAATCAAAATTCACTGAGGAGGTACTAACAGAAGAGTGGTCTCAGAAACAAGATAAAGGCTAATGCGACATTGCCAGGCACTGATCATACTGTTTCTTAACTATTGTGTCCCATCGTATCTGAAACTCCAGAGGATAGTGACCACAAAACAGAAGGAACATGGAAGTTATGTTATGTGGAGGTGTGAGCGCACCAAATCTAATTAATTTTTTCTCTATTTTTAGGCATTTATAAGGTCTTCATTTTTCCAGTTCAATAAACATTCTTATATACACATTTTTTGTACTTATCATTCTACCTTCTTACAGTAAAAAGTTAGATGTGGAATTTTTAGGTCAGAGAGAAAATACCCAGAAAATTTGTACATATGGCCAGATTTCTTGAAAAATTGTGATGTTAACTCCTTTACTGATGATATGGGAAAAAGCCTATATTTCAGCTGAAACTCTATAACTGCAATGTTCAGCAACTAGCCATCAGAGACTATTCCAATTTAAAATTTAATTAATTGAACAAATAAAATTAAAATTCATTTCCTCAGTCACACTAGTCATATGTCAAATGCTCAATAACAACATATGGCTAATGCCTATTTGATATTAAAGATACAGAAAATTTCCATCATCACAAAAATTTCTGTTGGGCAGATATAGAGTTCAGTCAATGTTTTTAACTGTTTTCTATCTGTTATAATAAAATAACATTTTGTTTTACTATTTTTTTTTACTAAGGTTCAATACCCCCATGCTTTTTTTTTTACATTTTAAGAAATATTTGCATATCATACATGTGAACCTGTTTCTTTCAGATGTTGATGTTTTTTATTTATTTTCCAGAGAAAAATTGTTTTTTTCTTTGTGTAGTAAGGTTGAGGATGGAGATGTTTAAGTATGGAAAGATAACAAAGATTTTCTCTTGTTTCTGAGTTTTATATCTTAAGAAAACTCTTTTTAAAACAAAAATTATGATTTTTAAAATTTATTTCTTTGATAAATCTGGAAAGATTTCATGTGATATATGAAACAGAGATGTAACTTTTTTCAAATGGCAAATCTCCTGTCTATGTAACGTTTATTGACTAATTTCTCCTTACCTCACTGTTTTCAAATATATCTATGTCTTTTTCTAGACATTCATAATTTGTTCCACTGATGAGTCTATTTTTGTACCTTGCTGGTTTTTGTTAAATAATATAGTGTTTAATTGTTTTAAAATTTGACATCTTCTATTAATCTTTGTCTTAAACTTCCTAGGTATTTTCACATTTCGCTTTATAGAGGATGTCTGGAATAATTTTTCCAAGTTCAAAAATTTTGTTGAATTATTTTGCAAATTATATAAAATTTTAATTTAGGAATTATATATTTTTAGAGTATTCTATTTTTATCAATTACATGGTATGCTGCTATATTTACCTCTTCTTTCTTGTTCCCTGATAGAATAGTATGTGTTTTCTTTTCATGTAAATCCTGTACATATTTTAAAAATGTATTCCCTGCTATACAATTATCATTACTGTTACTGATGACTATTTCAATCTTATTTTCTAAGCAATTATTGGTGATATATTTTTAAAATATTGATATTTACACATTCACATTGCAACTGACCAGAACACTGACTTATTTTATTTGCTTTAATAGTTTTACATTGATTCTCCTCTTTAATGCACATGATCATGACATCTGAAAATAATGCTGCTAATTTAAAAAAAAAGTTCCATGGACTTAAGTAATTTTTGGTGAGGAGAGTGTAACTTCTTTGTGCTTTGGCACCTCCCTTATGGAAATATCTCAAAAGGACCATCTTCTCAGTGGTGTCCTCTTGTCTCCAGACCTAACTCTCCTAGACTAGGCAGCACTGTAACAAGTTGGAGTAAATCCCTGCTACTTTTAAGAAATTGGCTTAGAGAAAAATGGCAAGAAGAAAGCTTTATTCTTGAACTCCATTTGAACCCTTAAATGCTATTTATCCATAGTGAGGGAAGGAGCAAAACATATGACATATCCCATTTATTTTATGGTCTACCCATGCATCCTTCAGTAATACCTCCAAAACAGGGAATGTTGATAGAATATACCAAATTTCTTTAATTTCCTTCCTGGAAAACTGTAATGCTTTCCCAGAAAAGGAAGTCATTCATCAGCTCCTAGTGTTTTCATCAATTTATCTAGAGCATTTTGTATCTTGCAAAATTTCCTTGAGGTTGTGTTTTGCTACCTTCTCATTTTGCAGTTTCACTGCCCATAAATTTTTGGGTTTTTAAAAGTTTTATTCTGTTATCTTCTTCCTCTTTTCTTTCTATATTTGTGTATTTTTGCTCAAAGAGGGCAGATGGTCTTATCAATCTCATCTTCACCTCTTATGCTATAGAGTTTTAGTATTTATCTATACCTAAAAGCTACTTCCTCCCCCAAGTAAAGCTGTGAAACTGTACATAATTCCCAGCTAATCTCAAACACCAATTTAGTATTTCTAAAGGTTTTTAAAGTCACATACTACTGTGAAACTGAAGTGAGAAATATACAGTTATTAAGATTTCAGAATTGTATAAATATTTTATCAAAATGATGACTAGTATTTCTAATCATGTTGATAAGATGGCATCTTTAAGCCCCATGGGATCTTCAGTCTTAGATTCTTCCAGCTTAATTAATATTCTTTTCTATATCATCCTTCTGGGACAATATGGTTTGTTATTCTCTCTACTTCCTGAAGAGTCCTATCCCAGCTGAAAAGCCTCCTGGGGTAGACAGGGCAGAAGAATAATGATCTCCATCTTTAAAGGCCCTAGGCAAGATTTGACTCTTTTAAGATCCCCACCGCCATCACAGATTTTCATATAGAAGAAGAGCTTTTCTTATTCCATGTAACTCCTGAAAGAACCAGCAGTCCCCAGTAATGCACATGCCAAGGAGTATATGCATGCCAACATCTTCTTACATTAACATTTTCTGAATAAGGAGGCTAGAATTTCAGCTCATGTTAGCATCTTCATGAGAGACTAGACTGGTAATCACAATATCCTTGTATATTGGAAGCTGTGACCAAAAAAAAAAAAAAAAGGTGATACTGAATAAAGTGGAAATTGATGTCTAAAATTAGACTTAACATTGTATTTTAAAATATCATTTATTGTTTTTCCAAAATACAAAGTTGTGGTTAGATTTTTATTATTTCAAATCACTGAAGAGCTCATCTTTTTCATTCCTACATAGAGTTAAAATCAACCAGAATCATGACCTGTAGGGGTGTTTCAGCTATTGTAGCAGTCAGTACTAATCACTGTAGCTAAATTGGTCTTTCCATAATCAATCCCAATTGTGAAGTTACAAAGTTTAGTGACAGCTCAAGCTGCGGTCAAATGGTCCTGTGCATTCGATAAATATCAATGGGAAAATATTATCAATAACAATTGTGATCTTGCTTTTCTATTACAATTCTTTTTTTATTGTATTAACAGGCTAAAATGTAGGTTGATTTTCTTAATTAGAAAATAATTTTTAAAGTTTTAAGATTTTTCAAAAATTATGTTAAAAATGATGTCTTCCCTCCTTCCCACTTCCCACAGAAAAAGAGAATAAATGTGTTAGCATCCATATCCACCACAATTATAATGCTGCTTACAGCTATGCCTTAGGCCCAGAGGAGAATGTGGGAAAAAGAAAGCAGTTTATTCATAAGTGTGATGAAAGTGTTTTGGTGTTTCCTTTATATTCTACTCTTCTATTATTATTATTATTATTATTATTACTTCTGATTTCTCAATATTTAAATGTACCCAATATTGTGATTTTCTTGTTAGTAAATTATTATTTTCCCTCATAGTTTACAGTATTTCACACAATGTTAACAACATGCTCTTAACTGTTGTGAATCTATCTAAATACTTTTATGGGTATTTGTTCTTAATGTATCACATTTTATGTAATATAAATAATGTTTTTAAAGCCTTTCCAAATATCTATAGAAGTTAAGGAACTATAATTGAAGCATTGTTATATATCTAACACCAGGACATTGTGCTCTTTTGGTCTTCTCTGAAGTCTTTTCTCTGACCAGCAGCCCTTAATATTCTCTTTGAGATAGAAAAAAAAGGGAGATTTGATAGATGTCAAAATTGAAGGGAAGAATGAGAGCAAGGACACAGGTTTCCATCAGTATCAACTCCCAGTGAAAAAGAATGCCTTTGGGAAATCTGTTTATACTTGTGCAATAAACATAACTGTTCTATAGTTGTCACGGCTCAATATAAAAGTAACACATACACACACAAAAGAGACAAAACCATGCTGCACATTGTAAAAATAAGACAATTCAACTACAGATTTATAGTCCATAATAAAAAGATAATCTTAAAATTTTGAAGTTACAGGAAAGATGATCATATACTTTTTTCAGTTTTATAAATCACATAGCTAGTTAGTCAATGGGCTGGAGTCAGAACATAGGTCTTGAGAAAGACTTGTTGTGTGGTTTCCACTACAAGACACTTCTAAATATGTAAGCAGAACCCATTAGAGAAACAACCTCTGTCCAAAGAAAACACAGTTTTCCTCAAACAGTACTCCAGATTTCAGAAGAGAAAGCTTTTGAAATCTTGGTAACTATGGCATATAGACTTCTGTCTTCATGAAGATAACAAAGTCATTGATTTGCCTTTCCTTGTAAAATTGTATGAGAATAATAAGGCAATTCTACAACCAATGTCAAAGAAAAGTATGCTTTAGTTTGGTCTGTATCCACTCTGGATACAGAATCTGTCACTAGAATGTGGTGCTCACTCTCCTCACTTCATCTGAGCTTGCCATGTTCCCTAAAGATGTACTTCAGATTATGCCAGTATTTCTTTATTATTTTTGTTTTGGTCAATAATGTCAAATATCTTTGTTAACTAATACAATGAAAGGTCTTATTGTTCTTTAATATAATTTCACCTTATGCAGTATTGGGAATAATATCATTTTTGCTCACCAGTGGATACTAAATTTTCATAAAAGATTATGGTGTTACATTTGACACTGTCACTGACCAAAAAAAAAAAATTAGCCAAGATATGGTCAGCTACCAGGAATAGTACTATGCTGTGGTGAGATCTATTAGCTTTCCTTTCAACAATAATGTCTTAGACTTTGGTGGCTATCATTCAATGTTCTATATCCATTTGTAATTCATTAGTTCAGCAAATATTTATTGAGCATCTAATATAGTTTTCCTAAGCTTTGGGTAGAAAGATACAAAAATCACTACTGTCAAGTCTCTCATCATATATTTTAGGGCATATTTGTCCAGAATATAATTTGCTTTAATGATATTTTGGGTTAAAAGTGGAAATATAGGGCTTCCCTGGTGGCGCAGTGGTTGGGAGTCCGCCTGCCGATGCAGGGGACGCAGGTTCGTGCCCCGGTCTGGGAGGATCCCGCATGCTGCGGAGCGGCTGGGCCCGTGGGCCATGGCCGCTGGGCCTGCGCGTCTGGAGCCTGTGCTCCGCAGCGGGAGAGGCCACAACAGTGAGAGGCCCGCATACCGCAAAAACAAAAACAAAAAAAAGTGGAAATATATATTTTAACATTTAGTAGTCATCAATTTTATCTTTATAATTATATACATCTACCCCCACAATCTGCTCTTGCTTTGGAACTTAAAAAAAATAATGTATTTGAATGGCTTAGTCTCTCTTAGGTAATGCACTAAGCTACAATCGGTATTAACAGCCTTATCTGGTAACCAGTTCAAAAGCAGGGTTCAAATTCTTACAAGTTACACGAGTTGAGGTAGATGTATCAACTTTTCCAAGTTTTGTCCAATGTTTCCAACCCATAAGATTGTTTTAAAAGCATTTCACATGAAATAATGGCTTTGCAGAGGGGAAGTATGATAATAATATTATTAATAAATGATAATTAAAGAACCATGTGTAATCTAAGATTCACCAATCCTGCAATTTAATCTGAAGGAAATATAATGCAAGTTTGAGGTCAAGTACACACTGCTATCTTTCCTAGAATGTAGATCTACATCCTAAAGTTTTTGAAGATTGGGGTACATGCTGTGCTAATATGTAGCCAGTACATACAGAAGCTGATAGTTTCTAAGTCAAATATCAGAATAAAATAAACTTGAATTGGAGTTCTATTCAGCATGAATTATATGAGCAGTGAAAAACTTAAGCCCATATTCCAGTACAAATCTAGAGACATTTTAAAAATTAAAAAATACATTTTAAAATTACAACCTCTGCACACCAATGTTCTTTATGGTTATAGTGTTGATGAGCTATTTGTTTCGACACTAAAAAATCCATACAAAATTTGCAATATAAAAAATCAAGAATGATGTTGCAAAAATTGAAAAGGAGTACTGTGACACGTTTAAAATCAGAGAAGATGAAAATTCCAGAACTTTTTAAAGTGAATATTTCTTATTTCCAGAAGAAAAAAGATTTCATGAAAAAAAAGATATGCAATTATATAATACAGTTAGGTTTCTTATCTAGAAAATATTACATATTACCATATATTTAAAGGTAATATTTTTTATTACTTTTTCTAAATTCGGTAATTTTAAAAATTTGTTTCACATTCACATTTTTTTAGTAAAGTATTATTTCTTTTCACTTCTCTAATTTTTTTTTAAATTGTGGTAAAATACGCATAACTTAAAAATTTACCACCAGAGCCATTATGAAGTTTACAGTTCAGTAGTATTAAGTACATTCACACATTGTTGTGCAAAGTATCTCCAGAACACTTTTCATCTTGCAAATCTGAAACTCTATTAAAAAAAAAAAAAAAAAGAAAGGAAAAGAAAAGAACAAGTTTTGGCCAGGATGTAGAGAAATTGGAACAATTGTCACCTGCTAGTGAGAATGTAAAATGGTGCAACCACTATGGAAAACAGTAGGGGAGGTCCTTAATAAATTAAAAATATAATTATCATATGACCCAACAGTTCCACTTTGGGGTGTATAAACCCAAAATAATTTAAAGCTGGATCTCAAAGAGATATTTGTACACTTATGTCCATAGAATATTATTCATAATAGTCAAAATGTAGAAGCAATTTAAGCATTCATCCAGTGATGAATGAATGAGTAAATAAAATGTGTTTTTATATATATATATATATATATATATATATATATATATATATACATATATATACAGTGGAATATTATTCTGCATTAAAAAGAATATTCTGATACATACTACAACTTGACTGAACCTTAAAAAGCATTATACAAAGTGAAATAAGCTAGTCACAAAAAGTAAATATTATATTCCACTTATATGAGATACTTAGAGAAGTGAAATTAATAGGGACAGAAAGTAGAAGGGTGGTTGCCAGAGGCCTAGGCAAGGAGGCCAATGAAGAATTGTTGTTTAATGGGTATAGTGGTAGGAGAAATGGTTATGAGTGATGTGTACTCTCCACTATTAGCACCATAAAGATGTTACAACTTTACCAAATTATGAATGACTGAAGCAAGAGCATACAGTGGAAAACTGATGTATTCATTCCAAAAGATAAGATTCTTTTCATGGATCTTAAAGTATTACAATGTTTCTTCATCTTGGTATTATGTTAGAGATCTATAAAGAAGAACGACTCTGGGGGCTTCCCTTGTGGTGCACTGGTTAAGAATCCACCTGCCAATGGAGGGGATATGGGTTCGAGCTCTAGTCCAGGAAGATCCCACATGTCGCAGAGCAGTTAAGCCCACAACTACTGAGCCTGTGCTCTAGAGCCCATGAGCCACAACTACTGAAGCCTGCATGCCTAGAGCCCGTGCTCCACAACAAAAGAAGCCACCACAATCAGAAGCCTGTGCACCACAACGAAGAGTAGCCCCCACTCACCTCAACTAGAGAAAGCCCACACGTAGCAACAAAGACCCCACGCAGCCAAAAATAAATAAATTTATTTAAAAAAAAAGAATGACTCTGATCTCAAATAGATGCCTCCAAATTCAGTTCTGTCACTTGTTAGTACCCATATGAGTCCTGTAATTCTCATTTTTCACTACTTTATAGTGGAAGTAATACCTTTCTAGAATGGAGTTAAATACAACTATCTTTATTTACAGGAGACATGATCTTATGTATAAACTGAAGGACACACACAGAAAAAAATTAGAGCTAATAAACAAGTTCATTAGGGATGCAGGATACAAGATCAATACACAAAAATCTATTGTATTTCTATACATTATCAATAAACAATCAAGAAATGAAATCACAATTCAATTTACAGTGGCATCAAAAAATAAAACACTTAGGAATAAATTTAACACAAATGCAAATTTAACACAAATGCAAAGCTTAACACAAATAAATTTAACACAAATAAATTTAACACAAATGCAAAGGAATAAATTTAACACAAATGCAAAAATTTAACACAAACACAAATGCAAAACCTGAAAACTTTAAGACATTGCTGAAAGAAATTACAGAAGACTTAAATAAATGGAAAGAAAACTCAGGTCCATGGATTACAAAACTTAATATTATTAAGATAGCAATATGCCCCAAATTGATCTATAAAGTTAATTCAATTTCTATCAAAATCTTAGCAAGCTTTTATTGCAGAAGTTGCCAAGCTGATCTAAAACTCATAGGGAAATGCAAAAGAATCTTTAAAAAGATAAAGGATACTGAAAAAGAATGAAGTTGAAGGATTCACAATTCTCAATTTGAAAACTTACAATAAAGCTACAGTCATCAAGAATGTGTGGTAATGGGATAGGAGGGATAGATAGATAGATAGATAGATAAATTGATCAAATAGAACTGGGAGTTCAGAAATAAACTCTTATATTAATGGTCAGTTGAATTTTGACAAGAGTCCCAAGACAATTCAATCAGAAAGAATAGTCTTTTCAACAAACAGTGCTGGGACAATTGGTTATTCACATACAAATAAATAAAGTTGGACCCTTCCTCTTGACATACAAAAAAATGAGCTAAAAATGAATAATAGATCTAAGCTAAAACTATAAAAGCTAAAACTATAAAAGTCTTAGAAGAAAATATAATAGTTAATTTTCAAGTTTGTGGGTTGGGCAAAATGTTCTTGGCTAACATTAAAAGCAAAAGGGACAAAACAAAAAGCAGATAAATTGGACTTAATCAAAATTATTTTTTTTTCTGCTTCAAAGGATACCATCAACAAAGTTAAAAGAAACTTAGAAAAATGGAGAATATATTTATAAATAACTCATAAGAAACTTGCATTGATAATATAAATTATTCTTCTAAGTCAATAATAAGAAGACAGATAATCCAAGTTAAAAATAGATGAAGAATCTGAGTGAATATTTCTCCAAAAGATATACAAATGGCTAATAAGCACATAAAGTGCTGAACAGCATTAATTATTAGGTACTTGCAAATGAAAACCACTATGAGATACCACTTCACATCCACTGGGATTGATAAAATCAAAAAGATAAATAATACAAAAGTTGGCAAGGATATGAAGAAATTGGAAAACTCATAGACTTCTCATAGGAATGTAAAATGATGCAGCCACTTTGGAAAAAGTGACTGCCAGTTCCTCAAAATTCAAACATACAGAAAATGTATAAAGAAGTCTTTGCACTCCTAGGTATATACCCAAGGGAAATAAAAACAAATTTGTGTACCAATGTACATAGCAGCCATTATTCACAATAGTCAAAAAGTGGTAACAGAACAAATGTTCATAGATTGATGAATGGATAAACAAAATGTGGTGTATGTATACAATGGGGTATTGGTGCTTAGTGATATACTTCAAAAGAGTGAAGTATGGAAAAAGAAAGAAAGAAAGAAATTCATTGTAGAAAAACCTGGAAAATACAGTCTTGGTCAACTGACCAAAGTAAACATCATCAGTGATAAGTAATCTTGATAATATGTAACCTGTTACACTATGAGAAGTGTGTTTCACCTCTACGATATTCTCACTGAAAACCTTAGCCTAACCATGAGAAAAATATACAATAAACCCAAATTGAGGAACATTGTACAAACTGCCTGTTCAGTACTCAAAACTGTCAAGGTCATGAAAAACATAGAAATTCTGAGAAACTGTTACAGTCAAGAGATGCTTAAGGAGACATGAAAACTAATGGAATGCGGTGCCCAGATGGAATCCTGGAACAGAAAATTGTTAGGTAAGATGTAAGGAATCTGAAGAGAATACAGACTTTAGTTAATAAAAATGTATTAATATTGATTTATTGATGGAAACAAATTGACCAAACTAATGTAAGATGTTAATAATATTAGAAATTGGGTATGCTGTGCTCAGTGAAATCTCAATTTTTCTCTACATCTATAAAGTTCTAAAAAAAAAAGTCTACTAAAGAAATCTAATTTATAAGTAAAAATATGTCATCAAATAATAAGCCCAAGAAAAGGTAAGCATGAAGTGGTCACTTCGGCAGCACATATACTAAAATTGGAATGATAAAGTGAAGATTAGCATGGCCCCTGTGCAAGCATGACATGCAAATTCGTGAAGCATTCCATATTTTTTGTAAGAGGGAGAAGATATGGAGAGATATGTATATATGTGTGTATATGTATACATATAGCTGATTCACTTTGTTATAAAGCAGAAACTAACACACCATTGTAAAGCAATTACACTCCAATAAAGATGTTAAAAAAAAAATAAGCATGAAGCTCATGGACAAAATTGTTTAAATTTATTGAATTAAACAAATGGTGAATTTTCTACAATGTTTATAGATGAAAATATTTAATAAATTCGGATCTCTCAAAATCATTCTACTAATTTAATGCAATCCAATAAAATTCAAGCAGTGTTTTTCACAAAATTTGAAAAGAAGCTGCCTAAAATGTACATGACATAGAGCCAATAATAGTCAAGACATTTTTAAGAACAAAAGTTGTCTCTATTATATTTCAAGACAAAAGACAGAGCATTTCAAAAATTGTGTAAGAAATAATTAGACCAATGAAACTGAATAAGGAAAACAGATGCAAATCCACCCTCTATGAAAAGTTTGTGTATGACAGCAGAAGCATTATATATCAGTGGAAAAAAAGATGAACTATTCAACAAATGGTGCTTGTTTAATTGGAGGTCCATATGGAAAGAGACTGAAACATAACTTTATCTCATACAATGTAAAACATAAACTCCAGATTTAATTTCAAAACAAAAGTGAGGAAAGCAAAACACCTGGAAGAAATTAAGATATTACCTCCATAAGATTATGAGTGCTGAATGTAAAGGGTTTTAAGGAAGGTAGATTAGCCTTTATTTGATCAACCTCATCACCAAAAATAAAGAAATGCCAGTTAATTATATATGATTGAAAGCATCAGAGAGAACCAAAGTAGCCTTTAGCCATGTCCAAAAACATCCATATCCTGAGGAGAAGGGAAGTACGTTATGTGAAACCAGCATTTGGTGCTACCTTTTCTCTCAAGGCATTTGCAATCTACCAATGGCAAGATATGCATCTGAGAATCTGGGCAGCACTTGCAACCATCTCACAGAACTAGAGAAACAAGAGTTAGAGTTCAGGATTCAACAAGGTAGAGGCTTTCTGGTAATGAGCCTTGGATTTAAGGTGGGTCTCCCAAAGGAGTAAAGACAAACCAGAAATAGATCACCCATACAGAAAAATAAAACCTGTCACTAACACACCTCACTTCTTGAATTTAATATGGATATTTACCTTTGCTTTAGCTATGAATGAGAAACCAACAGACTTTTGGCAACCCCACATGTCTAAAAGACAAAGAGTGGAGTTCAGACTCCCAAAGAGGAAGGCATTATAAATACTCTAGTTTTTCAGTTGAAACTAATAAAGGACTCAATAGAGAATTAAAGGATAAGTGACAAAAAAGAGCAAATTATAACAGAAATGAATAATAGAAACCCACAGGGAATCCAGATATTGGAATATCAGGTATACCCTTTATAGTAACAGTAAAACATATGAAGTTAATTGAGAAGATACAGAATTTCAGCAAAGAAAAGGAATATATAAAAGGAATATAAATAGAAATTTCAGATCTGAAAATATAAAAAAAATAAAATAAAGAATTCAATATATGAGTTTAATGGCAGATTAGCCACAGTGCCTTCTCTCCAAAAAAGAAATCAGATTAATGAGATGGAAGATAGTTCTTTGATCCAGTTCCAAACACAGAGAGAGATGAGAGGAAAAAGGATGGAAAATACACCAAAGTACTTAAGAGACAAAGGGGATATATTAAAAATACCTAACATAACCCGTAAATAGAGTCTCAGAAGGAAAGGGCAAAGAAAAGAGTACATAAAAAATATTTGAAGGAAAAAAGCAGAT
Source organism: Aethalodelphis obliquidens (assembly GCF_003676395.1). NCBI lineage: Eukaryota > Metazoa > Chordata > Mammalia > Artiodactyla > Delphinidae > Aethalodelphis > Aethalodelphis obliquidens. The sequence goes on along the minus strand of NW_020838012.1, from coordinate 5,643,562 downwards.
AATTTTCCAAACTGATCAAAGGCACAAATAGAAATAAAATAAATAATCAAAGACAAACAAATAAGATCATAAAAGCAGGAAGGAAGAAAAAAATGGACCAGCTAGCTAGAATAAAAACAATAGAACTGACAGCTGACTTTTCTATAAAAATTATGGAAGCAGATTTTACAGCTGAAATTTTTTTAAGTGAAAAAAATGCACTAACAGAGAAATCTATTCACAGAGAAAATGTGCTTCAAAAATACAGGTAGGGACTTCCCTGGTGGTCCAGTGGTAAAGAATCTGTCTTACAATGTAGGGGACGCGGGTTTGATCCTTAGCCAGGGAACTAAGATCCCACATGCCGCGGTGCAACTGAGCCCGCATGCCACAACTACTGAGCTCGTATACCTCAACTAGTGCCTGCATGCTGCAAACTACTGAGCTCATGTGCCCTGGAGCCTGCACACCACAACTAGAGAATAGAAAACCCACATGCCACAACTAGAGAGAAGCCCACGCACCACAATGAAGAGCCCACACATTGCAACAAAAGATCCCGCATGCCTCAATGAAGATCCCAAGCACCACAATTAAGACCTGACACAGCCAAAAATAAGTTAAATAAGTAAATCTTAAAAAAAGAGAAGAAGGTATATTTTCATTATATACTTTTTCAGTTATATAAAAATTAGGAAAATGTATCACTCTTGGATCTATATTAATGAAAATACTTAGGGAATACTTAAGACAGAGGGAAAATGATCTAATAGAAGTATGGAAATTCAGAAAAGAATAAAGATTGAAAATATTGAATGTATAAATAAATCTAAATGAATATTGACTGCAAACAAAAACATTGCTGTCTTGTGGGATTTAAAAATTATGAATAATTAAAGTAAATGACAACCATAAAAGAAAAATCAGAGAGTGAAAAATAGAGTTAAAGTGTTTTAAAGTCTTTGCATTGTCAGGGGAATATTAAAAGCATTACGTTAAATCAGACTTCAATAAATAAATAATAATTTCTCATGTGACAACTCAAACAATATTTTTAAAATATGACAGACAAGAGGATAAATATTAAAAATGCTTAATTAAACCAAAGAATGAAAAAAAAGAGACAAAAGAATGTTTAAAGCTTATGGGACAAAAACAGTACAAATAACCAGGTGGTACATTTAAACACAAACTGATGAGGAAATATACTAAATACACCAATTAAAAAATAAAAATTGCCAGACTTAACTTAAACAGACATAATAAATGATGATAAACTGAAAAGAAGGTAAAAAATCAGAAAAAATAATTTCAAACAAAAGAAAACCAAATAGATGATAAATCTAAATAGAAATTTATCAAAAATTATATTCAGTATAAACAAAATCAATACTCCAATTTTAGAAAGATCATGATTGATTAAAAAATAAGAATCAACTGTATATGTTGACATTAATATTAGACAAAATGGACAATAAGATAATAAACATTATAAGAGACAAAAATGGGCATTTTAGAACAATAAAGGAGCCAACCAACTTAGAAGTTATTCAATTCAAAATATACTAGTTGACATGGTCTCAAAATATATAAAGCAAAAATAATTAGAGGTATAAGGATACTGGTAGTAGTCATGAAGCTGCTAGGTCAAAGACAAAGGTCAGTTTATTTCTCACAGTAAGAGCAATAGAGAGAGTAATACTCATACCAGTTCCCTGAGCCCCAATACCTAAAGAACAGTGTGACTCATCAGATGATGCCTCTATAGCTGTGGGATGCACTACAGGAGTGAAACCCAAGCTAAGGAAATCTACAGTCTTATAAGAAGGCCACTAGAAAATGTAGCCTAGAAGGTGTCCCAGAAGAAGACATTATTTTTATTATAATCCTGGTCAGGAAACAAACCTTCCTTCTGCCCCAAAAGGCGGCACTATGTCTATCTTCCAAAATTATTTTGTATAAATTCTTGAAAAGATACTCTGAAAAAGAAACAGATTCCAGATATGCAGAAGCACCATGGGGAGTTGTCTTCCACACCATTAAAAGAGTGAAGAAGCAAGCCTAACAGAAGAAGATATTGAAAATGCATATGACCTAAAAAGGACTTGCATCAAAACATAAATAACACATACAAATCAGTAAGCAAAAGAGAGATGATCCAGTTTTCAGAAATGAGCCAAAAGCAAGACTTTCTTTTCTAGTCCAGTGTAATCTACTCACACTGAATCTATGTAGAAAAATCAAAAATGTTTCAAATAATTTAGGCATATTTAGTAATTAAAATTAAAATTATAGAGATCCAATTTAGTGAGCACTAAGTCATGTGTTTAAGAGAATTTTTTGCTACCATATAAAAATGGAGAAGACTTTTGAAGTTCAAAAATAGTAGAAAATCACTTTAGATAATTAATCCTTCATTTTTAAAAGATTCATATACTTACTAGAAGACAAAGTTCAGAAAATAGAACTTCTCTTGGTATTTTCTCCAAACAGTCTATTCTCCTTTCATTTTTCAAAAGATCTATGGGAATTTTAAACATCCAAAATTCTTCACTTTTTTTTGTGATTTCAATTTGACATATAATTGCTATTATTTAGAAGAGATTGTAAAGATGTCTAAAGACATCACATAAATCTTAAAATATAACAACCCAAAATAGTAATACTTTTGACTTATGATGTTAAATGAACATTGGTTGAAAGAAAGGAATCTTCTAAAGTGAGATTTGTCTTAATCTGTAAAATGCCTTTTTGATTTCACTAAATTTTCTTTTATCCTAAAATACGAGCTTGATGCATTTCCAATAAAACAACTGGGTTTATTGTGGTTAGGAAAACTATTCCATCTTACTGAGTTCCCGTTTGTAATCCTGTGATTGTTTAAGCATTACTTTAAGAATAGCAGCTACTGGAAATTTGCAGTTTAAGACTGTGATAAGATGCCATATTCATTCATTATTTTAAATCATATTTTTATATATAAAATTAAAAGCAGAAAAAAACCAATATTTAGGCCTGGTTCCAAAGAAGTTGCATTTCTTGGTGCTTAATTTGGGATCAAAAAAACAAACTGAGCAATATAAACGGGATAATCATCAGTATAATAATAAGGAAAAGAATGTGGATATTATTCCAAAAATGTTACCAAAATAATCAGTTTGGTAGTCAAAAATAGTATTGGTAATTTGTTTCTTAAAAAAAGAAAGAAAAAGTAGAAAAATTAATGATGCCATAGTATAAGTGTGCTTTTAGCTCTTTTCTGTAATACTGCCCATAAATTTTCTACTCTCACCTGGCAATGAAAATATTTCTAATTTGAACAAATATAAGCCATAAATAAAAAGGAACATAAGTTTCCCCAACCTTATTACCTCTTTCAAAGATTAAGACAAATAAACCTTTTCTAGTTATCTCTTGTTGTATAAGAAAACCACTCCAAAATTTAGCTGTATTCACTTAATGAGTTATATTTTCTACTTCGCGTGATGTCCACAGAAGTCACTCACATGGGTACATTCAGCTAGGAGATGTATTGGGTGCCTAGGTTCTCCTGAACATAATCTCCATCTCAAGCTCTCTCTTTCCTCCCCTCCCTTCTCTTCTCATCTCTTCACTCTCCCATAACCATCATTAACTAGCCTAGTTTAAGCTTCTTTACATGGTAGCTGGATGAAAGTGGAAGTGTGAAAATGAGGGTTAAAATGGAAACTGCAAGTTTTCTTAGTTAATAGACCCAGAAATTACACAATGTAATTTTTGCATTTCATTGGTCGAAGCAGGATCGTTCATAAATTCAAAGGGAAAAGAAGTATGTTATCTTATTAATGGAGGAGTGGAAAATTCACATAGCAAACAGACATGCAGGATGAGAGAGAAGGATTTATGTGCACATCTTTGGAAACAATCTACCATTGTCTACCCTCTGACCACAACAAGTTACAGGCCTCCCACATGCAAAATACATTCCTCCCTCCTCCGAAAGCCTCATACCCTTAAGGTATTTTCTCAAAATCCAGAATATCATTATCTAAATTATGCCTGAGGATTACTGGATGCAGCTGCTCACATTCAATTGCTGTTAATCTAGAGATGTGAGATATAAAATGACAGATTATTTGCCTTCTGCATACACTGATAAAGCACAGATAAAATAATTGCAATGGACACTTGCATTTTAAAAGAAGAACATATACATATAACTGATTCACTTTGTTATACAGCAGAAACTAGTACAATATTGTAAAGCAATTATACTCCAATAAAGATGCTATAAAAAAAGGCAAAAAAGAAAAGAAAAGAAAAGAAAAGAAAAGAAAAGAAAAGAAAAGAAAAGAAAAGAAAAGAAAAGAAAAGAAAAGAAGGACAGAAAGCATTTATTTATCACTGACCCACGGCAATTCTGAATCCAGCTGGACACACGTTACCAGTTCCCTTTCTCTTAGACACAAGGAAAAGTCTGAGTGGAGTGTAGTTCTGGTTCCTAATTCATTGTTTTTCAAAGATCTTGGCTTTGCCTCAGAGTTAGCCAAACTTTTCTAGAAGAAATAGCAGGTATTTACAACTGAGTAGCTCTAAGTCTGTTTCTTATCTTTAGAAGTTGGGAGCTTTTTGCATTTTGAAATATCTTGGTCCCTTCAGTCCAATCAGATGGTGTTTTTTGGTTCAAGGCTCTTAAAATTTGTAGATTTTTCTATAAATTTCATTAGGATATACTTCATGCCCTCAAAGCAGTACCTATCTTTTTTCTTCAAGGAGGAATTATCTCTATTTTGCATGTGTGAGAACATTGTAGGAAAATGCTATCAAGATTCTCAGAAGTACTTAATGTCTAGCTGAGAGAGTCTACTGGGGACCATCTCAAATTTTTCAGAGGTCTTAACAAAGGGGCTTATAGACAATAAATGTGATCTTTCACGTGACGCCATATTCCACTTGGAGAGTCCCTGGTCAGCTGGAGAAACTATACTGGGCCAGACGTAAGACATCATCTACTTGAATGAGCGAATATAGAGGTCATGTGACAAAAAGACATGCTGTCATGAGAGATCTGGTTGGACACATATGTGTAAATAACCCACCACAACATCATTTTCAATCTAAATTACTTCTAACTGTTGTACTCTGATCATTTTTCTATTTTTCTTTCAGTCCTAAATAAAAACCTGAAAGTGATATATTACACAGAAACAACACAAAACTTTCAACTAAGTCCTAAATATTTTATGCTAATTGCATGTTTCATTGCACAAAAACACCTTTTCACCAGACCTATTTGAGAGTGGGATAAGTGAAACTCCTTGATTTATATTTTTGCTTGTAATTGCATAAATTATTTTATGTATATTTAATTATTTTAGATATATATCTTTATATTTGTTGACAACAGCATGAATAAAATCATATTCAAAACTATTCAATACCACTTCACACCCATTAGGGTGGCTGTTAAAAAGAAAGAATAACAAATGTTAGCAAAGATATAGAGAAATTGGAGCCTTTGTGCATTCATTGCTGGTGGAACTGTAAAGTGAATCAGCCCCTGAGAAAAACAGTAGAGCTGATCCTCAAAATATTACACATAGAATAACTATATGATCCAGCAATTCCACTTCTGGGTACATACCCAAAATAATTGAAAACAAGCTCTCAAATACATATTTGTATACCCATGTTCATTGAAGCATTAGTCAAAATAGCCAAAAACTGGAAGCAACACAAGTGTTCATCATTAGATGAATTATTTAGAGTTTAATGTGACATAAAGACTTCAATGCATATTGAGACTACTTTGACTGCTTGGTTCACTGAGGTCAATCATGAACTAACTTAAAAGAAAAGAGGGCTTCCCTGGTGACGCAGTGGTTGAGAGTCCGCCTGCCGATGCAGGGGACACAGGTTCGTGACCCAGTCCGGGAAGATCCCACATGCAGCGGAGCGGCTAGACCCGTGACCTATGGCCGCTGAGCCTGCGCGTCCGGAGCCTGTGCTTTGCAACGGAAGAGGCCACAACAGTGAGAGGCCCGCGTACCACAAAAAAAATAAATAAATAAAACTAAAAAACTTTAAATAAAAAAAAAAAGAAAAGAGAAAGTTTAGGGTATAGAAAGTAAAAAGTATCTTGAAAAAAAAGATTAAAAAAATTTTCCATTCCATTATTTCAGAAAAATGACAATGAACTTTTTAAAACAAACTAAATGTAATTAAATAATGCAAAACTTAACTTGAATGAGACTGCAAAAAAATAAAAATTAATAAAAAAAATCATAAAATTATGATATGAAAATATTCCAGTTCTGCAAAAAACTTAAAAATATTATTGTCTGCCGTGCTTAAAAATGTTGTGGTGATTGCCTAAAGAGCAAATGTTTTATAACTGTCTAAGTAATAAAGTTCTAATATTGAAAAACACTAACTAGAGTATCTGATCACTAATATTATTATTATTTTTTTAACATCTTTGTTGGAGTATAATTGCTTTACAATGTTAGTTTTTGTTAGGTCTGTTAGTTTCTACTTTATAACAAAGTGAATCAGCTATACATATACATATATCCCCATATCTCCTCCCTCTTGCGTCTCCCTCCCACCCTCCTTTTCCCACACCTCTAGGTGGTCACAAAGCATCAAGTTGATCTCCCTGTGCTATGTGGCTGCTTCCCACTAGCTATTTATTTTACATTTGGTAGTATATGTAAGGCCATACACTCTCTCACTTCATCTCAGCTTACCTTTTCCCCTCCCCATGTCCTCAAGTCCATTTTCTACATCTGTGTCATTATTCCTGTCCTGCCCCGTGTTCTTCATAACCATGTTTTTTCTTTTTTTTAGATTCCATACATATGTGTTATCATACAGTATCTATTTTTCCTTTCTGACTTACTTCACTCTGTATGACAGACTATAGGTCAATCTACCTCACTACAAATAACTCTATTTTGTTTCTTTCTATAGCTGACTAATATTCCATTATATATATATATATGTGCCACATCTTCTTTATCCATTCATCTGTCAAAGGACATTTAGGTTGCTTCCATGTTGTGGCTATTGTAAATAGGGTTGCAATGAACATTGTGGTACATGACTCTTTTTGAATTATGGTTTTCTCATTGTATATGCCCAGTAGTGGGATTGCTGGGTCATATGATAGCTCTATTTTTAGTTTTTTAAGGAACTTCCATACTGTTTGCCATAGTGGCTGTATCAATTTATATTCCCACAAACAGTGAAAGAGGGTTCCCTTTTCTCCACACCCTCTCCAGCATTTATTGTTTGTAGATTTTTTTATGATGACCATTCTAACTGGTGTGAGGTGATACCTCATTGTAGTTTTGATTTGCATTTCTCTAATGATTAGTGATGTAGAGCATTCCTTCATGTGTTTGTTGGCAATCTGTATATCTTCTTTGGAGAAATGTCTATTTAGGTCTTCTGACCATTTTTGGATTGGGTTGTTTGTTTTTCTGATATTGAGCTGCATGAGCTGCTTGTATATTTTGGAGATTAATCCTTTGTCAGTTGCTTCATTTGCAAATATTTTCTCCCATTCTGAGGGTTATCTTTTCATCTTGTTTATGGTTTCTGTTGCTGTGCAAAAGCTTTTAAGTTTCATTAGGTCTCATTTGTTTATTTTTGTTTTAATTTCCATTTCTCTAGAGGTGGGTCAAAAAGGATCTTGCTGTGATTTATTTCATAGAGTGTTCACTGATGTTTTCCTCTAAGAGTTTTTATAGTATTTGGCCTTACATTTAGGTCGTTAATCCATTCTGAGTCTATTTTTATGTATGGTGTTAGGGAGTCTCATAATTTCATTCTTTTACATGTAGCTGTCCAGTTTTCCCAGCACCACATATTGAAGAGGTTGTCTTTTCTCCATTGTGTACTCTCACCCCCTCTGTCAAGTTAAGATGACCATACGTGCATGGGTTTATCTCTGGGCTTTCTATCCTGTTCCATTGATCTATATTTCTGTTTTTGTGCCAGTACCATAGTTTGAAGTCAGGGAGCCTGATTCCTCCAACTCCGTTTTTCTTTCTCAAGATTGCTTTGGCTATTCAGGATCTTTTGTGTTTCCATACAAATTGTGAATTTTTTTGTTCTAGCTCTGTGAAAAATGACATTGGTAGTTTGATAGGGATTGCATTGAATCTGTAGATTGCTTTGGGTAGTAGAGTCATTTTCACAATGTTGATTCTACCAATCCAAGAACATGGTATATCTCTCCATCTATTTGTGTCATCTTTCATTTCGTTCATCAGTATCTTATAGTTTACTGCATGCAGGTCTTTTGTCTCCCTAGGTAGGTTTATTCCTAGGTATTTTATTTTTTTTTTTGTTGCAATGGTAAATGTGAGTGTTTCCTTAATTTCTCTTTCAGATTTTTCATCATTAGTGTATAGGAATGCAAGAGATTTCTGTGAATTAATTTTGTATCCTGCTACTTTACCAAATTCATTGATTAGCTCTAGTAGTTTTCTGGTAGCATCTTTAGGATTCTCTATGTACAGTATCATGTCATCTGCAAACACTGACAGCTTTATTTCTTCTTTTCCCATTTGGATTCATTTTATTTCTTTTTCTTCTCTGATTGCTGTAGCTAAGACTTCCAAAACTATGTTGAATAATAGTGGTGAGAGTGGGCAACCTTGTCTTTTTCCTGATATTAGTGGAAACTGTTTTATTTTTTTCACCATTGAGAATGATTTTGGCTGTGGGTTTGTCATATATGGCCTTTATTATGTTGATGTAAGTTCCCTCTATGCCTACTTTCTGGAGGGTTTTTATCATAAGTAGGTGTTGAAATTTGTCAAAAGGGTTTTCTGCATTTATTGAGATGATCATATGGTTTTTATCCTTCAATGTGTTAATACGGTATATCACTTTGATTGATTTATGTATATTGAAGAATCCTTGCATTTCTGGTATAAACCCCGTCTGATCCTGGTGTATGATCCTTTTAATGTGTTGTTGGATTCTGTTTGCTAGTATTTTGTTGAGGAGTTTTGCATCTATGTTCATCAGTGACATTGACCTGTAGATTTCTTTCTTTGTGACATCTTTATCTGGTTTAGGTATCAGGGTGATGATGGCCTCATAGAATGAGTTTGGGAGTGTTCCTCCCTTTGCTATATTTTGGAAGAGTTTGAGAAGGACAGGTGTTAGCTGTTCTCTAAATGCTTGATAGAATTCACCTGTGAAGCCATCTGGTACTGGGCTTTTGTTTGTTGGAAGATTTTTAATCAGTCTCAATTTCAGTGCTTGTGATTGGTCTGTTTATATTTTCTATTTCTTCCTGGTTCAGTCTCATAACATTGTGCTTTTCTAAGAATTTGCCCATTTCTTCCAGGTTGTCCCTTTTATTGGCATATATTTGCTTGTAGTACTCTCTCATTATCCTTTGTATTTCTGCAGTCAGTTGTTACTTCTTTTTCATTTCTAATTCTATTGATTTGAGTTTTCTTTTTTCTTGATGAGTCTGGCTAATGGTTTATCAATTTTTATCTTCTGAAAGAACCAGCTTTTAGCTTTATTTATCTTGGATATTGTTTCTTTCATATCTTTTTCATTTGTTTCTGAACTGATATATATGATTTCTTTCCTTCTGCTAACTTTGTTTTTTTTTTTTTTTATTCTTCTTTCTCTAATTGCTTTAGGTGTAAGGTTAGGTTGTTTATTTGAGATGTTTCCTATTTCTTGAGATAGGATTGTATTGCTATAAACTTCCCTCTTAAAACTGCTTTTGCTGCATCCCATAGGTTTTGGGTCGTCGTGTTTTCATTATCATTTGTTTGTAGGTATTTTTTGATTTCCTCTTTGGTTTCTTCAGTGATCTCTTGGTTATTAAGTAGTGTATTATTTAGCCTCCATGTGTTTGTATTTTTACAGCTATTTTCCTGTAATTGATATCTAGTCTCATAGAGTTGTTGTGAGAAAGATACTTGATACAATTTCAATTTTCTTAAATTTAGCAAGGCTTGATTGGTGACCCAAGATATGATCTATCATGGAGAATGTTCCATGAGCACTTGAGAAGAAAGTGTATTCTGTTGTTTTTGGATGGAATGTCCTATAAATATCAATTAATTCTTTAATGTGTCATTTAAAGCTTGTGTTTCCTTATTTATATTCATTTTGGATGATCTGTCCATTGATGAAAGTGGGGTGTTAAAGTCCTCTACTTTGACTGTGTTACTGTCGATTTTCCCATTTATGGCTCTTAGCATTTGCTTTATGTATTAAGGTGCTTCTATGTTGGGTGCATAAATATTTACAATTGTTATGTCTTCTTCTTGGATTGATCCTTTGATCATTATGTAGTGTCCTTCTTTGTTTCTTGTAATAGCCTTTACTTTAACGTCCATTTTGTCTGATATGAGAACTACTACTCCAGCTTTCTTTTGATTTCCATTTGTCTAGAATATCATTTTCCATCCACTCACTTTCTGTCTGTATGTGTCGCTAGGTCTGAAGTGGGTCTCCTGTGGACAGCATATATATGGGTCTTGTTTTTGTATCCATTGAGCCAGTCTATGTCCTTGGGCGGCAGCATTTAGTCCATTTTTATTTAAGGTAATATCGATATGTATGTTCCTATTACGATTTTCTTAATAGCTTTGGGTTTGTTATTGTAGGTCTTTTCCTTCTCTTGTGTTTCCTGCCTAGAGTAGTTCCTTTAGCATTTGTCGTAAAGCTGGTTTGGTGGTGCTGAACTCTCTTAGCTTTTGCTTGTCTGTAAAGGTTTTAATTTCTCCATCAAATCTGAATGAGATCCTTGCTGGATAGAGTAATCTTGGTTGTAGTTTCTTCCCTTTCATCACTTTAAATATCTCCTGCCACCCCCTTCTGGCTTGCAGAGTTTCTGCTGAAAGATCAATTGTTAACCTTATGGGGATTCCCTTGCATGTTATTTGTTGTTTTTCCCTTGTTACTTTTAATTTTTTTGTGTATTTAATTTTTGATAGTTTTATTAATATATGTCTTGGCGTGTTTCTTCTTGGATTTATCCTGTATGGGACTCTCTGTACTTTTTGACTTGATTAACTGTTTCCTTTCCCATATTAGGGAAGTTTTCCACTATAATTTCATCACATATTTTCTCAGTCCCTTTCTATTTTCTTCTTCTGCCACCCCTATAATTTGAATGTTGGTGTGTTTAATATTGTCCCAGAGGTCTCTGAAACTGTCCTCAATTTTTTTCCGTCTTTTTTCTTTATTCTGCTCTGCAGTAGTTATTTTCACTATTTTATATTCCAGGTCACTTATCATGACCTGGTATATCTGCCTCAGTTTTTCTGCTATTGAATCCTTATAGAGAATTTTTAATTTCATTTATTGTGTTATTCATCATTGTTTGTTTGCTCTTTGGTTCTTCTAGTTCCTTGTAAAATGTTTCTTGTGTTTTCTCCCTTCTATTTCCAAGATTTTGTATCATCTTTACTATCATTACTCTGAATTATTTTCCAGGTAGGCTGCCTATTTTGTCTTCATTTGTTTGGTCTGGTGGGTTTTTACCTTGCTCCTTCATCTGCTGTGTCTTCCTCTGTCTTCTCAGTTTGCTTAACTTACTGTGTTTGGGGTGCCTTTTTTTCAGGCTGCCAGTTCATTGTTCCTGTTGTTTTTGGTGTCTGCCCCCAGTGGCTAAGTTTGGTTCAGTTGGTTGTATAGGCTTCCTGGTGGAGGAGACTAGCACCTGTGTTCTGGTGGATGAGTATGGATCTTGGCTTTCTAGTGGGCATGTCTGCGTCCAGTGGTGTGTTTTGGGGTGTCTGTGACCTTATTATGAATTTAGGCAGCCTCTCTGCTAATGGAAGGGGTTGTGTTCCTGTCTTGCTAGTTGTTTGGCATAGGGTGTTCAGCACTGTAGCTTGTTGGTGGTTTAGTGGAGCTGGCTCTTAGCGTAGAGATGGAGATCTCTGGGAGAGCTTTTGCTGTGTGGTATTATGTGGAGCCGAGAAGTCTCTGGTGGACCAGTGTCTTGAACTTGGCTCTCCCACCTCAGAGGCACATGCCTGACACCCAGCTGGAGCATCAAGACAGCCACACAGCTCTGAAGAAAAGAGAGAAAAAAAGAAAGAAAGAAAAAAATAATAAAGTTATTAAAATAAAAAATAATTATTAAATATTAAAAAGTAATAATGAAAGAAAAAAGAGAGCAACCAAACCAAAAAAACAAATCCATCAAGGATAGCAAGAGCTAAAAACAATACAAAAACAAATAAACAAACAAACAAATGGACTGACAGAATTCTAGGACAAATGGTAAAAGCAAAGCTATACAGACAAAATCACACAAAGAAGCATACACATACACACTCACAAAAAGAGGAAAAGGAAAAAATATATATATATATCGTTGCTCCCAATGTCCGCCTCAATTTTGGGATGATTCGTTGTCTATTCAGGTATTCCACAGACGCAGCGTACATCAAGTTGATTGTGGAGAATTAATCTGATGCTTCTGAGGCTTCTGAGAGAGATTTCCCTTTCTCTTCTTTGTTCTCACAGCTCCTGGGATTCAGCTTTGGATTTGGCCCCTCCTCTGTGTATAGGCCGCCTAAGGGCATCTGTTCTTCACTCAGACAGGATGTGGTTAAAGTAGCAGCTTTGGCTGGGTCAGGGCGGGGGCGGGGGGGTGGGGGGGAGTGAGGGGTACGGAATGCGGAGCAAGCCTGCAGCGGCAGAGGCCGGCATGACATTGCACCAGCCTGAGGCGTGCCGTGTGTTCTCCTGGGGAAGTTGTCCCTGGATCACGGGACCCTGGCAGTGGTGGGCTGCACAGGATCCGGGGAGGGGAGGTGTAGATAGTGACCTGGGCTTGCACACATGCTTCTTGGTAGCTGCAGTTGGAGCCTTAGTGTTTCATGCCCATCTCTGGTGTCCATGCTGTTAGCTGTGGCTCGCGCTCCATCTCTGGAGCTCATTTAGGCAGTGTTCTGAATCTCCTCTCCTTGTGCACCCCAAAACAATGGTCTCTTGCCTTGTAGGCAGTTCCAGACATTTTCCCGGACTCCCTCCTGGTTAGCTGTGGTCCAGTAGCCCCCTTCAGTCTGTGTTCACTCAGCCAGTCCCATTCCTCTCCCTGGGCTCTCTGACCTCCAAAGCCGGAACCTCAGCTCCCAGCCCCCACTTATCCCAGCCAGTGGGTGAGCAGACAAGCCTCTCAGGCTGGTGAGTGCTGGTCGGCACCGATCCGCTGTGCAGGAATCTCTCCACTTTGCCCTCCGCACCCCTGTTGCTGAGCTCTCCTCCATGGCTCTGAAATTTCCCCCCACCCCCGTCTCTTCCAGTGAAGGGCTTCCTAGTGTGGAAACGTTTCCTCCTTCACAGCTCCCTCCCCGAGGTGCAGGTCTTGTCCCTATTCTTTTGTCTCTGTTTTTTCTTTTTCCTTTTGCCCTATTCAGGTACGTGGGGAGTTTCTTGCCTTTCGGGAAGTCTGAGGTGTTCTGCCAGCGTTTAGTAGGTGTTCTGTAGGAGTTGTTCCACATGTAGATGTATTTGTAGGGAGGAAGGTGATCTCCACATCTTATTCCTCCGCCATCTTGAAGGTCTCTATCAGGAACTTGGTTTTATCTGTATTTTAATCCTTACAGTATTCTTAGGAAACAACAATGTTTTCTGCTAGATTTACTTCTTCTGCCTAGTTTTCTGCCGCAAATGAAAAGATGATTCTTTGCTGATATGTCAGATGTGTAGCCATCCGAGTCTCTGTGTACCCTTCCTTAACTTCTACATCCAGGCTGGCCAAGGCGGTCAGGTTGCAGGACCCTGGTCCAGGGCTGGTGGACCCCAGCCTGCCTGGGCTAGACAAGTGCCCGGGGCAGGCGGGTGAGCAGAGCAGCCGGGTGAGGTGACATCAACGTGTGCACCCTGAGCACACCCACTCTGATCACTAATATTAAATGAAGTTTCCTGATGAAACTAAAGAATGCATGTACATCCATATGTGATAATGACATTATGCCATATAATTAATACTGATAGTAACTATTCCTAGCCTTTAAATAACTTGTGAATTTTAAATGTATTAAAAGCAATTATAATTCTCATATGTTGTTTTTTTTTATTACCTAACAATTACTATTAGGAAAAAATAATTTATTCCTCTAGAAAGTGTGTCTATTTTTAGACAAAAATGGTGAATTTTGTACCTACTCCACCTGATGTCACTTTGCCCTAGAAGATACAAGTAATGAACCTTACATTGTACCATTGTATGATTGCTATGATTGTTATCCTGATCTTGTTTAATTTTGAAAAGAATTGCCTTTTCTAAGCAATGTCATTTTACAAACAATTTCAAACTTTGATAGGTAATTGCACTGATGGTTCAGAAAATCGTTCTGTCTCTTGAGATCCCAGATTATATCAATTTACAAATTAAAAAGGAGGGAGCAATCAGATGGCAATACAGAGAACATTCTAAAATTTATTGTATCCTAGATATCTTAAGGGGAAAAAAAGAGCAAATTGAGAATGAGCTCTGCCTTCCAAGAAGAAGCTGTTCATTTCCACTTTGGTTTCTGCTGCTTATGGCAGTTTTTTTGTGCACTAACTACTCTTGGTTGCCCTGACTCCATGTTTAGATGTCTCACTGGAGCATATTTCAGATGTAGAACACATTTTGCTTTATACTTTGAGACTATGGCCCTCTTGCTTTATTAGGAAATAATGAAAATGTTCAAAATTAAGTTGGAGGGTTGCCAACTTTTCCATCGTTGCTTAAAGGGCAATGATTTGATAGCATTTTTAACTAGGGAAGCATTAGGGAGAAAGATACACAAAAGGTACACTTACATTTTTTTACAAAAATAAATCCTAAATGTAATTACACATAGGAAAATGTTTATTGCTTGAAATAGGAAAGAAATTAGAACCCAAACTTAATGCAAGATAATTAGATGTACTTAAGTTAGCTAAATAGCACCAATATTCTTGAACTTGAGATTTTTTGTTGACTTGCCAAAAATTCTAATGTAATTTTCTGAAGTAAAGAAAATTGATAACAAATTGTTCACAGGTTAGAATGTTATGAAAATCTAACTTTAAAGTGAACTTAGAAGAGGAGATTCTAGTGTACTTTATACAATGTATATAAATTATTAAGTAATATCAAATAAAATGTTAAGTATATCCTGTGTTGTATGATGTTTCACAGACTATAGCTGTATTTCCTCTTATACATTCTGTATAAAATTACATGTGTGTAGATATTATTATTAAGGTTTTCTTTAGAATCATAAGTTTTGTTTCTCAGTTTCTCTAGTTGTTTTTTTTTTTTTTTTTTTTTACTTCACAATGTCTTATGTCAAATTTAAACCTCCAGGCTTTTGAGCAAGAATAATAAAATACAGAAGTATAAATATAAAACATTAGAAAAATATCAAATGTATTAATTAAAAGATTGTTATTTTATTCTTAACATGACTACAGAATAATCTTAAAGATTATAAAACTATGAACCAGAATTTCAAATAAATGCTACAATTACAGATAATTATTTAGCACTATCAGAACTCATTAGTTATGAACTTTGAGGACTCATGGATAATGAGATATCTAACAAAAAATTGGAATTTGACCATCTTTACCAAAAAAAATACAGATCTATTAACTTCATGTGAATATCTGAATGCATTATACCACACTGCTAATTTCCTTTTGTTATTTTAATAGTTTATAATCAAATTCTTACATGACAAAAACGATGGTCACTGCTCAGTAATCAACAAAATAAGTCTAAGAAAGAGTTTCTACTCAGCCCTTCTCTTTCCCAACATGAGTTGGATGGCTCATTCTCCACCAATCACAATCTCCTTTCCTTCTTTTTTGGGGGTGTGTGTGTTTGTGTTTGTGTGTGTGTGTATGTGTATACATGCAATGCAATAGTATTTGAGTTTGGTTTTATCACATATATTTTTAAATTACATAAATTTAATTGGAATAATCATATTCTCTGATTTGCCACAATTTTTAATGTAATTTAAAAGTTGGCTGGAGGGCTTCCCTGGTGGCGCAGTGGTTGAGAGTCCGCCTGCCGATGCAGGGGACGCGGGTTCATGTCCCAGTCCGGGAAGATCCCACATGCCGCGGAGCGGCTGGGCCCGTGGGCCATGGTTGCTGAGCCTGTGCGTCCGGAGCCTGTGCTCCGCAACGGGAGAGGCCACAACAGTGAGAGGCCCACATACCACAAAAAAAAAAAAAAAAAAAAAAGTTGGCTGGAGCACAGGCTCCGGACGCGCAGGCCCAGTGGCCATGGCTCACGGGCCCAGCCGCTCCGCGGCATGTGGGATCTTCCCGGACTGGGGTACAAACCCGTGTCCCCTGCATCGGCAGGCGGACTCTCACCCACTGCGCCACCAGGGAAGCCCTTGACTGGTTTATTTTAAGTTTAGAATGCTTTCCCCAGAAACCACTGCTTTGTATGTAATTGAGTATTATATAAATTATTTGAGGGCAAGCACCAATTTTTTTTTTTTATTGCCAGTATCCATCATAGTGAAAACACTAACCAAAAGAAAGCAGGAGTAGTTATAGTAATTTCAGACAGGGCAGACTTCAAAGCATGGGAAAGTTATCAAGGATAAAGAAGGATATTACATAATGTTTATAAAGGGGATAATTCTCCAAAACCTCATATGTGCCTAACAACAGAGCAACAAACTATAATAGCCAAAAATGAACAGAACTGCAAAGATAAACAAATGCACCATCTTATTAGGAAAATTTAACATCTCTCTATCAGAAATGGACAGATTAAGGAGACAGAAAATCAGTAAGGGCGTAGTTGAACCCAACAACAAAATCAATAAGCAGGACATAATCAACATCTATAAATGATTTCATCCAACAACAGCAAAATGCACATTCTTCTCCAGTTCACATAGAACATTCACCAAAATAGACCATATTCTGAGCCATAGACCTCACATAAATTTCAAACTTAATAGAATAGAAATCACACAATATCTTCTCACAGACCACAATGAATTAAACTAGAAATCAATAATAGAACAATAACTGGAATATCCCAAAATACATGGAGATTAAGAAACACACATCTAAATAAAACAAGGGTCAAAAAGAAATCTCAAATGAGATTTTAAAATATTTCAAACTTAAGGAAAATGAAAATATAACTCATCAAAGTTTGTGAAATGCAACAAAAGGAGTATTTAGAGAGAAAATTATAACATTGAATGTGTATATTAGAAATGAAGAAAGATCTAAAATCATCATCCAAATTTCTACCTTAGAAAACTAGAAAAAGAAGAGCAAATTAAATTCAAAGTAAGCAGAAGAAAAAAAGTCATAGAATTAGAGCAGAAATCAATTAAATTGAAAATAGGAAATCAATAGAGAAAATCAAAGAAACCAAAAGCTAGTTCTTTGAAAAGATCACTAAAATCAATAATCCTATAACCAGGGTAACTAAGTAAAGAAGAGAAAACACAAATTACTCATATCACATATGAAAGAGAGGAAACCCTGACAGATCTCATGGAAATTAAAATAATAATAAGGGAATATGATAAACAACTCTATGCCCACAAATTTGTTAACCTAGATGAAATGGACCAACTACTTAAAAGACACAATGTGTGAAAACTCATACAAAAAGAAATAGACTATCTGAATAATGTTATACCTCCTAAAGAAAGTTAATCAATTACTAATAACATTCCAAAACAGAAAACACCAAGCACAGATGTGTTTACTGGTAGATTTTATCAAACATTTAAGGAAAAAATTATATCAATTCTCTACAATCTATTTCAGAGGATAGAAGCTGAGGGCATACTTCCTATCTCATTCTATGTGGTCAGTAATATACTCTAATATCAAAACCATACAAAGATATACAAGAAAACTTCAGTCCAATATCTCTCATGAGCATAGACATAAAAATTCAAACAAAATATTAGCAAACTGAGTCCCCAAAAAAGTATAAAAAGAAGTATACACCATGACCTAGTTGATTTATCTCAATCATGCAAGGCTGGTTCAACACTCAAAAAGCAGGTAATGTAATCCATCACATCAGCAGATTAAAAAGGAAAAATCACATAATCATTTCAATAGATGCAGAAAAAGCATTCAACAAAATCCAACATCCATTCATGATAAAAACTCTCAGTAAACTAGGAATTGAGAAAATTTTTCTATACTTGATGAAGACTATCTACCAAAATCTACTAAATCAGGTAACATCATAATTAATGGTGAGAAACTCTAAACTTTTCCATCGAAGATCAGGAGCAAGTTATTTTGTAGATATCAACAAATTGTTTCTAAAATTTATGTGGAGGGTCAAAATACCCAAAATAGCCAACACTGTATTGAAAAAGATGAACAAAAGTGGAAGACTGACATTACCTGACTTCAAGACTTATTATAAAGCTCCAATAATTAAGGCAGTGTAGAATTGGTGAAAGAATAAGCAAATAGATCAACAGAACACAATGCAGAGATGGACCCACATAAATATGGTCAACTGATCTTTGACAAGGGCGCAAAGGCAATACATTGCAGTAAAGATAGTCTTTTCAACAAATGATGCTAAACAACCAGATATGCATCTGAAGAAAGAAAAAAAAAAAGGAAAAGAAAAAAAAGAATCTAGATCCAGACCTTATATCCTTCACAAAAATTAACTTTAAATGGATTATAGACCTAAATATAAAGTTCAATATTATAAAACTCTGAGTAGATAATACAGGAGAAAACCTAGATAAACTTGAGTATGGTGAGGTCTTCTTATATACAACACCAACGACACAATTCATGAAAGAAATAATTAATAAATTTGACTTCATTAAAATTAAAAACCCATAGAATGTACAACACTAAGATTGAACTCAAAGGTAAACTTTGGACTTTGAGCAATGAAGATGTGCCAGTGTAAGTTAATCAGTTGTAGTAAATGGATCACGCTGTTGGAAGATGCTGCTGATAAAGGAGGCTATGCTTTTGTGGGGACTGGGGATATATGGGAAATCTGTGTACATTCTCTTCAATTTTGCTTTGAACATAAAAACACTAAAAAAATTAAAGTCAATTTTTTAAGGAAGCATATTTGTGTAACTATAAATAAAGTAATTGCATTTCTTATTCTAGATAGTTTTATTCACACATATTATAGTTTCTCTCCATGCCTCTTGGAATGTGATTCCGAAAACTCCATGTAAGGTCCTCTAGGGCTTAGTATAACATATGTTAAAAATAGTGTTTCTAAACTTGTTTTAAGCAACCTTACTGTTTAGTCAATTTGTATTGCTATAACAGAACACCACAGACTGAATGGCTTATGAACAGCAGAAATTTATTCTTCACTGTTCTGGAGACTGGGAAGTCCAAGATCAGAATATTAGCATGGTGGTGTTCTGGGTTGCAAAAATGACTCCTAGCTGTATCTTCACATAGTGGAAGAAGAGCATGGGAGCTGTCTGGGGTCCTTTTTATAAGAGCATTAATGCCATTCATGAAGACTCCACCATACTGGTCTAATTACTTCCCCAAAACAACCTCTCACAATACCATCACATTGGAGGTTAAGATTCAACATATGAAGGGGTATGGTGCACAGACATTCAATCCATAACATTCTGCCCCTAGTCCCCCAAATTTTATGTCCTTCTCACATGCAAAATACTCTCAAGTATACTCAACAACTCCAAAATTCATAACTAGTTCCAGCATCAATTCTAAAGTCTGAAGTCTAATCTAAATGTTATCTCAATCAAATATGAGTGAGTCTCAAGGTACAATTTATCCTCAGGCAAAATTCCTCTCCAGCTGTGAACCTGTGAAACCAAAGAGGTTGTGTGCTTCCAAAATGCAATGGCGGCACAGGAATAGAATTAATGTTAGTATTCCAAAAGGGAGAAATAGGAAAGAAGAAATGGATGACAGGTCTCAAGTAAGTTCAAAACCTAATAGGCATGCTCCATAAGATCTTAAATTTCAAGAACAATCCTTTTTGGCTGGATGTTCTCCCTTCCATACCTATTGGGGTGACAGTGTCACCCCAACAGCTCAGCAAAGTTTTGCCTCCACTGTGAATCTCTGCAGTGACCCCAGCCAAATCAATCTTCTCTGTCTGGGCAGAGACAAGGCTCCAAGAGCTGAGCTTTCAAGTCTCAGCTGGTTGGCCCCAACCCCATATCTCCACTAGTCATCTGGTCTCCCACCCTTTGATATTGAAGTGGAAGAAATCCTGGCCTCTGGCCCCTGAATGCTGAGCCTGTGGTGCAAGTGGCCTCCCTGATGATCTCTGAATTGCCTCTGGGATTCTTCTTCTCTTATCTTGAAGAATAGTCTGTGACCACAGCTGAATAGTTTTATGCTTTGGTCTTATTGGTTCTAAGAAATCTAAGTCTTCCTTCATTTTCCCCACTTTCTCTGTTTCCTTTAGTCCCAGTGGCAGTGTTTCTGCTAGCATAAGCCCATCTCTATTTCTAGCTTTTGTCGAGATGGTTGATTAAATCCATGGTTCGCACCCACAACTAATCTTATCAAATGGTTGGTATGCCATGCCTTTAGTATTCTCTTCCAAACATTCTCATTTTTTATAATATGGACAGGTTGAGAATTGTCCAAAATTTATGTTTTGGTTATTTTTTCCTTAAGAGTTCCATCTTCAGTTTACTTTCTCCTCTCACATTTTTCTATAAGCAGTCAGGAGGAACAAAGTCCTCTTCAACAGTTTGCTTAGAAAGCTCTTTATCTAGATATCCAATTTCATCACTTGTGAGTTCTACCTTACCCAAAACACTAGGTCACGAACACAATTCATCCAAGGTCTTTGCCACTTTTTAACAAGAATTGCCTTTCCTCCATTGTCCAATAATGTGTTTCTCATTTCCACCTGATATCTCATAAGAATGACCTTTATCATCCATATTATACCAACATTCTGTTCATGGTTATTTACGTATTCTCTAACTTTAATGTTTTCTCTACAGCTCTCTTCTTTCTTAGCTTTCACCAGAATCACCTTTAAAAGTTCATTCATGGAAATCTAGGCTTTTTATAGTATGAACCTCAAAACTCTTCCAGTCTCTACCTATTTGGGGGGAAGGCTAAATGTTGCCATATTTTTATATATGTGTTATAGCAGCACCCTGTCTTCTCAGTACCAATTTCCGTCTTAGTTTTAGCTGCTCTAACAGAATACCACAGACTGAGTGTCTTATAAATAACAGAAATTTATTTTTCACAGTCTGGAGCCTGGACGTCTGAGTTAAGGGTGACAGCATGGTCAGGATCGGGTCAGAACCCTCTTCCAAATTACAGAGAGCTTACTTACATGGTAGGAAAAGAGCAAGAAAGCTCTCTGGGGTCCCTTTTAAAATGACACTAATCCCATTCATGGGGTCTCTACCCTTATGGTCTGATTACTATCCAAGGCCCTCCTCCTAATACAATCACATTGAGAGGTAGAATTTCAACATATGGATGGGGTGGGGGGCACAAAGATTTGACCATAACACCTTACTTGATAAACCCAAATATTTCCTTCATTTTAAAATGTTATTTGACATTCCAAGTACATAATCCAGAATAACTAAAAACAAAAGAAAGCAATTGTAAAAAGTCTAACTTTTCTATTGTCTCCAGATCCAGATATTTCTCTCCCTACAATGGTCATGTTCCTTGCCTTTCACAAATCAGGATCTGAAAACATCTTGAGAAAGAGGAGTTCTGAGTTAAATTTAACAATGTAATAAATGTACTGCATAGAAATGAAACAAACACAGAAAAAATTCTAATAACCAAAAACTGCATGACTTAGTACAACCTATGTTGATCCCTTCCTAATCCAGCTTTATCCTACTTATATAGAATATTGACTCTTGATGGACCAGGCCTGTAAGCATATCAGGAACCCTTTGCAAAAGTTAATGAAGAAACTGAAGAATCTGCTTCCATTTGTCTAGTTTCTCAGGGAGAAAATCATCAGATATCCTGGAAGGTATAATTCCTATTTTATCCTTAATATTCTTTTTTATAATGTTTAACTCACATTATCTAGGTAGACTGTGCCTAGTTCTAGCCTTTTTGCTCCAGTCTCCATTTTATTTCTCTAGCTAGGAGTAGAAAGAAAGCTAATAGTTTTGTAAATTACATTTTACTTCACAATAATGATATGACTAATCACATAGCTGAGAAAACTGAGTTCAAAATAAAAGTTAAACACATACTTATTGAGTTACCTCTGTATCAGGCTTTGAGCATCATATTGGGAATTGTGAGAGAAATGTGTTAATAGGCTCAAGGAGCTAATAGGAGATGCAGGGAGACAGATGGGAAGTCAGGTAATTCCAATACGGTGGGACCACTGCTATGATAGAAATAGGCACATGATATTACAGCAAAAATCAGAAGATGCTGTTTTAACCCAATCTGCTTAGGGAAGGTAATTCCTGAGTTTCATCTTGAAGGCTGAATAGGACCAAGCTAATGAAAAAAAAAAAATCTTCCCATCTTCCCCCACAGAAAAGGCATTATTTGAAGCACAGTCTTTGAAACTTCATCCTATATATGTATATTTATATAGTCCAGTTTTTCTCACATAGAAAATGTCATGTAGATGAACATGGAGACAGGAAATGGAGATGGTAAAGCTGGATAAGTTGGTGAGGGCCAAACTGAAAAGTTCTGTGTCATACTAGCAGATTAATTTTTTTATGGAGGAATCAGTCAAATTTTTAACTTAGTTAAAAATTTTAACTTAGTAGTAAAAATTCGAGGAGGGCTCAGAATAAAGCCAGATAAACCAGTCAACCAGTCCGGGCAAGAACTAGCAAATGTTTGAGTAATGAGAACAAGCAGCAAGAGGAGATATTTAATATGTTAGATTTATACCAAAAGATTTATTAGATAAGGATTTTGAGGAACAGCAGGATTCAAGAGTGACCCATAGGGAATTCCCTGGCAGTCCAGTGGTTAAGGCTCAATGCTTTCACTCCTATAGGCCCTGGTTCAAAACCTGGTCAGGGAGCTAAGATCCCATAAGCAGAATAGCACAGCCTAAAAAAAAAAAAAAAAGAAAAAGAGTGACTGCCAGATTTTAAGGTTAGGAAATTGGTGGGTAGTGGTGCCAATAAATGAATTAGAAAACACATAGTGTTTTTAAGTTTTTAGATGTTTTGAGTTAGAAGTAATTATGGGACATTCAATCATTGATATTGCTTAAAATTTAAATTTATGGCTTTGGGATCCTCAAGAGAGACTAGAGCTAAAAAATAATTAATCTGTCAGTCATAAATATAAAGAAGGCAGTTAAGGGCTTCCCTGGTGGTGCAGTGGTTGACAGTCCACCTGCCGATGCAGGGGACACGGGTTCGTGCCCTGGTCCGGGAAGATCCCACATGCTGCGGGGCGGCTGGGCCCGTGAGCCATGGCCTCTGAGCCTGTGCGTCCTGAGCCTGTGTTCCACAACGGGAGAGGCCACAACAGTGAGAGGCCCACGTACAAAAAAAAAAAAAAAAAAAAAAAAGAAGGCAGTTAAAACATTAAAAATAGAACATTAAGAAGTTATTCTAGGACAGTTAAAGAATGTGAAGAGAAATTAGTGACATTAGGAATTCTGGTATATCACTCTTTTTATTGCTGCATGTTAAACCACCCCAAAACTTAATGGATTAAAACAAAAATGATAAAATACATATGGAGTTAATTAAATTTTTCTTTTTTTAATGCTAGAGTAGAGTTGCTTAACAGTCTTGTGATAGTTTCAGGTGTACAGCAAAGTGATCCAGTTATACACATACATGTATTTATTGTTTTTCAAATTCTTTTCCTATTTAGGTTATTACAGAATATTAAGCAGAATTCCCTGTGCTATACAGTAGGTCCTTGTTGGTTATCCATTTTAAATATAACAGTGTGCATATGTTAATCCCAAACTCCCAGTCTATCCCTCCACCCACACTTCCTCCCTGTTAACCATAAATTCATTCTCTAAGTTTGTGTGTCTATTTTTGTTTTGTAAATAAGTTCATTTGTATCTTTTTTTTTTTTTTTTTTTTTAGATTTCACATATAAGGGATATCTCATGATATTTGTCTTTCTCTGTCTGACTTACTTCACTTACTATGATAATCTCCAGGGTCATTCATATTCTTCAAATTACATTATTTTGTTCTTTTAATGGCTGAGTAATAATCCGTTGTATATATGTACCACATCTTCAATATCTATTCATCTGTCAATGGACATTTAGGTTGCTTCCATGTCGTGGCTATTGTAAGCAGTGCTGCAATAAACATTGGGGTGCATGTATCCTTTTAAACTGTGTTTTTCTCTTGATATATGCCCAGGAGTGTGATTACTGGATCATATGGTAGCTATATTTTTCGTTTCTTAATGAACCTCCATACTGTTCTCCATAGTGGCTGTACCAATTTACATTCCCACCAACAGTGTAGGAGGGTTCCCTTTTCTCCACACCCTCTCCAGCATTTGTTTGTAGACTTTTTGATGATGTCCATTCTGACTGGTTTGAGGTGATATCTCATTGTAGTTTTGATTTGTAATTCTCTAATAATGAGCAACGTTGAGCATCTTTTCATGTGCCTCTTGGCCATGTGCATGTCTTCTTTGGAGAAATGTCTATTTAGCTTTTCTGTCCATTTTCTGATTGTCTGTTTATTTTTTAAATATTGAGCTGCATGAGCTGTTTGTAAATTTTGGAGACTAATTCCTTGTTGATCACATCATTTGCAAATACTTTCTCCCATTCTGTTGGTTGTCTCTTTGTCTTGCTTGTGGTTTCCTTTGCTGTGCAAAAGCTTTTGAGTTTAGTTAGGTCCCATTTGTTTATTTTTATTTTTATTTCCATCACTCTGGGAGACAGATCAAAAGAGATATTGCTGAGAATTAAGTCAGCAAACATTCTGCCTATGTTTTCCTCTAAGATTTTTATAGTATCTGGCCTTCCATTTAATCCATTTTGAGTTTATTTTTGTGTATGATGTTAAAGAATGTTCTAATTTCATATTTTTATATGTAGCTGTCCAGTTTTCCCAGCACCATTTATTGAAGAAACTGTATTTTCTCCATTATGTATTCTTGCATCCTTTGTCATAGATTAATTGAGCATAGGTGTGTGGTTTATTTATGGACTTTCTATCCTGTTCCATTGATCAATATTTGTGCCAGTACCATACTGTTTGGGTTTTGTGCCAGTACCATACTGTTTTGATGAGTGCAGCTTTGTAGTGTAGTCTAAAGTCAGGGAGCCTGATTCCTACATTTCCATTTTTCTTTCTCAAATTACTTGGGCTATTTGGGGTCTTTTGTGTCTCCATAAAAATTTTAAGATCTTTTGTTCTAGTTCTGTAAAAACTTCCATTGGTAATTTGTTAGGGATTCCATTGAATCTTTAGACTCCTTTGGGTAGCATAGTCATTTTGACAATTTTTCTTCTGGCAGTCTTGCCTGGGTTCATTCATGTGGCTGCATTTAACTTACATATCACCTGGAGGTGAGTCTCGGGTGAGACAATTGGATAGACTGGGCTGTATTTCTATACAGCAGTCTTTGATCACAAGCTGCTTTTCAATATTCCAAGAGAGTGAGGGCTGACCCTGCAAAGTCTCTTGAGGACTAGGCTCCAGATCTCAACAATGTCACTTGTACCACATTCTCTTGGTGTAAGCAAGACAAAAGGCTAGCTCAGATTGGGGTAAAGAAACATACTCCACCATCTTTGGTAAGGAGCTGAAAAATATTTTGGTCAACCTATCACATTTGGGAAACACCAATATGTAAGAATAAGACTAGAAATAAAAGGCTGAAAAAATTAGACACAATATTAGTAAGTGTAGAAGAATCATTAGAGAGTTATGTCATGGAAGCCAAAAGAAGAAAGAACATTAAACAGAAAAGGTTGCTTAAGAGGGTCAAATTTCCTAGAGAGTTAAAGTACCACTTGTGTCTATTAGATTCAGTAATTAGAGGCCCTTGGTGAACAGAATGAGAACAGTTTTAGTGGCAGAGTAGGGGTAAAAGCCAGTTTGAAGTTTATTGAAAAGTAGATGGAGTAAGAAATGGACATAGCCATATTAGTTTACTTTCTAGAGTTTTAGATGAGAGGGATGTAGCATGAGATTCAGAATCATATAATGATTCTCTTTTTTAATGGGAGAGATACGAGTATATCTATAGGCTTAAGAATAAGAGCTAATAGAGAGATAAAGATTGGAGAAAGACAAATATATACAAGGAGATAGAGACAGAAACAGGGAACAGTGATAGTACTGGAGTTGGAGAGAGAGAAAGGAAAAGCAGAAGAGACAGAGAGAGGGAAATGCAGAGATAGAGAAGAAGACACAGAGAGAGATATGCATATACACACAGAGACAGAGACAGAGAGAAAAAAACTCAGGAAGAGACATAGAAAAATGGAGAAAGAGAAAAAGAGATAGAGAGGCATAAAGAAACTGAGAAAACACACACTCAACACACCACCCAGATGGGCACAAAAACATAGAGAAAGACACAGGGAGACACGGAGACTGGGAGAGGCATAGACACAACCTCCCCATGCATAAAGTAAGTCAGAAACAGAGAGATGGGTGCAAAAAGAGATGAGACAGACGCAAAGATAGAGACACAGAAACTGACACAGATAATAAAAATAAATGGTTTCAAGGACAAATGGGAAGGATTTACCATGGACAGGACCAAAGATTTCATCCTTGAGAATGGAAACGGATTAGAATGAGTGTTGATGCATTCAAATTTACAGGAGTTGAAAGAAACAAACAGGGTGAATTCAAGTGTGATAGTCTCAATATCTTTGAAAAGATTAGGAGATGAAATATTTCTGCTGAAAACATTGGGCAGTGGTCATTAGAGCAGTGGTTTCAGACATAACTGCATGTTAGAATCAACTTGGAAAGAAATTTTAAATTCAATTGCTTGGACCCAACCTTCAGATTCTTATTTAATTGCTCTAGTATGAGTTTGATCATGAGAAAATAAATATCTTTGGGTGACTCAAAAATACAGACAGACTTAAGAACCCTTAGTTAGAGCTTTAAGGATAGCACTAAAATGTTGGAATCATTCCTGTGAATAATGTTCCAGGGAGCAGACCATAACAGAGTGAAAGGATTGATGGGTGTACTCACAGCCGTATGGAGATTAGACCCCCCTCAACAATCTCACCGCTCTACCTGGTCATATAGTTTCTGTATTAGTACGCAGATGTTCAAGAAGTGAGGAGGAAGAGATTGTAGAATTTTCTAGGAATGGTGAGACCCAATAGGATAGAATAGAAGAGTCTGCTGAGACATAGTGCAAGTGAACAAGGATCTAGGTTTGTTAAGGAAGGGAGCTGCAAGTGTCCAGATAGGTTGGAAGAAAGTAAAAGAATCATGAAACCATAGGAATAAGGAGAAAGGACAGATATAGCAAGGGCATATTTGAGGTAAATGTACAGAACTTTAGGCCAACAATGTGTTATTTAGGAAGGTGTTTAGAAATAGCTAAAATGAAACAGCTATGAGTCTAGGGTGTGGAGTAAGGTTAAATGAAGGCAAAAATCAACTGAAACCGAGGAGACTACAGAACTGCACCTACAGTGGCACAGAGGCTGCCAATATTGAAGATAAAGTCACTTGGGTTGGTTTTTGTAGAAAAAAATTTTTTTTTGCATGAGGGAGATCAAATAATGGTTTGGAAACCAAAATAGGAAACTGAAAGAATGTAGATGGCTTAAGTCACTTGCTTAGAAATTCAAAGAAATGTTTGGCACCTAGATCAGAGCCTTGTTCATAGTAAGCACTGAATAACTATTAGTATTACTATTAAGATAAATAAATAGAGCCAACACTAAACCTATCCAACTCAAAAGACCATTTTTTTTTTCAAATATACTAAGAAATTTCATTTTCTACCATGTAACTATCCACCAAACCCAGCAGTTCACTGTGGAGAATAAAATTCTACTCTAAACTCAGCAATCTGGCTAGAATTGCCAGCATAAGAAACCTTGTCAGCCTCATTACAACACTCTTACACACAAATCGCTCAGATTAATGGAGGTTGGTAAAGGCCCAACTCTCCGCAAGGAGCCCTTCCTCTCTGCCCTTTTGCTAATTACCACTGTTGTAACCACAATGACCTCAGGGAGGCACAACTTCTAGCACTCTTACTTGGGTGAATACTGGCAGGCTAGAATATTAAACACCTTCTATAAAGTCTGGGGAATATCTCTTAACTCGCATCAGAAAGTAGCACTCATAATCAGTGATTCACATGCCTGGTGTGCATCAGGGTCTTGGGGAGATTTGAATTCTAACATTTAGTGAGGACATCCATGCTCATTTTCAATAAGAATTCAGGAGAGCAGATCCTTATGTAAGGTGCTTGGTTGTGGTCTGAAGATCAACTCGGAAAAACACTGCATTATCTCCACGTTGTGTAAACTTGTTAACCATAGGGCACACCTGGGTAATTACTAAAAATAAAATTTTGGCCCTTTTCCCTAAAGCATATTATTTCGTATATAGAAATTAGATGTGGGAATCCATATTTATGAGAAGAACCTCCAGGTAATTCTTTTGATAAAGAAAGTTTGGAAAATTCTGCATTAACTTGACTAACTTGACTATTCTGCACTAACTTGACTCAGTAGATTCTCACATTCCTGAATCAGTAAGCACTGTGAGTATCCTAGAGCTTTGCTGCTCAAAGTGAGGTCAGAGAATCCACAGCACTGGTGTCACCTAGAAGAGTTTTAGAAACTCAGAATCTTGGACCTAACCCCAGACTGGTGAGTTAGCATCTACATTTTACCAAAATCACCAAGTCATTAACAGGTATGTTAAATTTTGAGGCTAAATAGCCTCCTGCCTGGCTAAAGAAACCTTATCTCCTCACCCCCAGCCAACTTTAATTTGGAAGAGGCCATCTTTCTTTTTCCACTGGAAAACATGGTCCTAATTCCTGTCAGTGCCTTTTCTGCAGGAATGGGCCAAACAAGATTCTTATATCATTCACTACTTCATCTTAAATAGTATTTTCCAAGCCAACCCCCTCACTCACAAAGGGGGTGAGAATCACATCACAATGTGATGAGAATCACAATCAACTCATTATCTTGGGTGATATCTCTCCATGATCCCTAACACCTCTGAATAAAAAGTACAATTAGGACCAATGAGCAGGTGTGGAGCAATATATACCAACTCAATATTGGAAACCAGGGAACTAAGAATCAGAGCTGTCCACGGATGGCAAAAGGCAGATATCAGAGAGTAAACTGAGTTGTGCTTCACAGGAAGCTTCAAAGAATATGCTGGAAGATTATCTGATGGAATGCTGAGGAAAAGATTCAAGAACCTAATGTATAATTTCTTACTTTCAATACCCCTGCCAGTCATTATTTTCTATGCTTATAAGTATTAGTATGTAATACTTTTCATGTCCTAAAAAACAATATTATCCTTTATATCAGTATTTTTCAAAGTGTGTTCTACATTTATGTTTATGTAATGTTATATTTTAAAAGTTTCAATAATTAAATAAGTTTGAGAATCAGTCATTGAACTAACAAGTTTTCATTACTGAGCTTCTCAAAGCCTTTAATATGTTATTTCTTATAATTTTCCAAGGTGAGGACAAAGAACGCAGTGTTTTTCAATATTATTCGACCATAGATTACTTTTTTTGTACAGAACTTCTCATAGCACTACGTTCTGTGGAACACAAATTGGAAAATAAAAATATATAAAGTAAGTCCTCAAATGCATAAAATCCAGTAAGAATGTGTTCAGTATTTTCCTACCTAACATAACATCTATATGCTCTGCCACCTTACATGGGAAAATGATACTGCAAATAAACATATATCATCACAATTATGTAGTTTGTGACATTTTAACTTCCACATCTTTCAAAATATAAGCTACTCCAGTTCTATTAATAATCTTAGTATTTTTTCACATAGGCTTTACTGTGTTTGACATGCTTGAAATATTATAAAGCAATAAAATATTGGATTTTCCCCTTTATTTACAAATTGAATTATTTAGGACATATAAACATGTTTTTAGTTGTTGCCATAGTATCAGATAGTATTATCTGATTTTATTTTAATTTGGTAAGTCAGCATTTTTATTAATGGATATTAAAATAATCATCAAAACTGCAGAAAAAAATGTATCTCAAATTTAGAGTGTCTTCCTTTTACATTTGAAAAATCTGACCCTTTCTCAAATTCTGCCACTGGTATAATAATTCAACATGAGCTTATTGCTTGGCAAAACTCAGATTATCCCACTGACCTCTGTATTTGATGATAGCAAATAAGCTATGTAATGTGTGAATACATACAGGCAAACACATACACCCTCACACACTACAATCTGATAGGAATTGCCAATCCAATCATGTGGACTCTCCTAATGATAAATGCTGATGATTGCATCAGCAGCTGCCATTGGAATCAATTACTAAGATGGCTAAAGCAGTCACATTGGCTTTATTGTATTCTGGTCATTTCATGTTTATAGCTCAGTCCTTTCAAAGTCACTTTAAATGGATTTGAGATAGGAGCATTTCTTCAATCAGCTTTCATGACAACTATTTCCATGCTCCATACTGATGCAATAAAAATATTGTCATTTTTCCCTTTGCACCTCGAGAATGAAATAACACATGCTATATAAGCATTCCGATACTGCAATGGTTTATCATCCGGAAAAAAAATGAGATTCCAATATTACTTTGAAGGAGATGGGGAACTGCCAATGTAAACAGTCAGAGAGAATTCTCATTGTGCTGAATCAGATGCATCTGAGCCCTTTCGGTATTTTTCAATCCACATTTTATAGTGTAAATATACACTTAACGTGATAGTAACGTTAAATTGAAATGTATAATTTTGAATAGCCAAAATAATATATTTTTAAAAATCTAGTTCTAAGTTGAAAAATCTATTGGAAAAAAATTGTAGAGATTCCTTTAAAAATGAATTAGTTGGGTTTCCCTGGTGGCGCAGTGTTTAAGAATCTGCCTGCCAATACAGGAAACACGGGTTTGATCCCTGGCCCAGGAAGATCCCATATGCTGGGGAGCAAATAAGCCCTTGTGCCACAACTACTGAGCCTGCACTCTGGAGCCCATGCTCTGCAACAAGTGAAACCATGACAATGAGAAGCCCATGCACCACAACGAAGAGTAACCCCCACTTGCCTCAACTAGAGAAAGCCCATGCACAGCAACGAAGACCCAACACAGCCAAAAATAAAAACAAATAAATTAATTAATTAAAAAAATGAATTAGCTAAAATAATTTCAAAAGTAAAACAGTAATTTAGAGACTTATTTTGATAACATTAGAATACTTGATAACTCCAGTGCCCAGTTTCCTGGGAAACAGAATTATAGTTCAAATAACAAGAAGTGTATGAAAGCTATAGTTATAGATCTTGTTTATGAGACTAAGGTTTGGCAAATTGAGTCATGGTGTCTGTACATCAGCTATGCATATTAAAACAATTTTACCTTTTATTATTTATATCTGTGGCATGGACCCAATCATTGTAATTACCCAGAGATAAGAAGTCTATACAGTTTCAGTTGCTTAAAAATGTACTACACTACCTTCTATACATTTTCTCTCCCTTATCTAGTGCTCAAAATACATTATTGTCCAGATTTAGTTGAGATTATTACTGCATGCTTTTTCCTGTTTCCTCAGGTCCAATTTTGTGTTTCTAACTAGAAACACTGATTATCAATGTAGGATAATATTATGGACTGAATACTTGTGTCTCCATAGAATTCATATGTTGAAGCCCTAACCCCATTGCAATGGTATTTGGAGATGGGGACTTAGGGAGAAAAATAGGTTTAGATGAGATCATGTCATGAGGGTAGGGCTATCATGATGGGAATAGTACCCTTATAAAAAGAGACACTCTCATTATTTTTATTTCTATATGCTTTCATTCTAAATCTGGAAAATGTCCTCAAGTTTGTCAACTCACTAGTGATCTCTTTTCCACAAGATCATTATTACTCAATAAATGCCCTAATATTGATTTTGACTATTTTATTAACCTTGTTTTCTTTCAATCTTTTAGTTTAATTATTTTACTTCTATTTTCATCTTAGACACTGACTTTGAAATTCATCCTTTTCAATATTTTTTTTTTTAGCTTATACAGTTGAACCTTGAACAACATGGGCTTGAACTGTGTTGATCCATTTACACGTGGATTTTTTTCGATAAACACGTACTATAGTACTACACAATCTGAGGTAGGTTAAACCTGTGGATACAGAGGGTGGACTGTAAAGTTATAGGTGGATTTTCTACTGTGCAGAAGTTCATTCCAACCCCTGCAATGTCCAAGGTTCAACTGTATTTTCCATATACCTTCTGGTTTTTGCTTTTTCATAGAAGCAATATGCTTCTAACCCATAAAAACACAAAATATTTTTTAAACTTTGTTTCCTAAGATGTAACCTATTTTACAAGGTTTGCTCTTCCTCTAAATCTTCTGAATAAGCTTCTATCATTCTATAGCCTCTAATGATAGGCCATAGCATTTTGTTTTTTCTTCCTCAAGTTAGAAGAGATTTGTCCAGATAGGGGTTCACTAATCAACATTAATATGACTCTATTTATTCCACTTTAGGTTCACTTAGATGTGAGTAAAAATGTTCTTGTGAAGTCTGCACATGGAGGGTGGGTTGTTTTAAACAACAACTTTGCAGTGTGGGTAGGCATAGCTCAGTAGAGTTCTGCTGAATGCAAGTAAAGCATCCAGTTCCTTCATGGCTGAATCTCCCATATGGTGAATGAATGGACAACAAAAAGACACTGACTCTAATTATGCTCTGTGGCCAGCACTCTTCCTTTGCCCTCCATCACACACCCAGCCATCCCAAATCTGCACATGGAGAGTTTCACTATTTGAAGTAAGAGGCACTGATTCTCTGTCAGTATCCCCACTCAGGTTCTTTTTTTTTTTTTTTTAGTTATCCACATAAGCCATAAAATGAGATGCCAATATAATTTGGGTCAGGAAAACAATACTTTGGGTTCCCCTTCAAACAATGCTAACACAATAGATGTTTGACTATTTAGACTTGACTTGCTGGAAGAATCTTTGAAACAGTGAGACAATAGACAGTGAAACAATAGAGCACAGTGAAACAGTGAAACAATAGAGCACAGAACAGACATTTCTTAACTCTACTTATTTTCAGGACAGTATATTTGGGTTTGCTGTATTACAAATGGCAAAACATAGCTGCATCATCAACTTCAGAAGTCATTTCAGTACCAGAAGTTTTGTAGTTAGTGGAAAAGCATTTCACATTTTGCCAATCTGTTGACTCTTAAAAAACTTCATGGACAATGCTGTTAAAAGTTTTTTATCCTCATAAGTATGTTATATAATTGGTTCAGGCAAACAAAGAAACAGCTAAGGAGATATCATTTTACAAACAGTCACCCTTAAACTATTTCTCACATAATAAAAAATATATTTACACATAATTAATGAGATAAACAATGGATTATCATCTTAGGCCTGAAATATACAAATATAATTAGATTTATAGGGAAAGAGTTAAGAAAGTCGCCATTCGTTTTCAAGCTGTAATTGAATCAAACACACGTGTTGATAACAAAATTATATGGGGTGCTACATTTACAAACTTTTAGCCTCTTGTATTGCCAAGAAATGCTCAAAGGAAGAGAGGAGGCAGAAGAAAGTTGAACTAATTAGAGGACATACTAATTGCTATGTTGATGTTTCAGCACAGCCAGTTCACTAATCAATAGCAGAGTGCAAGCGAATGCCTACAATTTTATGTTGTCTTAAAAATCTCTGTGACAAGGAAATATAGCCATTATTTTGTAATAACTTTGAATGGAGTATAATCTATAAAAATACTGAATCACTCTGTTGTACACCTGAAACTAATATAATATTGTAAATCAATGATAATTCAATTTTTAAAATTAAATAAATAAAATTATTTCCTTGAGCGTAACTCTTAATCTTGAGGCTATGCTTACTTAATGATGTTAGAGGAAATTATGTTTGCTGGAATATAAATTTTGTAGCATTAGGAATACACCATTAAAGTAGTATGTAACAAAAAAAAAAATCTCTGTGAATTTTCATAGACATATTTAGCATCCTGGTAGATTGCCTATGACCTTGTTAATCTGTAACAAAGCATCTCTAATACACATCTAAAAGTTTTCACCATTAAAAGGCAGGAATCTAAAGATCTGGGACTTTGTAACACACAAGTGTTTACCTGCTGGTCTGGACACTTTATACAGCTCCTAGATGACCCTCAGCATTGACACAGCAACATTTAGTTTTGTGTTTGTCTTCTTAGGGGAGCATCTGGTATTAACCCCAATCTCTTGTTTTTATTGCCTGGTAATAGGTATATACCTGTATTTCTCTTTAGATAAGCATAAACCAATTAACTTAAACTGTTCTGATATAAAACTTTTATTTTCCTTAAGCTAGGAACACTGAGTACTTTGAATTGACCTGACAGCTGACATCAGAATTTCTACACAGACCGATATGTGTTTTCTCCAGCTTTGAGTTATAGCTCAGTGTTCTCTGGAAGAACCTTGGTCAAATTTCGCTGTATGGGCATAAAAAAGACAGGACAGCCCTCTCCCTCAGCTCTCACCATACAATTAATTTGCTCTCCATCTTCAGAAAAAAGAGTAAATTAAAACATGAACCTGCATAGTATAGTAGAAAATAATAGACTCTGAAGCCAGGGAGCTTCAGTCAGAATGCTAGCTCACTTGTTTATTAAAGGAGTGATATTGTACAGGATATTTAAACTTCTGGTATAATTGAACAGACATCGTAGGATAGCTATGAGGATTATATTACTTAAGAACAATTGAAGTTGCAAATTTTTTGTGAGGAATTGCATCTTCTAAAAACTCTGCCTCCTCAATGTTTTCATATATATAATATGGAATGGAGAAGAAAATGCCCACTGGACTATCTCAAAGTCAAGTCTTCCTGTATATTATCTGTAGTCATAATTTTTGTAAAATAAGTTTAATAAAAGAAGTTAGAATATTTATCCCTTTAAAAGCAGTTGCCCTGTGGTAAGCAAAAACTGATAAGTTTATTTGCCTTTTTGTATTAAAACAACAACAACAAAAGTCCTTATATTTATAGTCTTTTGAAAAAGTAAACTTTCAAGCAGAGAGCTGAAGTTAGAGCAATAATGAGTGGCCATTTGCTTATTCATTCATAAATATTTATTGAGTGCCTACTATGCTCTGAGCATTATTCTAGGAACAGGGAATATAAGAGTGAGCAAAGCAAACAAGTATCCCTTATTTATGGAACTTGGATTCTAGTGGCAAGAGACAGACAATACAATATTTAAATTATAATATACACATGTAGAAGTAAACACATATACACACATATTAGAAGGAAATAAATGATACAGTTAAAAATAGAAAAGCAAAGTTTAAAAGTAGAGGAGACTCAGGAGGTAAAGGGGTTTAGGAGGGCTGGGAGTGAGATTACAGTTTAAAAAAAATGGTCAAGTCAGTCCTTACTAAGAAGGTGAAATCTGAGAAAAGACCTGAAATAATGTTTTAACATCATTTTTGATAATAAATAAAGGGATCATTGGGGTGGGAAGCTAAAAACTTTCCATGATCCTGAAATGTTGCCTAATTACTTAAGTAGGCCTGGCCTAGAAAAGTAAAATAAACCCTGGTTTTCATGAGAACCTAAAACACTTAAACAAATAAATGTTAATAATAGCATCAGATAAGGGCTGTAGTTTGGCCCATTCTGGATACCAAGCTCTTAACAAAAATTGTCGTATGCATAAAGAACAGACTTGTGGTTACCAAGGGGGAGGGGGAAGGAAGTACTGGGAGTTTGGAATTAGCAGATGCAAACTGTTATATATGCGATGGATAAGCAACAAGGTCCCACTGTATAGCACAGGGAACTATATTCAATATTCTGTGAAAAACTATAGTGGAAAAGACTATGAAAAAGAATATATATATATGCAGTAGAGTCACTTTGCTGTCCAGCAGAAATTACACAGCACAGTAAATCAACTACACTTCAATAAACTTTTTTAAAAGGGTAATGAACATATTCATCACCTCCAAAAAACTATCATATGCAATTCTCCTGAGCCTTGTTTCTATCATCTATTCATCATTCAATCTAAAAATATTATTTTAGTTTAGACCATATAGGATTATCAAAAAAAGTTCATTGAAATAGAAACTACACACATTTTTTTCAGAGTTAACTTAGGCTTATATGTATATTTCACTAACAATGCAGGGTCAATAGCTGTAGCTAGGACATGAACACTAGACTCAATTGGGGAAATGCATCTGCCTTATATGTCTATTTCTTCTGCAGGTTGCCTTTATTAATTCTTGTCCCATGGTAAGAGTGGTTTGTGTTTTTCAAGCCCTTATTCTCACTAAACAATCAAGAGCTTGAAGAAAATTTCCTGAGTGAATTTCATCAATTGATTGCTATATGACTTGTTCCCCACACTACAGTTTACAAAAAGCTAAAGACCTGCTTCCTTACTCACCCATGAATGGATAAGTTCTGCTTCAGCCATTTCTATAAATTAGAAATGCTGAATTCTGCCTCCTTAGTAGAGCCAGGAGAGCGTGACAACTTTGTCAGAATTTTGACAGCTGCATCTAACACACAACCAGCTGTGTAAACATTGGCAACTTTTTAAAGTTGTCCAAACCCAAGTCTCTTCCTGTATAAAAATGAGAAGTAGAATATCTACACCAAAGTGTTATAATGATAATTAAATAAGATAAGGCATATAAAGTTTGAGACAGTGCTTAATACATCGTTAAAGATCTATAAGAGTAACTCTTATTTTTTTTTGCTAAATTCTCTTCCAGACAAACTCAGATAAAACCCATGTGAGAGAAATTAGATCTAGATATCTCTGGTATTCAAACTACTCCTCTGGGTTAGTACAGTCTAAATTGCAAACATCTCCCTTAAGTGTTTGTAGAATTTCTGGACAGCCCTGGTATTCAGTCTATAACCATTCCCAAGAGACAAAGGCACCGGTATCCCTAGTCACAGAACCAAACCAAGAAATGTCATTTCAAGCTTAACTGTTAACTGAAATGAAAGCAATTAGGTACAATAGGAAATTATTTCCTATTGTTGCATCCTGCTGTCACTGTCAACAAAGAAAATGTTAGATGACTAGACTGACCCCAAATATAAGAGTAATTATTACATAGAGAACAATTAGGAGCTGTTTTTCACTTTAACAAAAAGCAGAACAAGAGGAAATAGATCTCGTTTGTAACATCACCAAAGGAGAAATGGCATTTCACACATTGAAAATCTTTAAGAAACTGTCTGCCTCATTATCTGGGGTAGCTTAGGCAAAGCCATGCTGTGATGGGGGAAAGGATTACATGGCCTCATCTCTCAATTTCTCACCCTGTGCTTCTATGATGCCACAATCACACTTTTAGAACCACCATTCAAGAGCAACATAGGAGGACATTAAATTTCCTCCTGGAAAAAGATGATTTTCTGTGTTTACAACCATAAAAATATATCCAAGAAGTAGCTGAAGGTTTGTAGAAAAATAATATGTGTCCAATTTACATTTCATTTTCTGACATTATTAAGTCCACATTATTAGTAACTAATAAATTAAAATTCACCAAAAGTAAATTTGCTAGCCTCATTTGTTCTTTGGGAATAATATTTTTTTCAGATATTAACACATTACAATACTTATAACAGAGTGTAGTATTATACAGTTTGACTTACAAAGAGCAGTGTGCTTTTTTTCTATTGTAGTTTAAAACTATCACTAGCTTCTCTTTTCTTAGAAAATGTCCCTTATGAGTATTAATGAACCACAGCCACCTCTAAGATATTAAGTGTGATTGTCTGCTTTGTGGAGCATTTGACCCATTGTTTCTTCTTCTCATTCCTTAAGATCTCTTCCATTTTGGCAATTTCACTACTCATCCAAAACTACCTCAATGGGTGCACAGAGAAATGAAAAAGATAAAATATCTATCAGTTAATTGACTCCTTTTCTACAGCATAGGGACAGTTTGATGGAGCTTGAATATAGTTGTTAAAATGAGGCTTGAAAATCATCTATGAGTGACATAACACTTTCTATATTCAAATGCATTACAACACATCTTCAAGGTTTGATTGTATTGAATTATAATTAGGTTTCTGCTTTATATGAGGACTTTGCTTATCACAGATCATTCGTGTCATGAACTTTTAAAAACTCTGATAGTCTACAAATATTTATATATTACCTTTATCTTTTCAGCACTAAAACGTTGTCCCTAAATGACTCATTTAAATTTACTAATAATCAAACCAAAGAGGAAATAAATTCTCTCAGGGCTGATACACATATTATGCTTTCATTGAAAACAGCCAACAGCATATTCTGTTTTGTTCCTCCTTCTTTGGGAATAACTCAAGCCTCTACTCCAAGGAATAGTTTTCTTTCCCTCAAACTGATACACTTCACTTTAAATATATATACTAATATTGAACTTAAATTTTCTTTCTTGTAAGTCCACTCCCACCCCACTTCACAGTGCCTGTGGACTGCTCCTAGGAATCATTTCCTCTAAGGATACAGATGTTTGTGGTCAGCTCTCATAGCCTCCCAAGTTATTTCAACAAACTATACATATTTAGTTATTGCAATTTTTCTTGAGTCAATCCCTTCACCAACAATTCTCTTGTATTGCTCGTTTTTGATTTCTACACTAGTTTTTATTTTACTTTCTTTCAGGCACAGGAAGTCAATGAACTATTTTAAGTATCTCCCTGGAGCTGTGCAAAAATGTTCAGTGACCTCCCAATTCTTTCCTGAAGTGATGGCTCCCCCCACCATTTACTGTCAGGGTCTTTGATGATATGCCAAGAATTCAACAGAAATTCATTCTAGATGGGAAAACCAAGTGTGAGTGGGACAGAAGGCAATTTATCTCATTGAGATAATTTGAGAAATTATTTTGCTCCCCCAAAGATTGAAAATATGAGGAATGATCTGATCTAGTGGGAAATATCACTGAAAGAAGAGCGTTAAGGGATGTTTCTAAGCCCTTTGTCTAAAATTGCTAGAAACCATTGAATTTCTCCTTAGTAGATCTCTACTACTTTCTTCATTTCTACTTAAAAGGTAAGTTTGTAATAAATTTAATGTTTTAGATAATGTCTAAAGATACAGTGTATGTAATAGAATCATGGCTGGTGTAAGCAAGCTAATTTTAAGCATCTCCTTTTACTGAAGTCAGAGTCACAGGTGCAATACTTTGTCCCCATTCCCTACCTCGTGGACCAACACCACACATACACACACACACACACACACACACACA
Source organism: Aethalodelphis obliquidens (assembly GCF_003676395.1). NCBI lineage: Eukaryota > Metazoa > Chordata > Mammalia > Artiodactyla > Delphinidae > Aethalodelphis > Aethalodelphis obliquidens. The sequence continues at coordinate 5,604,156 of NW_020838012.1, read as the reverse complement.
CACACACACACACACACACTTCAATACCTACCTCTAATGCAAATGATTTTGAGTAACCTCCTTGATAATAGAGACTTTGTATTCCTAGCTGTATCCATTAAACCCAAATAGATGTGTAAATACATGTTTGTTGAATCAATTAATTAATTACTGAGTGAAAATGAGATAAATCAGATGAGACCTTGTGGATGACTAAGGCTAAAATCAATACTAGAAAAGGAAGAAAATCATAAAATATTTTTTAAAAAGTCAGCATGCATGTTCAAAGTCCGAGTATAGAAATAATATTTCTCATTGTCTTTTTTCTTTTATTCTAGAAAATAAAGTATTGCATAAAATTGTCATCTTCTGTTTTTAAAGTTCTCCCATTTCATTTAACCTCTGAAATACAGACATCTTACTTATTCAGAACAGTACAAAAAGAAGCTAGTTACTGAAAGCTTATTCTAGAAAGTGACAGCATTCTCCTCACTAAGTAGCGCCTGGGTCTGGTCACTTATTGTCAACAGTCTGACAAACCTCACTCATGTGGGGAAAAACTGGCAACCTAGAATAAGATAACATAAGCTGTCAAAATTCGCTAGACACTTTCTTAAAAATCATTAAATATCTGCTACATTGGAGTTGATCGAATTATCCATTTAACAATGATATCTATAAAACAATATATAATGGATTTTTCAGAATAAAATGAATTTCTCTTGCAAATCTCTCATTGGTGTAGAAGTTCACAATCTTTCAGTGTTTTAACAAAAAAAAAAAATAGTTCTTTCCTTTGACCTCCCCGTGATTGTTCTCCCTTACAAAACATAAAGAATGCTAAAATTAACTATGTTATCAAAACTCATGTGGCCATATACCTTGAACTCATTTATGGATAGATTTCTTTTTGATTTTGGTCACTGATTTCCAAACTATCCCGTATGGTGAGTTTCTTTATATCATTTTCTAATGATCCCCTATGAATCCTAAATATTTTTTCTTGCAATTAGATAGATAAAGTTCTCTTCTCTAATATGAATGCCCTCCTATGGTACACTTTTATCTCTCATCTCCCATCCTTTGTCACTATTTTGTCCTTTTCTAATAATTAAAGCTTCTTTGGTCATTTGCTTCAGGTATAATTTGCAGCATTCATTTTACTCTTACTAGAATTCTCTATCTTTTAAATGTTCAAACAACATAGTTCTAATTGTATTCTTTAATATTTTGTTCCCAGAAAAGCCCTTCTGTTTATGACAAAGAATCGTTAATAGTTCCCCTTCAAATTCTAAACTCTTCAGTTGGTGAATCAAAACTGAAGAAGCAGCAGTAACCACTTGGCTCCAGTCCTCTCAATTTCAAAGCTAACATGGGTTGGCCCTAAGTTAAAATGGGCTTGATGTAGCCATACCTGTCAGACATGAGAATATGAAGCAGCACCTGTGTGTGGACTCTTGATTATCTGTACATGAATTTCATTATAAAAACCAAGATAAAGTTGTCTAATAAAGCTAATGATATTATAAATTTGTGGATTAATTGTTTAATATGTGTTTTGTTTCCACATGATAACAAATATTAAATTAAAACCTTGTAAGAAGCAGAAACTTATAATCATCAGGTTTGTTTTTCCTAATTTGAGCAAGTAACATTTTTGTTTAAATAATATTGCCTCAAGGCCAAAGTTTCACTTTCATCCTTCTAAATCTACTCCATGCATCATTAAGTTATTTTTTTCTTATGTTTTTAAAAGCAAAAAGTAATTGATATGAAGATTTCCCTTGATAATACTTCTTTTCCCATTTCTTGAGATTATGGTTGTAATAAAAGCTGTGATATTTATTAAAATTTTATTAATTTGATGCTTAAAATATATAGCAGTAAATTATAACATATTTTACATGTATCCATTTCACATTTTCCATTATTAAAAAGGAAATATAGACTTAAATCACATACTTACATGTGTGTATATTTATATCATGGTTATTAAGCATGATAAATTAATTATGCAAAATATTTCAATATAATTTCCTGTTTACCTTTGTTTGGAGGGTAAGTTTTAAATTTTTTTGTAGATAGATACAATCAGATTATACTGTATAAAACTTAATGATTTAATAACTCACAATAAATACTGGTAAGTATAAAGGGTACACTAGGGGCTATGCTAACCAGTTGGATATAAAATTGGAATCTAAGATTTTAAGGATAAAAAATGTATAACACATCACTCATGACATAAACAAATGGTCACATTAAAATATAGAAAATGTCTAGGGTTCCTCTGAAATGAAGTATTTCTTTCAGAGCGATGTGTTAGCAGTAGACATACATACAAAATAAGCACTGGAGAGCCATGTTTTGGCAGAGCCTGCTGAAGCCCTGTCCAAAGAAGACGGCTTTCCTGCCCATGACTCAATCACACCAGGTCCTCTGGCAAGTCTAGTCCTCTCACACTCAGATGCCAATAAATATCTGGATCATAAGACTTTCCTGTCCTGCTTCAGCAAACTTCTACGTACAATTTGGCTTCCAGTGTAGACGTGCTTAAAGGATTATTGTGCTGGCCATGTTTCTGTAAATGTGCATGTTCACACGACAGCTCTACTTCCTTTTGGAAATTAGCAACTGGCAACCTGATTCGACATATCATTCTTTGTGATGTGTAATTTGAGTTCATACTCTGATACATTTTAAGGGCTAAAATCTATTCATTGCATTAATGAATGAAAAATAAGAGGTAGATCCACATGCATGGTGATCATAAGATAAATATTGTAAACCTGTAGACGTGAGGGCCAAGTGAATTCTCCACAGTGTAAGATGACACATGAGGCTTCTTGACAATCTGACTGCTTTCTTTTCCTGGAGGCAGATTTCATGTGCAGTGTTTTCCCTTTACACTTTAACAGATTGTATCACTGTCTCTAGAGCAATAAAATATTTTTGTACTTTTGCATACATAAACAGAGAACAATAGCCACTCTAAAAACAGCTAAATATAATGGATCAAAAATAGACATTTAAGTATGATTTTTTCCAAATCCCAGATTTAAAGGTATTCCTTAAAGACATAAACCCATCAGGTCAAATATAACAATAAAGAGACAATAGAACAAAAGTTTCAAATCTGAAAGCAGAAGAATAAGGGGGAAGTAATTTAGCAAAAAAAAAAAAAAATGTAAATTATAATTTTATATATATATATATATATCCACAAAATAAAGAAAATCTGTTTCTAAAACTACTGATAAAGGGAAAGTGGAAGATAAATTCATTCTGCAGAACTTATAATAAGCCTAGAAGTAGTCGGCAACAGTGCTCCTGGGGAGGGGAACGAAAGCTGCAATAACATTAAGAGGGCTGGTGAAAGTCTGTTAGAAGCAGGTAGGTCACCCTGAATATCTTCTCACCCACATCATGCAGGTGGAGGGTGGGACCTACCCACCTGGGCAGAAGATTGAAGTTCAATCCTCTGCAGAGAGCAAATCAGTCTAAAGAAGTCAGTCTAAATCTAACAAGCCTGTGGGTCTCTCTCTGTTTATAGGAGCTATCAGCTATGATAAAGGACCAAGTTAAAGGATAATACAAGGAACAATCAACCAAACCCAGTATGTAGAATATGCTGTAGTCTAAATAAGCTGGCTTCTTCTGTAAAAGCTCAATGGGCAAAAAATGAAAAGTGAAAAATGATGAAACATTGTTTTAGAATGAAAAAGAGTTATGCACATATGCACATAAAAATTAAATAAAATGTGTGGAGTTTTTTTTTTCTCAAACTATATTTTATTAATAAATAAAAGATTATTATATACATTAATAACATCTATACACATAATATATACTAAATATCATAGTCATATAGGTATAAATACTATACTATACATAGTATAGTACATATAGATGTCTTATAATGGACATAATTCAATATGGGAAATGGTTATTTGACAACCATCAGACAAAGCTCTATATATGTATATTTGTGTATAGATATAGATTTAGATTACTATCATATATTTTATGTTGTACTATATTTACTATTTTATTTTTTAAAATTTTATTTTATATTAGAATATAGTTGGTTAAAAATATTGTACTAGTTTCAGGTGTACAGCAAAGTGATCCAGTTATACATATATGTGTATTTATTCTTTTTCAAATTCTTTTTTCATTAGGTTATTGCAGAATATTGAGCAAAATTCCCTGTGCTATACAGTAGGTCGTTGTTTGTTATCTATTTTAAATACGGCACTGTGTAAATGTCAATTCCAAACTCTCAATCTTTCCCTCCCCCTCCACCGTTTCTCCCTGGTAACTATAAGTTTGTTCTCTAAGTCTCTGAGTCTGTTTCTGTTTTGTAAATAAGTTCATTTGTATCATTTATTTTTAGATTCCACATATAAGTGATCTCGTATGATATTTTTCTTTCCCTGTCTGACTTACTTTACTTAGTATGATAATCTCCAGGTCCATCCATGATGCTGCAAATGGAATTATTTCATTCTTTTTCATAGCTGAGTAATATTCCCTTGTATATATGTACCACATCTTCATTATGCATTCATTTGTTGATGGATATTTAGGTTGCTTCCATGCCTTGGCTATTGTAAACAACACTGCAGTGAACATTGGGGTGCAGGTATGCTTTCAAACCATGTTTTTCTCTGGATATATGCCCAGGAGTGGGATTGCTGGATCATATGGTAGCTATATTTTTTGTTTCTTAATGAACTTCCATACTGTTCTCCATAGTGACTATACCAATTTACCTTCCCACCAACAGTGTAGGAGGGTTCCCTTTTCTCCACACCCTCTCTAGCATTTAGTGTTTGTAGACTTTTTGATGATGGCCATTCTGACTGGTGTGAGGTGATGTCTTATTGTAGTTTTGATTTGCAATTCTCTAAAAGCCATGTTGAACATCTTTTCATGTGTTTGCTGGCCATCTGTACGTCTTCTTTGGAGAAATGTCCAGGTAGGTCTTCTGCCCATTTTTTGATTAGGCTCTTTGTTTTTTTGATATTGAGCTGCATGAGCTGTTTGCAAATTTTGGAGACTAATCCCTTGTCAGCTGCATCATTTGCAAGTATTGTCGCCCTTTCTGTGGGTCATCTTTTTGTTTTGTGTATGGTTTTCTTTGCTGTGCAAAAGCTTTTAAGTTTCATTAGGTCCCATTTGCTTATTTTTGGTTTTATTTCCATTACTCTAGGAGACAGATTGAAAAAGATATTGCTGTGATTTATGTCAAAGAGTGTTCTGCCTATGTTTTCCTCCAAGAGTTTTATAATATCTGGCCTTCCATTTAGGTTTTTAATCCATTTTGAGTTTATTTTTGTGTATGGTGTTAGGGAGTGTTCTAATTTCATTTGTTAACATGTAGCTGTCCAGTTTTCCCAGCACCACTTATTGAAGAGACTGTCTTTTCTCTGTCGTATATTCTTGCTTTCTTTGTCATAGATTAGGTGACCATAGGTGGGTGGATTTATCTCTGGACTTTCTATACTGTTCCATTGATCTATATTTCTGTTTTTGTGCCACTACCATATTGTTTTGATGGCTGTAGCTTTGTAGTATAGTCTGAAGTCCAGGAGCCTGATTCCTCCAGCTCTGTTTTTCTTTCTCAAATTGCTTTGGCTATCTGGGGTCTTTTTTGTCTCTGCAAAATTTACAACTTTTTGTTCTAGTTATGTCAAAAATGCCATTGGTAATTTGATAGGGATTGCATTGAATCTGTAGATATCCTTGGGTAGTATAGTCATCTTGACAGTATTGATACTTCCAATCCAAGAACTTGGTATATCTTTCCATCTCACCTGATACATTCCTATCAGCCATCAGTGTCCTCATCTGTGTCAGTCATACTTCCAGAGGGAAACAGAAGGCACATTGGGTTAGAATTCCAAAGAGATTAGAGAGATGAAAACAAAGTTAAAAGACTCAACATACTTTAGCCTGACTATGCCTTTTATTACCTGACTTACTGTAAACAGGGCAAAAGATATTCGGATATTACAATCCAAGGAGATAAGTACCCAGAGCACAGCTCACTGTAGAAGAGGGCATATGATGGACCTAGATAGCAAATGGAGAAAAGCCACCCAATAACCTACTGCATACAGGATTCTGACTGCAGCTCAAGTGTATCTCCACAGCTCATAAATTTTAACTCCAAAACTGTAAAACATTGTAATTCTACATCATTTTAGAGACTGTAGGAAAAAAAAAAAGATCCAATTTAATAGAGACCATTTTGCTTTTTCTTAACAGAAAAACTCTGTTTTTTAAACATATGAATATTTAAAATATAATTCATAGAAATGATATAGTAAATATGAGGATAATTAAACTTTAAGCAGAAACTTTAGATTATTTTTCTACTCATTCTATTTTACTTTTTTACAATGATTTTCTCTTTGCATTATTTTGAATTATCAAGGCTGGCTTTGATCTCTGAATCATCCCAGACTGGTTGTCATTCAGTTCAAATCTAATTGCTTACTTCTTCAAATGTTGACATCTCTTTCTGGGCCAGTTATTTTTGTTAACTCAGCACCCCTTATTACATGAACACTTCTATCTTTCCCTATTTTGTACCTCAGAATAGCCAGTAAAGAAGTAGTAAGCAAAATCACGTTGCTTCTAATTTGGTGTTAAAAGAGACTTTCCTAATCAAGGCTCTATTTTACCAAACTTGTAAGATACTGTAAACTTCTATGATCCCTAGCCCATTGTATATAAGCAAGTTTTTTTATACAGCTTCAGCATATGTTGTACCCTTTCTGTGTCTCATTATCCACCAAATCCCATCAGTTTGCAGCCTTAATTCTCCTCACAATGGGGGGAGAATCAGCTGGTAGGAAACAGTATTTCCACTTAAATTTTTTTTTTTTTTTTTTTTTTTTTGCAGTACACGGGCCTCTCACTGCTGTGGCCTCTCCGGACGCGCAGGCTCAGAGGTCACGGCTCACGGGCCCAGCCGCTCTGCGGCATGTGGGATCTTCCCGGACCAGGGCACAAACCCGTGTCCCCTGCATCGGCAGGCGGACTCTCAACCACTGCGCCACCAGGGAAGCCCTATTTCCACTTAAATTTGAGACCTTGTTACAAACAACTTCATCTTTGAAGTCCCTTGGTTCAGGGCAGCGTGTATTATGTATTGTGGGGTTTAGGTTCATGAAAAGGAAGGTAATTAAGATGACAGAGAGAGAAAAGATATAATTGTAAATGACACATTTTATTAAAAAAAAAAATGAGGACTAGAGTAAGGGAGAACATCACAATAACTGAAGATATTTAAATATGGACTAACAAAGTAGACTCTCATGTCTATTTGCAAATATCTAGTATTTAAATTTTTCCAAATGACTTTGGCACTTACAACAACCAAATCATGTTAAATAAAAATACATCGATATAGTCTGTTGTGAGAAAAGACCTGAATATTAATGCTATATATCCCTCTGTCAGTACTGCAAAGTTTATCAGTACTATCAATCCTCATATCTAGAGAACTAATGAGTTTGCAATCTTCAAATTATTCTTAGCAAAAAACTGTATAAAAATTATGTCTGTTTATATTTTATATAAGCTAATATTAAATAATCAACTTTAATCTGAGATGAATTTTATATCTATGATGTAAAACAAAATGATTTAACCTATTATGTTAATTATACAACTTGTGTTGTGTATGTAAGAGGTGCCATGTTTATAAAGGTTTTATCTATTGGTCAATACACTACAGAAATATTGATAATAAAACCTAGAGGCAAGCATTTTGAAAATGTAAGGACAAAATTAAGACATACTACAAGTCTTATATGACCTGGACTATATTCATCATCAATGCTGAATTTCATTGCTTAACATTTCTTATTCATATCAGCAGCAAAAATTTTATATTAAGCATACATAAAGGAGATTATGGAAAAACAAACTAAACAGAGAAGAAAGAAAAAAAATTGTTCTTAATTTTCAACATATGAATTAGTGTATCATGTCAATGTGATAAAACATACAGGACATAAAATAAGAAAAATGGTTGATTTAGAACAGATCACACTTTTAGAATATGTATTTCATGGAAATTGTGTTAAAAGCTTTTTTTCTATTGTTTTAATTAGAAATTTAAAATATATATAAATTCAAGATTATTTAGCTTATATACATAAAAATGTCCAATTGGTAATATTAACCTAATGTCTTATGAAGTCTTTTAATACTTGAAATTATTTCTCACATTGACAGATAAAAATTATTTTGCTATTGATCTTTGGTATGCTGCCTTAATAAATTTGTATTGCTTCCTCTCTCCATTCATACATGACATCATTTTATTCATTCTCTGGCAATTCTATGTTGAGACTCTTCCTTAGTCTTATCCAATAATTCATTTAAAAATTTCCCCTAGCATACATATATATATATATATATATGTATATATATATATATATATGTATGCTGAAAGCTCAGCCAGAAGGAAGTACTCACTCTTATTTCAGTATGACTAAAGCTCTAATTATTTTTCACCAGGAACTCTTGAGTAATCCTATTAAATCTCACACCCTAGGGCTGTGTTATTGCCATACAAATATGTAAGCCTGAAATAATACATATCTACCTAAAAATTGCAGAATATTGCCCTGTGCTAACTGCAGTGTTTTACATGTTTGTAAACATCAAGAAACTTTTTACCTTCTTTAAAAAATGGTAATAACAAAAGAATTATATAAAATAATAAATAAAATGAAAAGAGGAAAAACTAAAAGTTGAGAACAAAGAAAAACTCAGATCTGAAAAAAAAATCAGATAACCTGAAAAATGAATTAAAAAATCATATAACTGGGGCTTCCCTGCTGGCACAGTGGTTGAGAGTCTGTCTGCCAATGCAGGGGACACGGGTTCATGCCTACCTCAGATTTTGTGTGTTGGTGGGAGGATTATTGCGATAACACACTTAAAATATTTGGAAGTGGGACTGGCAAATGGAAAGCCTTCAGTGACAATTATTACTATTTTATTATTTGACCTGTATCTGTAACAAATTCTCAAGGGCTACTAAAGCTCCTGAGGCATCAGTTAAAATGTGTTTCAGCTGCAAAATAACTGAAATGCCTCATTCAAACTGGTTTAATTAATAAGAAAATGTATTTTGTACATTGCAGGAAGTCCAGAAATGTGTATGTAGTAAATGGTAAGTGGTCTAAAGATCAGTTGATGCAGGGACTCAATGAGAACCTCAGTTTTTTCAATTCCTCTGCTCCATCTTTCACCAGACGGCTTCATCTTACAACTATAGCAAAAAGGTCTCTGCTACTGCAATCGTCACATTCACATACCATAACAGCAAAAAAAAAAAAAAAAAAAAAAAAAAGAGACACATTGTTTTCTTTGTCTTTCTTTTTAGAGTGTAGATTTTTTTTTCCCAAAGACTCACAACATATTTATCATATATTATTGGCCTGAAGTAGTTTGCATACTCATTACTGAACCCGTGGGTCCAAAAGTGATGTTAGCTTTCCCTAAGGCTCGGTGGGGTTCATGGTCGAAAAGAGGAGTTGGGATGAAAGGAAGGAATGGGGGATACTGGATACCTTTAAAAGGCAGGTTTCTACCGAAAAGGAAGAAGAGGGAATGACTGGAGGATACACAACTGATATGCTCTCTTCTATAGCAAATATGTCACTTTGAAGTCATAGTACCTATGATTATGTCCTGCACAAGATAAAAGTTCATGAAGTATTATTAACATTGATGTTGCTGATGTTGAAATGTCTTCAATAATATACAAGTTTTAATTAGCTCCAGAATGCACAATTATTCATTCTGTAGAATGTTTAATACTTTCCTAATTATACATTGATTTTATAACTTAACTGTGTCAAATTCCTTACAAATAAACACAAATCTTTGGAGAGTTTCTTCATCCCTTAAATATGCTGTCAAAAATGAGGTGACAGAAAATACACAGTGCTGAAGATACAGGTTTGTGGTTGACAACAGTAGCCACATTTAATCTCAAGTCATTCTGGTTCCTTTGTGTCACTCCCTCTTTCCCCACTAACACAAAAAACACACACTCTACAGCCCACTGCAACCCGTTAATTGACTTGACGTTATGCTTATTTCAAAGTTGAGTGGAGCAGATTATCCAAAGGGAGATATTTTTCTCATTGATACCCTTTCTCAGACAATGGTTGGCATCTCCACCCTTCCTTTCTCTTAGTGAGGAGCTATTCAGGAACCAGCTATTCTTATATTCTGTGAGTCTTGCTATTTCAAATAGCAAGGTCAGAGTGGAGCTTTACGCCTTCCTTTGATCGTTTCCCATCTATAGTAGAAATACCTTGGGAAAATATTATGTGACAAGTATTGTGTCATTTGCTGTGAGAAAAATAAAAGTTGTATGATATATACTCCTGGTCCTTAAGTAAATTAGAGTGTTATTGTAGAAGCATCATAGATGTATGTAATTTAGAAAACATATATAATAATTTTTAATTTTGTATTAACTAGAAGATTCTAAAGGTACACTTCATAAGAGTTTTAGAAAGGTAGAAGTTATTATGATTTGTAAAAATTGGCAGACTTGGAAATCAAAACGTGTTCTTTTAATATTTTTATTCCTTAAATTACTTCATATGAACGAAAACAAAGTCTGCAATAAAGATTGTAATAAAATTTTAGAATTCTTATATTTGGTTGCATGAAAGGATCATATGGCTAATTTCAAAAAAAGGCATCAGGGCTTCCCTGGTGGTGCAGTGGTTGAGAGTCCGCCTGCCAATGTAGGGGACACGGGTTTGTGTCCTGGTCTGGGAAGATCCCACATGCCGCGGAGCGGCTAGGCCCGTGAGCCATGGCTACTGAGTCTGCAGGTCCGGAGCCTGTGTTCCGCAACAGGAGAGGCCACAACAGTGAGAGGCCCGCGAACCGCAAAAAAAAAAAAAAAAAGGCATCAGGTTGGATAGTGCAACATGAGACTAAGTGAATAAAACATTAAAATGATTTTAAGAATTGTTCAATTTAAATGTTTAACAATGACCCACACAAATTGGACGTGGGAATAAATGAAGATAATGCAAAAAGAGAATGTCAAAGTTAAATAAAGACTACATTGAAATTTCAAAATACACTAAAATCATCAATTATCTTTATTTGGCAAAGGGAAGACAATAACAGTAAAATGCATATCGGCACCAACTGTGATTTGAAATTTAAAGCTCTAAAACTCCTTTAAAATCAGGCTGGTAATGATGTACCATATGCACTGATCTACAGTTGCCTGAGGATCCCTAACCCGTGGCTTCCTTTTTTTCTGTCAAATTACCTTGTTAAATAAGGATGAGTTGAGAATGTTTAAGTATTCACAAGATTGTAGATAATATAAAAGTTGACAATTTTAGCAATGTATATTTTTCTTCTTGCCTTATGAGATATTCTACATATCTGTTTTAATTTGCCATGTATGCTTGTTTCCAAATTTTAAATATAATGTAATAAAAGCTTTTTATATGGAGTAAAACAAATTAGTCATTCTGACTACAGATTTATAGATACATTCTGTCTGGTAAGGGAACTGGTTTAATATGATGATTACAGACGTCTATTAATAAAAGCACTGATCAGAAGTGATAACAAAAATGATCCATATTTTATCACCATCTTCCAAGACACCCAGTTCTTTACACTACTTTATTATTCACCTTTATAAATAATTCAGTGCCTATTTTCTTTTCCATACACTTATATCTCTTTCATTAACACCTGTGAAAGCTGAGATTTTATACTGAGGGTATAAAAACCAGCAGCTATAGCTGAACATTTTCGTTTTTTTAGCTCAGAGAAATTATGAATAAATAAGCTCTGGGTCTATGAGATAAGTGAAATAACATTTTTATTTATATGTTTTTGACAAATTGATTATTCACATTATTTTCCTTTTCCAGGCTTAGTGGTTTGTCCTTACTAAACAGGCATGCCACCACTAGGATTTTCACAGGAGGAGAAAACTATCTTTGAAGTTATTACATATAGTTACGTAGTTTTAAGGCTTGAAATTTAATACATGAAAATTTTAAGGCTGCATGTATGAAATTTAATCTCCACCAAGTTAACTGACCAATCATCCATATTGTAAAATACATTACACATTTTTAAGAGGCTGGCATTATTTACTTTCAAAATTAATTCATTAAAATTCTTTGCTATCAAGTGACATAATCACAGGAACCTTAAATTGTATTACTTGAAGATATTAAAAGTCAAATATTCAATTCTCACATGACATTTCTCTTTCTCTCTCTCTCCCTCCTTTCTTCCCTTCTTTTAGATGAATTATTCTAGAAAACTCTCATGCCTTTTTAAAGAGGAAAAGGGATTTGAATCACTACTGACTTCCTCCCACTCTTTATCCACCTGCTTTCTCCCCACCCCCATTATCTGTGAATAATAATAATAGTTTCTGAAAGGATCAAGTGGAAGAGCACAAATATTCATTTATAATCACTTGAAGTAAAATAAAAGCTTGTTTTTGTTATATTACTTGCATGCATTGTAAAGTGTAACATGAGTCAACACACTTTTTCTGTAAAGGGCCAGCTAGTAAGTATTTTCTACTTTGTGAGCCATACAATATTTGTCCCATGTCATTTCTGTCATTTTAGCACAAAAGCACTCTTACAGTATACGTAGATGAATGAATATGGATGTATTTTAATACAACTTTATTAATGGACACTGAAATTTGAATCTTATATAATTTTACTTATCAAAATATTCTTAATTTTTGTAAATTAACATCTAAAATACCTTCAAAATAATATCTAAAAATATAAAAACCAGTTTTATCTCTCTGTTCCAAAAGGGATGACAGGCCATATTTAGCTTGCATGGTGTATAACCCCAGGTATATAATAATAATACATAGAATGGCTTCCAGTTAAATCATGATTCAGGTAAAAAAACAATAAGTACACATAAAATAATATTGCCCAAATCTCAAAGTTGTTTTTTTTTATTGATCTGCATAATACATAAATATTTGCAAGGTCAAGTATCTTATTCCTGTGTGTTTTCTATTGTTTTGAAGGAAATTACTTTGTTTCCTCATACATATATATGCATATATATATGTGTGTGTGTTTGGGTGTCTGTATTCCTTCCTGATAAGATGTTATAATCCAAATACAATTAATATTAATATTTTTCAAACCATAATCATAATCAATGAGTCCATTCTGCCTAGACACCTACAGTCAATTCATATCCTCTGTAAATAATTTGGAAATATACTTGGGACAAAGTTGAAACAATCCCTGATAACTTCCTAACCTTTAGTTCCTGACGCTTCTATTTGAAAGTGCAAAATCTCTTTATATGTCTGTTTAGAGGTTCTGGCATTGTTATATGCCCAAATCAGTCCATTTGTGTGTCCCATCTATAGATCTAGAAACACCAGACAAAGTACCTTGTGATTCTTCCTGCTTGGATGCACATAAAGAATCAGTTTGACCCTTGACTCATTGAAAATGCTTCCTTAATTGTATTTTTAAAAGCAAACTTAGAGCTTAGAGGAAAGTTCCTTTAAAAGCTTTGGTTTTACACTTGCAAATAAGCTAATTTACTTACTTTTGGGGTTAAGCATTATATTTTTGAATCATCATTTCTTGTTTCTGACTTTGAATTTCTTTCATTTATTTAAAATATATGTGTTAAATCTCAAAGAAGCAGCAATCTTTTTCTTTTTGTTTTGAATTTTATTACCTCTTTGCTATCAGAAACATGATTTGGTGGATAATTCTATATGCATTAAAGCAATTTTGCCCCCCACACCAAAAATGTAACAAATAAGAAAATACTGCTCAAGGTAATCCATTTGGGAGCAGAGAAACATTTTCAGTTATGTCATGTGACCATTATATTTTAGAATAGGAATAAATGTGCTTCACTTAATGTGTACCCTAATTTCCACATATTTTTAGGTCAGCAATATTTTTGGCATTAGCAGACATCTAGACTAAACTTAGGATAGAAGCTATATATAATCAAATAACGAGGAATGAGGTCTGCCTCCGACTTTGACAAACTCTATACTTTTTATAGGTCAGTTTGATTATAATATCAAGCCAGATCAGAACCAATTTAGAACTGTTTACAATAAATACACAGAATTTTTGCTTAACATAGATTTAGCCTCACTAAACTTTAGACAGGTTTCTGCCTGACTCTGGACCTCTCTTGTCTTGGAGCATTTCCTTTAGAAAACCTGTAAAATGTAAATTCTTTCTCTGCCCTTTGAGGTATAAATTTTCTCCCAGCCTCTTTCCAGTTTTACAACCCAAGAATGTCTTTCTCAAGGACCTGGGAGTCATTCCTTTCAAATATAATCACCAAGAAAAATAGCACCCTTATCTCCCAGGCTCCCTGAAAAGGTAGTTGTCTAACTTCGATCAAGATCAATGTCAGTTAGCAAACGTAGATGGTCTAATCACACTGACCAATCCCCCCACTAATGCCCTCCAGCACTGCTCCACTAGCTCACCCCAGTGCTTAAAAACTTTCCTGCTTTTTGTTTTAGCAGATTTAAGTTCAATCTCTCTCCCTTATTTAAATAGTCTTGAATATAGTCTTCCTTTCCTCTGGTGCAATTTTTCTTTGACATTTTTCTGCATCTGTTTTACTTGAAGTAAGTATGAGTGTTTCTGGTAGCAGACTGCATACATGCACTACATACACGCACTACATACATACATTCCCACACCAGAAAGAGTAATGCAGTAATAAATCATTCCAGGATAGAGTATAAATGCTGATAAAGCTATTCCTTGTTTCTTTATTTTTCCCCACAGAAAAACATACATAATTTCAAAGAGAAGTGGATTTGGTGGGAAAAGACAAAGGGGACAGTCTATTCCATTAGAAGTTCAGTTAATTCTTACCTGCTACAAGTGCTGCCTCTTCCTCACATATAATGGAATGTGATTCCATTTGGAAATACCTGCTGATGGGTTATATTTTGCTTCTAATTCATTAGGTAGGTGTATTATTTATCTATTGCCACAAAAATGTTGAGTAACAGAGAACATCAGTGATATAAAATAATAAACATGTATTTGGCTCCTGAGCTTACAAAGTTCAACTGATTTGGACTGGGCTCGGCTGATCTTGGCTGCTCTCTCTAATGCTTCTGCGATCAGTGGTGAGTCAACTAGGCAGCTCTAAAGACCTTGTATGGTCTCATTCACATAACTGAGTTTATAAAGGAAATCCTTGGCTGAAAACTTGGACAATTTGGTTCTGTTCCACATATTTTTCATCCTCCACCAAACTAGCTCAGGCATATTCTCTGGCAAAGGAAAGAAAGGCAAGTGGAAATACACAAATACATTACCGAGTCTTTTTTGCATCACATCTGCTAGCATCACATCTGATAACATCTTACTGAGCTAAGCTAATCCAAGATAGCAACAAGGCTAATCCAGATTCATGGTGGTGGTGGCAGTGATGTAAGAGTGAGGAATATAGTGAAAGACCCAAAAAAGTCACATGGGAAAGAGCATGAATACATAAAAAAGACCCTAAAAAGTCACATGGAAAGAGCATGAATACAGTGAGAGGCAGAAAATTGGGGCCTTTCATATGCTTGATCCACTAAGGTAGAAATATGCTCTCTTAAGCCTATTTCTGCATCACTTGTTTGGTTTACAACGTCCTACTTTATCCCCAGTACTTGGAGGAAAAACAGCTAATTATTTTGCAAATATATTTATACATATGGTTTTATTGTAAATTTTTATGATCCAAGCCATCATCTGCTATGGCAAAATGCTCTATTTCAAGTATATAGTAATCATGAGTTTTAGAATAATGTGTTCTCTCATCCTTGGTTGAAATTTTTTTGATGTTCTAGGAACCTTTACTCGAAGAGGGAAGTTAAACATTAATAAAGTTTTCATTTTGAAGCATTTTAATTAAACTTTAGGTGATTTTACATTTCACTTAATCCTCTTACATTATCTCACATTTTTGGAAAAAATTAATGAAAAGGACACACAGTATTCATGTTTTATTAAAGGGTGGAGGCAAACTCAGTTGAAATAGATGTTCAACATTTTGCAACACTAGCCTCAGGATTTGTTACATACAAATCCTTGAGGTAGAGCTTCCACTTTTGATAAACCCACCACCATCTCATCTCATTTTAGGCAGGATTCTGTGTCTCTTCTGTATTCACAAACAAAGACACTGCAGTTCAATTGTTTGTATGACAGCTAAAATTATGCAAATGTTTGATTCATTGTAGTCCTTGATTTTCTTTATCAGCTTGTATTCTTGCAGGGCCAGCTAGAGTTTAATGTTTCCTAATTGTAATCTTCCTAGTTGGCCACAAGTAGCTGGTTGAAAAAAAATAATTTTGTAGTCTTTAAATTTCCCACCCTTTTACTTGAATTTACTGCAAAGCACTGTGGCAATCATGCTAATAGGAATACTTGCACAACGTATGCAGTTTCCCAAAAACTCCTGATATATGACTAGAAAAGTAAAAATTTAGGACTCTGCAATTCAGAATACTCAATAATCCATATTTTTACTTTTTCTCTAAGAGACTTATAAAGCATTAGTTTACATGTCATCAAGGGGTAGTCTATGTGGACATCACTCAGAATTTTCAAATACTTTAGCTATTAGCCACTTGTTCCACTGATTCAATACCCGTATCTGCTAAGAAGCACACAGGAAAAAGAAAATCTCCATCTCTGTACTATTTTGACCCTGGATTTGGGTTTGAGAAGAAAAAATCTTGCTTTCCCTTCTCTTCTCTATCATTACTTACTGTATGATTTTGGTTTAAGTCACTTCCATGTCTGAATCTTAGTTCATCTTTAATACGAGCTTAATATGATCTACCATTCAAGATATTGTAGAGTTATAGACAAAGCTACACAGGTCCCAACTCCGTGACAGCTAGACTATTAGCATAATTATCATTATTATTAGACTCTTCTGAAGTCAAGGGTATCTGTACAACACTAACAACAAATTCAGTTTTTTAATTTATGAAGTCCCAGATAAGTCATGCAATTGCTAGTCACAGAGATTCTCCTCATGTGTGTGTGCAACAGGCTGGGTACATTTTATGGGGGGGATGGGTATTTTTAATCCATTTGATAAATTCATAATATAGATAATTTAGACAAATAAACAGCCATTCCTAATTTTAAAATGGTTGAAGAGTGGTAGCTTTGATCAAAATGAGTAGAAAAGTCCTTAGAATCTGCCCCACGGAAAAGAATTGGTTTTAAAGCTGAGTTCTCTATGGAAGAAGTCCTTTGCAGCCTGGAGTTTTGGCTAACAAGGCTTCAAAATAACACTTCAAGATATATGAAGTTTCTATACACTCAAGTTGACTAAAAATGACATGTCCTGTTGAAAGCGGAAAACATTAAATCATATTTTCTAGTCATAAATTTACTTTTCATAGGAAAACTATTAAATTATATGGAATAGTGACAGAACAATCCTGGTACCAGTTTTCATTACTGGGTTGTAAGTGCTGTGAAAAAAATTTATTTCTTTTTGCATGTTTGTGGGGTATTTATAAAATCTGTGGAATTTGGAATTTTGTGAAATTACAGTTATATGCCAGTAGTAAATATAATTTAATACTCTCTATTCAGGAGGTACTATGATAGGCACTTCTACACACATTATCTCCTTTGATAGACTGGTGAAGCTACTCTGTTTACAAAAGAGCACTTTTATAGATAATACCTTTGTTGAACAGCAAGAGAGTTTTAATCAGTATGATAGAGCAGCTTATTTGGGGTGGTTGAGTTTGTTATTATCACATAAAGATAAGGAAAGTATATTTTATGATAAATTTTAAATTTCCAAATTTTGTTCTTTATTTTAAATGTGTACACAATAAAAAGAGTTGACATTATAGAAATTTAATGCTAATATTTCTTGTTAAAGTAAGAAATACCACACTTATATGCATGAAATAATAATTTCTGCTGGAAATCCTAGCAAATCATTGCTACTAAGTATAAAAAGAAAATTATTAAGCAACTAGTTAGGCACAAACAGGGCTAGACTCAGGACAATAGCGGTTATCATAGGGTAAAATAACACATAAAGCTTTTTAATATCAAAGAGCAGGAGAAGTACAAAATAAATAATATTATATATTACATACAATATTTGAGTAGTTTGTCCTGAATATTCCATCACAGTCTCTAACATTAGATTAGGGCTTTTTTTACTGCCAATACATTATGTTTTATTCTATTCTTATTTAACACACTCTCACTCTTATCCCACCACCTCCCCTGGTGGCTGAAGCTGATAGTTCTGAAATCTGGAATTTTATTTTATTGTCCTCTGCATGCTCAATCTCTAACAGTTTACTGGACATCTCTCTTTGTTTTTTTCAGCAAGCAACTCCAGCTAACTATGTCCCAGAAACTTATCCTTTTTTTATATTTCTTATTTTAATTAGTGACCCTATGAGGCACCCATGATGGAGACTTGCAATTTAACCTGAAATTATTTCAATAGGCTTAATAACTACTTCTTAAATGCCTTTGTTTTCCACTCTATACTTATTGCAAATAGTTCCTTAGTTCAGATCACCATTATTCTTGTATGGCTTAATGCAATATACAGTATTGAAATTTATTGTGGAAAGTGATGGCTTAGCTGTGCCATTTGAGTAGTTGGAGGATATCTTTAAAGTCTGATGGTAATTTGAAGAAGTTGCCACAAGATAGTGTTTTCTTCTTTTTAGTTTAATTATAGACGTTTGAAACCTTGACTAAGCCATACAAGATAGGTATGATATATGAATTATATTTTCATTGTTGAAGGACTGACTTATGAAGTAGTCAATACATACATATATGAACTATGAGAGATTGTACCAATTGAAGTAAAATAATGAGGGATATGTTATCCAAGTTTAAATCAGTGTTTTCAAAGTTTTATAAGCAATATTGAGTGCTTGGCAATAGGGTAGTCCACATATACTATTAAGCTTCAAAGAGATTCTGCACTCTAATAAGGGGAACCCTATTAGTAAGATCATAATTTTATCTGTAAGGAGAAAGCAGCACAGGAGATGATAAATCAGTTTACTAGCTTTCAGACTTTTGACTTTCTTGCATCCCAGGATCCCATAAACTCCTGGGTCTTTTGTATTCAATAGTCTTTTCTTCTCTATTGCAAACTTCCTAGTTCCCAGACTACAGTTTCTATAAAGACAGCTCCCCAGTCCAAAGCTCTAGTGTCAACTATTCTTTCTAGAGCCACACACACTTTACTATAAACCTAGTTATTTTTCAACACTCAGTAGTTTCTGTTTAACCTCAGATATAATTTTTATAAAAGTCAAAGCATGAATCTTCAGTCTTCTTTGATCGTATCCTCTTTCTCATTCTGTCCCTATGCACACATCCATCCAAAAAGATGTCGCATATTCAATATTGTGTTCTAATTTGTTCTCAAAGCTATTCATTTGTCTTTATCCTAATGACTTTAAGGCCTTATTTCCTCAACTTCTAGCTCCAGAAGGCACTTTACATATATAAACACTCACATTCATCTCACAGAAATGCACACACACACATACATACACAAAAGTTTTGTTTTTAAAATAATAAGCCAACATATATCTGTCATATAATATTTATGTCGTATTATGTATACATAATAACAGTATATATTTTGATACATCTGTATTAATAAATAAAGAGTTGTTCTTAGGTAAAAGAGCTCATAATCACTTATTCAATTAATGCATATAAATCTACATCACTCCTTATTACCTTCATGTCATGATATTATATGGATGTTCTATAATTAAATTTGTTTTTTCTCTATAATGGACATTTAGGCTGTCTCCAATTTTTTCACTATTGCCAATAATATTACAGAGAATATCCTTATAAATGTGTCTATGCAAGACTTTTTCCCCCCCTGTGAAATGGAATCACATATTATGAATCATTTGACTTTGTACTTTTAAAATTTTTGTAGCTACTTCAAGCTATCCTCCAAAAATGATATATTAAGTTGCACTATCATAAAGGTAAGAAATTGCCCATTTTTACTTATATTTAACAGCAAAGATACTATTATTTATTTAGTATTTCCTGAATTTACCATAAACTGTTGTTTTTGTAAATTTACATTTATAGATATATGTTTAATGAGGTTCAACAACTTTTTAGATATTTCCTGGTCATTTTTGCTTCTACCTTGAATTTTTTCATATCCTTTGCCCATTTTTCAATTGATAGTTTAAATTTATTATTCCATTTATTTGTGAGAGACTTAACATAATATGTATATAGTATATCTATATATATATACTGCTATTGTTGTTAGGATATCAATTCTCCCCCAAAGTTTTAAGTGATTGCTAATTTTATCAAAAATTATTTCTATTTCTCATCAAAAATACCTTTTTGCTTCTCCATATTTCTGAATTTTCTATTACAAATATGTGATATTTTTGTTTAGGAAAACAAAACATAATTATTGCTTTAAAATTACTAATAGAATTTGCGGGGGTGATAAAATTAAAGCACTGTCAGTCTTTTTTTTTTACAGCTTTATTGGAGTATAATTGCTTTACAAAGGTATGTTAGTTTCTGTTTTATAACAGAGTGAATCAGTTATACCTATGTTCCCATATCTCTTCCCTCTTGCATCTCCCTCCCTCCCACCCTCCCTATCCCACCCCTCTAGGTGGTCACAAAGCACTGAGCTGATCTCCCTGTGCTATGCAGCTTCTTCCCACTAGTTATCTATTTTACGTTTGGTAGTGTATATATGTCCATGCCACTCTCTCACTTTGTCACAGCTTACCCTTCCCCCTCCCAATATCCTCAAGTCCATTCTCTAGTAGGTCTGTGTCTTTATTCCTGTCTTACCCCTAGTTTCTTCATGACATTTTTTTTCTTAAATTCCATATATATGTGTTAGCATATGGTATTTGTCTTTCTCTTTCTGACTTACTTCACTCTCTATGACAGACTCTAGGTCCATTCACCTCATTACAAATAGCTCAATTTTGTTTCGTTTTATGGCTGAGTAATATTCCATTGTATATATGTGCCACATCTTCTTTATCCATTCATCCAATGATGGACACTTAGGTTATTTCCATCTCCTGGCTACTGTAGATAGAGCTGCAATGAACATTTTGGTACATGACTCTTTTTGAATTATGGTTTTCTCAGGGTATATGCTCAGTAGTGGGATTGCTGGGTCATATGGTAGTTCTATTTGTAGTTTTTTAAGGAACCTCCATACTGTTCTCCATAGGGGCTGTACCAATTCACATTCCCAACAGAAGTGCAAGAGAGTTCCCTGTTCTCCACACCCTCTCCACCATTTATTGTTTATAGATTTTTTGATGATGGCCATTCTGACTGGTGTGAGATGATATCTCATTGTAGTTTTGATTTGCATTTCTCTAATGATTAATGATGTTGAGCATTCTTTCATATGTTTGTTGGCAGTCTGTATAACTTCTTTGGAGAAATGTCTATTTAGGTCTTCTGCCCATTTTTGGATTGGGTTGTTTGATTTTTTGTTATTGAGTTGCATGAGCTGCTTATAAATTTTGGAGATTAATCCTCTGTCAGTTGCTTCATTTGCAAATATTTTCTCCCTTTCTGAGGGTTGTCTTTTGGTCTTGTTTATGGTTTCCTTTGCTGTGCAAAAGATTTGAAGTTTCATTAGGTCCCATTTTTTAATTTTTGTTTTTATTTCCATTTCTCTAGGAGGTGGGTGAAAAAGGATCTTGCTGTGATTTTTGTCATAGAATGTTCTGCCTATGTTTTCCTCTAAGAGTTTGATAGTTTCTGGCCTTACATTTAGGTCTTTAATCCATTTTGAGCTTATTTTTGTGTATGGTGTTAGGGAGTGATCTAATCTCATACTTTTACATGTACCTGTCCAATTTTCCCAGTACCACTTATTGAAGAGGCTGTCCTATCTCCACTGTACATTCCTGCCTGCTTTATCAAAGATAAGGTGACCATATGCACATGGGTTTATCTCTGGGCTTTCTATCCTGTTCCATTGATCTATCTTTCTGTTTTTGTGCCAGTACCATACTGTCTTGATTACTGTAGCTTTGTAGTATAGTCTGAAGTCAGGGAGCCTGATTCCTCCAGCTCTGTTTCTCGTTCTCAAGATTGTTTTGGCTATTTGGGGTCTTTTCTGTTTCCATACAAATTGAGAAATTTTTTGTTCTAGTTCTGTGAAAAATGCCAGTGGTAGTTTGATAGGGATTGCATTGAATTTGTAGATTGCTTTGGGTAGTGTAGTCATTTTCACAATGTTGATTCTTCCAATCCAAGAACATGGTATATCTCTCCATCTATTTGTATCATCTTTAATTTCTTTCATCAGTGTCTTATAATTTTCTGCATACAGGTCTTTTGTCTCCTTTGGTAGCTGTGTTCCTAGATATTTCATTCTTTTTGTTGCAGTAGTAAATGGGAGTGTTTTCTTGATTTCACTTTCAGATTTATCGTCATTAGTGTATAGGAGTGCCAGAGATTTCTTTGCACTAATTTTGTATCCTGCTAGTTTACCAAATCCATTGGTTAGCTCTAGTAGTTTACTGATAGCATCTTTAGGATTCTCTATGTATAGTATCATGTCATCTGCAAACAGTGACAGCTTTACTTCTTCTTTTCCAATTTGGATTCCTTTCATTTCCTTTTCATCTCTGATTTGCTGTGGATAAAACTTCCAAAACTATGTTGAATAAATGTGGTGAGAGTGGGCAACCTTGTCTTGTTCCTGATCTTAGTGGAAATTCTTTCAGGTTTTCACCATTGAGGATGATGTTGGCTGTGGGTTTGTCATATATGGCCTTTATTATGTTGAGGAAAGTTCCCTCTATGACTACTTACTGAAGGGTTTTTATCATAAATGGGTGTTGAATTTTGTCAAAAGCTTTCTCTGCATCTATTGAGATGACCGTATGGTTTTTCTCCTTCAATTTGTTAATATGGTGTATCACATTGATTGATTTGCATATATTAAAGAATCCTTGCATTCCTGGAATAAACCCCACTTGATCATGGTGTATGATCCTTTTAATGTGCTGTTGGATTCTGTTTGCTAGTATTTTGTTGAAGATTTTTGCATCTATGTTCGTCAGTGATATTGGTCTGTAGTTTTCTATCTTTGTGACATCATTGTCTGGTTTTGGTATCAGGGTTAACATGGCCTCATCGAATAAGTTTGGGAGTGTTCCTCCCCCCCTGCTATATTTTGGAAGAGTTTGAGAAGGATAGGTGTTAACTCTTCTCTAAATATTTGATAGAATTCGCCTGTGAAGCCATCTGGTTCTGCACTTTTGTTTATTGGAAGATTTTTAATCACAGTTTGAATTTCAGTTCTTGTGATTGGTCTGTTCATATTTTCTATTTCTTCCTGTAGTTTTGGCAGGTTGTACATTTCTAAGAATTTGTCCATTTCTTCCAGGTTGTCCATTTATTGGCATAGAGTTACTTGTAGTAATCTCTCATAATCTTTTGTATTTCTTCAGTGTCAGTTGTTACTTCTCCTTTTTCATTTCTAATTCTATTGATTTGAGTCTTCTCCCTTTTTCTTGATGAGCCTGGCTAATGGTTTATCAATTTGGTTTATCTTCTCAAATAAACAGCTTTTAGTTTTATTGATCTTTGCTATTGTTTCCTTCATTTCTTTTTCATTTATTTCTGATCTGATCTTTATGATTTCTTTCCTTCTGATAACTTTGGAGTTTTTTTGTTCTTCTTTCTCTAATTGCTTTAGGTGCAAAGTTAGGTTGTTTACTCGAGATGTTTCCTGTTTCTTAAGGTAGGCTTGTATTGCTATAAACTTCCCTCTTAGAACTGCTTTTGCTGCATCCCATAGGTTTGGGTCATCGTGTCTCCATTGTCATTTGTTTCTGGGTATTTTTTTATTTCCTCTTTGATTTCTTCAGTGATCACTTCGTTTTTAAGTAGTGTATTGTTTAGCCTCCATGTGTTTGTATTTTTTACAGCTCTTTTCCTGTAATTGATATCTAGTCTCATAGTGTTGTGGTCAGAAACGATACTTGATACAATTTCAATTTTCCAAAATTTACCAAGGCTTGATTTGTGACCCAAGATATGATCTATCCTGGAGAATGTTCCATGAGCAGTTGAGAAAAATATGTATTCTGTTGTTTTTGGATGGAATGTCCTATAAATATCAATTAAGTCCATCTTGTTTAATGTATCATTTAAAGCTGTGTTTCCTTGCTTATTTTCATTTTGGATGATCTGTCCATTGGTGAAAGTGGGGTGTTAAAGTCCCCTACTATGAATGTGTTAATGTTGATTTCCCCTTTTATGGCTGTTAGTATTTGCCTTATGTATTGAGGTACTCCTATTTGGGTGTATAAATATTTACAGTTGTTATATGTGTATATATATATATACTTGGATCAATACCTTGATCATTATGTAGTGCTCTTCTATGTCTCTTCTAATAGTCATTATTTTAAAGTCTGTTTTGTCTGATATGAGAATTGCTACTCCAGTTTTTTTTTTTTTTTTTTTTTGGTTTCTATTTGTATAGAATATATTTTTCCATCCCTTCACTTTCAGTCTGTATGTGTCTCCAGGTCTGAAGTGGGTCTCCTGTAGACAGCATATATATGGGTTTTGTTTTTGTATCCATTCAGCCAGTCTGTGTCTTTTCGTGGGAGCATTTAATCCATTTATATTTAAGGTAATTATCGATATGTATGTTCCTATTCCCATTTTCTTAATTGTTTTGGGTTTGTTATTATAGGTCTTTTCCTTCTCTTGTGTTTCTTGCCTTGAGAAGATCCTTTAGCATTTGTTGTAAAGCTGGATTGGTGGTGTTGAACTCTCTCAGCTTTTGCTTGTCTGTAAATGTTTTAATTTCTCCATCAAATCTGAATGAGATCCTTGCTGGGTAGAGTAATCATGGTTGCAGGTTTTTCCCCTTCATCACTTTAAATATGTCCTGCCAGTCCCTTCTGACTTGCAGAGTTTCTGCTGAAAGTTCAGCTGTTAACCTTATGGGGATTCTCTTGTGTGTTATTTTTCCCTTGTTGCTTTTAATATGTTTACTTTGTATTTAATTTTTGACAGTTTGCTTAATATGTGTCTTGGTGTGTTTCTCCTTGCATTTATCCTGTATGGGACTCTCTGTGCTTCCTGGACTTTATTAACTATTTCCTTTCCCATATTAGGGAAGTTTTCAACTATAATCTCTTCAAATATTTTCTCAGTCCCTTTCTTTTTCTCTTCTTCTTCTGGAACCCCTATAATTTGAATATTGGTGCATTTAATGTTGTCCCAGATGTCTCTGAGACTGTCCTCAGTTCTTTTCAATCTTTTTTCTTTATTCTGCTCTGCAGTAGTTATTTCCACTATTTTATCTTCCAGGTCACTTATCCGTTCTTCTGCCTCAGTTATTCTGCTATTGATCCCTTCTAGAGTACTTTTAATTTATTTTATTGTGTTGTTCATCATTGCTTGTTTCATCTTTAGTTCTTCTAGGTCCTTGTTAAATGTTTCTTGCATTTTGTCTATTCTATTTCCAAGATTTTGGATCATCTTTACTATCATTATTCTGAATTCTTTTTCTGGTAGACTGCCTATTTCCTCTTCATTTGTTAGGTCTGGTGGGTTTTTATCTTGCTTCTTCATCTGCTGTGTGCTTTTCTGTCTTCTCATTTTGCTTATCTTACTGTGTTTGGGGTCTCCTTTTAGCAAGCTGCAGGTTCGTAGTTCCTGTTGTTTTTTGGTGTCTGTCCCCAGTGGCTAAAGTTGGTTCAGTGTGTTGTGTAGGCTTCTGGGTGGAGGGGACTACTGCCTGTGTTCTGGTGAAAGAGGCTGGATCTTGTCTTTCTGGTGGGCAGGTCCACGTCTGGTGGTGTGTTTTGGGGTGTCTGTGGACTTATTATGATTTTAGGAAGCCTCTCTGTTAATGGGTGTGGTTGTGTTCCTGTTTTGCTAGTTGTTTGGCATAGGGTGTCTAGCACTGTAGCTTGCTGGTCATTGAGTGAAGCTGGGTGCTGGTGTTGAGATGGAGATCTCTGGGAGATTTTTGCCTTTTGATATTACGTGGAGCTGAGAGGTCTTTTGTGGACCAGTGTCCTGAAGTTGGCTCTCCCACCTCAGAGGCACAACACTGACTCCTGGCTGGAGCACCAAGAGCCTTTCATCCACACGGCTCAGAATAAAAGGGAGAAAAAGTAGAAAGAAAAAAAGAAAGAAAGATAGATAGATAGAAAGAGGATAAAAGAAAATAAAATAAAGTAAGGTAAAATAAAATAAAGTTATTAAAATAATAATTATTAAGAAAAAAAAATTTTTTTTAGTTAAAAAAAGAACGGATGGATAGAACCCTAGGACAAATTGTGAAAGCAAAGGTATACAGACAAAATCTCACACAGAAGCATACACATACACCCTCACAAAAAGAGGAAAAGGGGAAAAAAATAATAAATCTTGCTCTCAAAGTCCACCTCCTAAATTTGGGATTTTTCGTTGTCTATTCATGTATTCCACAGATGCAGGGTACATCAGGTTGATTGAGGAGATTTAATCCACTGCTCCTGAGGCTGCTGGGAGAGCTTTCCCTTTCTCTTCTTTGTTCACACAGCTCCCGGGTTTCAGCTTTGGATTTGGCCCCGCCTCTGCGTGTAGGTCGTCGGAGGGCATCTGTTTTTCACTCAGACAGGATGAGGTTAAAGGAGCCGCTGATTCGGGGGATCTGGCTCATTCAGGCCATGGGGAGGGAGGGGCACGGATGCAGGGCGAGACTGCGGCAGCAGAGGCTGGCGTGACATACCAGTCTGAGTCATGCTGTGCACTCTCCCGGGGAAGTTGTCCCTGGATCCCGGGACCCTGGCAGTGGCGGGCTACACAGGCTCCCCGGAAGTGGGGTGTGGATAGTGACCTGTGCTCACACACTGGCTTCTTGGTGGCGGCAGCAGCAGCCTTAGTGTCTCATGCCCATCTCTGTGGTCCACGCTTTTAGCCGCGGCTCACGCCAGTCTCTGGAGCTCCTTTAAACAGTGCTCTTAATCCCCTCTCCTCGCGCATCAGGAAACAAAGAGGGAGGAAAAAGTCTCTTGCTTCTCCGGCAGGTCCAGACTTTTCCCTGGACTCCCTCCTGGCTAGCAATGGTGCACTAACCCCTTCAGGCTGTGTTCACGCCACCATTCCTCTCCCTTCACTCCAACCAAAGCCCGAGCCTCAGCTCCCAGCCCCACCCTCCCCGGCGGGTGAGCAGACAAGCCTCTCGGGCTGGTGAGTGCTGTCTGCACCGATCCTCTGTGTGGGAATCTCTCTGCTTTGCCCTCTGCACCCCTGTGGCTGCGCTCTCCTCCGTGGCCTGAAAGCTCCCCACACTGCCATCCACAGTCTTTGCCCGCAAATGGGCTTCTAGTGTGTGGAAACCTTTCCTCTTTCATGGCTCCCTCCCACTGGTGCAGGTCCCATCCCCATTCTTTTTTCTCTGTTTATTCTTTTTTACTTTTGCCCTACCCGGATACGTGGGGAGTTTCTTGCCTTTTGGGAGGTCTGAGGTCTTCTGCCAGCGTTCAGTAGGTGTTCTGTAGGAGCAGTTCCACGTGTAGATGTATTTCTGGTGTATCTGTGGGGAGGAAGGTGATCTCCACGTCTTACTCTTCCACCATCTCTCCCCTTTTCCCCAGTCAAATTCGCACTGTCAGTCTTGATGTTAAATTGTAAACCTCCTTTTTCTTCTTCCTCCTTTCTGCAATCAATCTCTGGCACTTGCACCCCACACAGAAAGTCAGGTATATAACTAGACAGGCAAGGGTGAAAAAGGAGAAAAGAATCAGATTCTTTATGGTATCTATTCAGATTGCTCAGTGTCTTGTCATACCAATTGTCAAATATTTTAAATATCACTTCTGCCAATGTCAAGTGTAAACTCTATTTAAGGTTTCTTGTTTTACATTCAGAAATCAAATTCTACTCTTGCCCCCATACTATGACCCTGATGGTAACTAAAATTCATACAGCTTCCAAAACTCACCAAATACGGTCATGCGTCTTATCTCATGACGTTCACAAAGATATGAGAAAAGTAGGGTAGTAACTAATATTTGCATTAAGGAGAAACAGAACTGAATCAAAACTAAGATGTTACTCAACTTGTCTAATATTATTCAGTTAATCAAGTGCTGGAACCAGGACATGAACTTAGCTTTTCTGATGCTACCCATCTATCAGCATGGCTTCTCTGTTGAATTGAATTGAATGCTTTTCTCTAAACAAACCCTGCTCTTTACCAAACTCCTGTATTTTATAATACAGTTTACTTTATTTGGAATCTTTTCTTACTAGGATTGCCATATTTAGCAAATAAAAATACCAAAACACCAGTTAAATTTCAATTTTAGATAAACGATTTTTTTTAAATAATAGGTTTGTCCGATATATTACATAGGTCATACTTATTCTAAAATAATATTTATTGTTTCTCTGAAATGCTCCTTTAACTGAGAGGACTGTATTTTACCTGGTAACCCAACTTCCAGTCCTGTTTGTTCTCAGAATCTTAGCCATTCTTTAACAAAATGGACTCTTCCTCCTTGAAATGTATCCTAACCTTCTTAACTAATCACTTTTCTTGTGACTCATTAAATTCGATCTTATATCATAGTTTTGTGGCTTCTCCTTCCTTTCTACTATGTTACAATGACTTTGACAGATACAGGTTATTCATCCTGTAACATCCCAAAACAACTAACATCCTACATAGGATGTTCAGAAAACTTCACTAACTTGAGTTAGTATATGCCAATCTCTAGCCATCATTTCAAGTTACCTATATGTATTATCTACAACAATACACACTAATAAGAACAAAAAAAAACTGTTCTTGTACATTTTAAAAGAGAAATTGTCTGAAATTAGTTAAATCATAAAGATGTTTGTATATTTGGGATATCTGCATGTTTAGAACAACTTCTTTTTCAAGGTGCTAAGTAGCCAAGGTCATATCCTACCTGTTTTCCTTTTTAAGCTCCTGAGTAAAAGTCTACTTTTCTTTCAAATTCTTCAAATAATTGATCATAATCAGGATGAGAGAGCTGGGTCCGATTTTTTAAAAAATCTTAACAATAATTTATAAAGTTTCTCTTACATTCAAAGTAATTTAATTTCCAGATGCTGTCAGTGATATTGAAACAAATAATTGCCTCCATTTAATGTTTGGGTACTCTGTGCCAGGTCCTGTGTTAGAGATAAATGAAGTTACATGGTCCATGATCTTAAAACATTCACATTTGAAATTATATATATATATATATATATATATATATATATATATATATATGAATTTTTAATGTAGGCTCAAAGTTTCAACTTATACTTTACATCTACCTTAAAATTAGCTTAAGGAAATGATGGATGCAAAAATTCAGCTAAACAGATGTCCATCCCATCCTATGTGTGAATGAATATATATATATATATATATATATATATATATATATATATATATATAAATGAAGTTGTGATAATATTGTCATGAAAAAGATGTTTTCAAGAAATTGTTCAGTGAAAAAAATTAATCATCATGGCAAGAACTATACAGTTTTTGCTGTTTTTGTATAAAACAGATGAGCCTATATGCATAGAAAAAAATTAAGAAAGGCAAATGAAACCACTTCAAGGAAAATGATTTTTTAATATCACTATATTTTTTACATATTTAACTCTTTTTATCTATTTTTCTGGTATACATATGTATTTTACTTTTCTATCTACCCATCTTCCATTTATATAAAAGTTAAAAGATAGTAAATAAAATTGTTCTAAGTAAAAGTTATACTTGATATTAATAATTATTTTGGATACACAGATGCAGGAAACAACACAAATAATGTCACTGAGATTCAAGCTCCTTCTGTGACTAACCTACTCAATCTCAATGAATCCAGTTACCTCCAGGTACAAACAGCAGATTTGAGGATTGGCCAAAGAATTTTGATCCAGTTGAAGCACTGATGGTGTTAAATGCATCTTGGAAAGGAACAATGGCATGTTTATGCTAGGTTAAACACACACACACACACACACACACACACACACACACACACGTCAGAATGACCATCATTGAAAAGTCTACAAATAACAAATGCTGGAGAGGGTGTGGAGAAAAGGAAAACCTCCTACACTGTTGATGGGAATGTAAATTGGTGCAGCCACTATGGAAAACAGAATGGAGGTTCTTCAAAAAATTAAAAATAAAGTCGCTATATGATCCAGCAATCCCACTCCTGGGCATATATCCCAACAAAACTATAATTCAGAAAGATACATGCACCCTTATGTTCATAGCACCAGTATTTACAATAAATAGCCAAGACATGGAAACAACATAAATGTCCATTGACAGATGGATAAAGAAGATGTATTACATATATACAATGGAATACTACTCAGCCATAAAAAAGTATGAAATAATGTCATTTGTAGCAACATGGATGGACCTAGAGATTATCATACTAAGAGAAATAAGTCAGAAAAAGAAAGACAAATACCATATATGATATCACTTATATGTGGAATCTAAAATACAACACAGATGAACATATCTATGAAACAGAAACAAACTCGCAGATATAAAGAACAGATTTGTGATTGCCAAGGCGGGGGAGGATGGTGAGGGAGGGATTGATTAGGAGTTTAGGATTAGCAGGTGCAAACTATTATATACAGAATGGATAAACAACAAGGTCCTACTGTATAGTACAGGAAACTGTATTCAATATCCTTTGATGAACCATAATGGAAAAGAATATGAAAAAGAATGTATATATTTCCATATGACTGACTCACTTTGCTGTATATCAGAAATTAACACAACATTGCAAATCAACTATACTTCAAGAAAATATTTTTTTTTTTAAAAAGCTTTCCCCTTCTGTTACTGTCTTTATTTCAAAATGTAAATATGTCAATTCACCACAGTAGAAGTGTCTTTTTTGAGCTCAGCAAATCAGTTTGGAGTTCAGTTTACCTACTAGGAGTTAAGTTATTTTGCTCTTCCTTCTGTGACATCCTTTACTCTAGTACCTGCCTCACACAATATTATAAATATGTAGCTCAGCTGCTCTGTACTTAGAGTCTATCCATTTGGGTCAGACTTAACTTGTTAAACTCTTCCTCCTGCTGGAGGCTTTTCTATTACTTTTTTATAAGGTGACTGTTCTCTAGAATTTAGCAAGTGAAATTTATTTAACTTCAATAAAATAAATATTTGTTCCTAAAATTTTGGCATGAATTTAGCTTAGGATTTATGGGTAAGTAAAGTATATAATTTTTAAAAGAACTAAATCTATTTGTGTAATAATGTTCACATTTTAAAGAACATATTGAACATGTCAATAAAATTTGTTAAAGTACACACACAAGTGTTTCTAGATACAAAATATATTTTAATGAAGTGAAATTCTCTTTATTTTTTTTATTGCGTGTTCACAGAATAGATACAGAATAGGCGTAGCAAAAGAGCTTTCCAGTACTCTTATAAAAAATGTGTCAACCGTGTTGTATACAGAACACCTCTATGGGTGAGATGATAGTTCAGTGAGGATGTTGATTCAGTTTGTATCATTGACCGAGACTGCCAACAAGGGTACCACTTGCCAACTGGCACCCATTACCCTGGCTTTTCCCCTTAGGATAATTGCTTACCAACTAGGAATTTCATTTATTCATTGGCACTATAAATTTAACTTCAGTTTTTGAGGCAAGCTCTAATACCTCCAGAAATTTTGTCAATAAAATTATTTGAGATTTTTTATTAGGCTATTGTTTGAAAACATGGTATTGTTGGCTGATTTTGTTCCTCTTCACTGCACTAATTGTTTATAAAAATTATACTCCATAAGCTTTTTGAGGAATCAAGTACTTTAATGAGCACACCATTTTAAAAATTGAGGATAAGTGATGTAGGAGCCCAGGCACTAGAAATTTGCCTCAAATTATTTTAAACATATCATCCAGCAATCATTATCTCACTAAGTTTATCACAGGTAAAATTCAGAAAGGTTATGATTTTATTTATGTCTACTCAAGTGTGATTTAATGACCTACTAGAGAAGGAGCAGGAAACTCGCTTGTACCTCCGCCCACTCTGATTAATGTGAAATTTACTGTGAGGAGTTCTGCTACCATAGGCAATGCATGAGAGGAGAGGGATGGAGAAGAAAAATCAGCTCAGATCTAGGACCCTCCACTGATATGAAGCAGAATTCTGCTACCACTGTGGGAAGAGCAAGAATGCTGAGGGCACTCTACCAATGAGGCACTGCTGGAAAAGGTCTACCAGTGAGAAAGCTAGAGAACTAAGACACTCTTCTACAATGAGTAAAAAAGGAAGAAGAGCTTATTGCTGGGGAAGAGATAAAAGAAGAGAGAGAAAGAGACTTCTTCTATGACAAATGCATGTA
This sequence comes from Aethalodelphis obliquidens, assembly GCF_003676395.1. NCBI lineage: Eukaryota > Metazoa > Chordata > Mammalia > Artiodactyla > Delphinidae > Aethalodelphis > Aethalodelphis obliquidens. The sequence goes on along the minus strand of NW_020838012.1, from coordinate 5,571,662 downwards.
GGACTTGTTGGGGAGTAACAGAAATGCTAAGAAATACTTCTCAATACTCCAGGCCTCATATTCTGCACAAGACATTAGCTGCATACAACCAAAGAAATGTGAAGCCTCTGGTTCCCTGAAGAGAACTAGGACAATCAGAAACCCACACTCAGCTCAACTTCAAGACTGACCTTCTCCTAATGTCAAGAAAAAAAAAAGAGTTTTGCACATTTCTAGGTTTAAATATTATTTACCTCAGCCTCTATTGTTCTTTTACTTACAATATCTAGCAGTCTATCAAAAATTACGAGACATTCTCAAAAACGCAGCACAAGAGTATAATGCATGGCAAGGCAGAATAAACAGTAAAACAAAATAAACAAACAACCAAAAAATGAGACTCAGAGGCAAAGGAAAGTATTGAAAATATTAGAGATTTTAACATAACTATGATTAATATATTGAATCATTTAAGGTACAGGGTGAAAAACAGGCATGGACAGATGGGGAATTTAAACAGAGATGGAAACTTTAATAAAGAATCAAATGGAGGAGATTGAATCAAGATGGCAGAGTAGGAGGACATGAAGCTCACCACTCCCCACAAACACATCAAAAATACACCTACATGTGGGACAATTCTTATGGAAAACTAGCTGGAAACTGGCAAAAGAACTCCTATACACACAAAACTGAAAGAAAGATTTCCATATAACCAGATAGTATGGAAAAAAGGCATAGGGTTGGGACCTCCACCCCAGGATGGATGTGAAAGAAAGAGAAGTTCTACACACATGAACCCTCACCCTGGAAAGCGAGCAGGTCAAGCTACAGACCAGGCATTCCACTCCTGGGTTCCTACACAGAAGAGACAAGCTTGCTTGGCTGCTGGGAGAACTGCAGGGATAGATAGGAGGGCTAGAGAAGCTTAGATTCTGCTCACAAAGAGTGTGTAGGTGCTGGCTTGCCAACAATCAGAGTAGAGAGAGCTCTGCACTCGTAGTTGCTGCCTCACTGTGTTCCCCAATCCAAGTGGAGAAGACACCTCAACACTGATCTCTCCACACCACAGCTGGCATAGGATCTGGGTCTAGCTATGCAGGCTGTCCATGGGCCTGGGGTGTAGTCCAGTTTGGGTGGTGGTGGCCATACCTTGGTCCCCACTCCAGGCCGCATCTCCCAGCCAAGGGAATTCTCCAGCCCCACCCACTGAACACTACAGCTTGGTGCAGGATCTGGGGCAAACAGGTTCTGAGAGAAGACTGTCATAAAGGCAGCCCAGATATCTGCCATCAGCATGGCCACCTCAATTCCTGCAGCCATGATGACTTTAACCCCATTGTCAGCCTAGCAGATACTCTGACTCCACCCACTCCATGCTGTAAGCTTACACTAGGTCTGAGACAACCACAACAGGGGAAGGGACGTGACCTTTTACTGAATGTGAGCAGAGCTGTAGACCCCAACACAGGTGGCACATCATTCCTCTTTTAGCATGTAGGCCTCACTTGCTGCAGAAAACCCCTCCTTTTGGGCAAAGGGGAATGGAGCCTGATTGAGTCCAAGCCTCAGGGCTTCTACTCCAACATCTAAGGGGCGGACCAGGACCCTGACAGAGCAGCAACATCTACAGAACATAGAGGAAGTCTCACCTCACACTCTGCACAAGCTTTAGATATTCCAACACCAACCACTACCCCAATCAAAGTGATAGTGGCCAGTACACCCTGAGGAAAGATGTGGCTGAAGTCCATATCAAAACCAACCCTTGCACCAAAAACACTGAACACACAGAGCTTACACAGAGACACTCACATAAAACACCCCTTCAAGACCAAAATAAATAACTGTTTCTCCTAAATTCACAGAGACAGAGAAAGTTAAGGAAAATGAAAAAGTAGAGGAAGTACTCCTAATTAAAAGAGCAAGAGAACTCCCATGAAAGAATACATAATGAAAAAGAGCTCATCACTTTACCAGATACTGAGTTCAAAAAGGTGGTAAAGAAAAAAAAAATACCTGGATTAAAAAAAGATTATCTTGATAGATAATCTTGTGGATCACTGCAACAAGGAACTAGAAACTATAAAGACAAAACAGAAACAATCAAAAATAGGTAGTTCAATTTCTGAGATATAAAGCAATGAAACAGCAATGAATAGCTTACTGAATGACATAGAAGAATGAATAAGTAATCAAGAAGATAGAATAATGGAAATCACCCAATCAGAACAGCAGGAAGAAAGACAAATAAAAAAAAAAAAAAAGAAAGCAACATACAAGAGCTGTGAGATAATATAAAATGTGTCTACCTATGCATAATATGTGTTCCACAAGGAAGAAAAAGAGAGAAGGGGAACAAAAAGGAGAAAGTATTAGAAGAAATTAGTTCTGAAAAATTCCCAAATCTGAAGAAAGAAACAGATATCCAGGTAGAAGAAGCTCAGAGGATCCCAAAAAGATGAACACAAACGGACCTACAACAGACATATCATAATTAAAATTGCAAGAGTTAATGATCAAGAGAGAATTCTAAAGACAAAGAGAGAAAAAACAAAGAGTCAGTTACAAGGGAACACCCATAGGGCTATCAGCTGATTTCTCTGCAGAAATTTTTCAGGTCAGAGGGAGTGGCATAATATATTCAAAGTCCTGAAAGGGAAAAAGTGCAACCCAGGATAATCTACCCAGAAATATTATCATTTAGAATAAAAGGAATGATAAAGAACTTCTCAGACAAACAAAAATTAAAGGATTCAACAATACTACACTTACTCTAAAAGAAATACTGAAGGGTCTTCTCTAAATAGAAAAGAAGCCAGAATCTATAGGAAAGGGAAAAATCACAATAGGAAGAGCAAATATATGATAAGGAATGAACTTCACTTCAGTAAGTCAATATGTAGATTAAAAGGCAAACAAAAAAATTGTAAAAGAGATTACAACAACAATAAACACTAAAAGGATAAGCATGGGGCTTCCCTTGTGGCGCAGTGGTTGAGACTCCACCTTCTGATGCAGGGCACACGGGTTCATGCCCCGGTCTGGGAAGATCCCACATACCACGGAGCAGCTGGGTCCATGAGCCATGGCCGCTGAGCCTGCGCATCTGGAGCTTGTGCTCTGCAACGGGAGAGGCCACAACAGTGAGAGGCCCACATACAGCAAAAAAAAAAAAAAAAAAAAAGTATAAGTATGAAGATGTAAAATAGGAAATCAAAATCACAAGATGTAGGAGTGGAGAGTATAAAAATGTCATTATTTAGAATGTGTTTGAGCTTGAATGATTATCAGTTTAAAGCAAGTATTGGGTTGGCCAAAAAGTTTGTTTGGTTAATTAATAGGTTGTTCAATAAAGTTCTTGGTGAAACTGAACAATGTGTCTTTTATTTTTTACTTAAAACAGAATGAATTTTTGGCCACCCCAATAGATATATTTATGGATCAACATATATGATCCCATGGTAACCACAAATGAAAAACTTAATAGATTTACAAAAGCCAAATCAAAAGGAATTCAAGCATACTACAAAAGAATATCATCAAAACACAAAAGGAAAAACTAAAAGAAATAAACAAAGAACTGTAAAAACAACTTGAAAACAAGGAATTAAATGGCAATAAGTGCATACCTATCTGTAATTACTTTAAACATCAATGGACTGAATGCTTCACTCTATGCTTCACATAGAATGGTTGATAGGATTAAATAAAATAAAAGAACCTGCAATATTCTGCCTCTATAAGACTCACTTCACAGTGAAAGACATACACAGACTGAAAGTGAGAGGATGGAAAAAGATATTTTAGGCAAATGAAAATGACAAGTAAGCAGGAGTAGCAATACTCATATTGGACAAAATAGACTTCAAAACAAAGCCCATAAAGAAAGACAAATAAGGGCATTATATAATGATATATATGATAAAGGGATTAATACAAGAAGAGGATATTATTATGCTTATTAACATATATGCACCCAATGTAGGAGTAACTAAATATATAAAGGAAATACTAACAAATATAACAGGAGAAATTAACAATAATACAATAATAGTAGGAGAATTTAATTCTATGCCTTTGGATTGGAAGAGTTAGTATCGCTAAATTGTCCAAAATGGGTAGCCAAAGCAATCTACAGGTTTTAATGCAATCCCTGTCAAAATACCCAAAACATTTTTTGCAGAACTAGAACAAGCCATCCTAAAATTTATACGGAACCACAAAAGACACAGAATTTCCAAAGCAATCCTGAGGAAAAAGAACAAAGCTGGAGGTATCATGATCCCTGACTTTAAACTATACTACAAAGCTAAAGTAATCAAAACGGTGTGTAAATTACACAAAAACAGAAACATAGATCAATGGAACAGAATAAAGAGACCAGAAATACGCCCACACACCTATGGTCAATTAATCTATGACAAAGGAAGCAAAAATACACAATGGAGAAAAGAGAGTCTCTTCAACTACTAGTATTGGAAAAACTGGACAGCTACATGTAAAACAATAGAATTAGAACAGCCCCTCACATCATATACAAAGATAAACTCAAAATGGTTTAAATACCTAAATGTAAGACATAATGCCATGAAACTCCTAGAAAATAACATAGATGAAACATTCTTTGACATAAATCATAGCCAAATGTTCTTAGATCAGTCTCCCAAGGCAAAAGAAATAAAAGCAAAATAAAAGTGACACCTAATCAAATTTAAAAGCTTTTGCACAGCAAAGGAAACCATCAACAAAATGAAAAGACAATCTACAGAATGGGAGAAAATATTTGCAAATTATGCAACCAATAGGGTTTAATATCCAAAATATACAGACAGCTCATACAACTCAATATCAAAACAACAAAGAACTCAATCAAAAATTAGGCAGAAGAGGCAACTCCCTCCCATCAGGAAAGTTGCAAAAGTCTCTTAGATAGCCTCATCCACCAGAGGACAGACAGCAGAAGCAAGAAGACTTATAATCCTGTAGCCTGTGGAACAAAACCCACATTCACAGAAAGATAGACAAGATGAAAAGGCAGAGGGCTATGTACCAGATGAAGGAAAAAAATAAGACCCCAGAAAAACAACTAAATGAAGTGGAGATAGAGAACCTTCCAGAAAAACAATTCAGAATAATGATAGTGAAAATGATACAGGACCTCAGAAAAAGAATGGAGGGAAAGATTGAGAAGATGCAAGAAATATTTTAAAAAGACCTAGAAGAATTAAAGAACAAACATCTAGAGGAATTAAAGAATAAACAAACAGAGATGAACAATACAATAACTGAAATTAAAAATACACTAGAGGAAACAATAGCAGAATAACTGACACAGAAGAATGGATGAGTGACCTGGAAGACAGAATGGTGGAATTCACGGCCACAGAATAGAGAAATAAGAATGGAAAGAAATGAAGACAGCATAAGAGACTTCTGGGACAACATTAAACACACCATCATTTCCATTATAGGGGCCCCAGAAGGAGAAGAGAGAGAGAAAAGACTCGAGAAAATATTTGAAGAGATTATAGTTGGAAATTTCCCTAACATGGGACAGGAAATAGCCATCCAAGTCCAGGAAATGCAGAAAGTCCCAGGCAGGATAAACCCAAGGAGAAACACATTGACACACATAGTAATTAAACTGACAAAAATTAAAGACAAAGAAATATTATTGAAAGCAACAAGGGAAAAATGAAAAATAACATACAAGAGAACTCCCATAAGGTTATCAGCTGATTTCTCAGCAGAAATTCTACAGGCCACAAGGGAGTGGCATGATATATTTAAAGTTAAGAAAGGGAAGAACCTACAATCTACCCAGCAAACATCTCATTCAGAATCGACAGAGAAATCAAAAGCATTACAGACAAGCAAAAACTAAGAGAATTCAGCATTACTAAACCAGCTCTACAACAAACACTAAAGAACCTTCTCTAAGTGGGAAACAATAGAGAAGAAAAGGACCTACAAGAACAAACCTGTAGCAATTAAGAAAATGGTAATAGGAACATACATATTGATAATTACCTTAAACATAAATGGATTAAATGCTCCAACCAAAAGACACAAGCTCACTGAATGAATACAAAAATAGGACCCATATATATGCTGTCTACAAGAGACCCACTTCAGACCTAGGGACACATACTGACTGAAAGTGAGGGGATGGAAAATGATATTCCATGCAAATGGAAATCAAAAGAAAGCTGGAGTAGCAATACTCATATCTGATAATATAGACTTTAAACTAAAGAATGTTACAAGAGACAAGAAGGACACTACATAATGATCAAAGGATCAATCCAAGAAGAAAATATAAAAATTATAAATATATATGCACCCAACATAGAAGCACCTCAGTACATAAGGCAAATACTAAAAGCCATAAAAGGGGAAATGGACAGTAACAAAATAATAGTGGGGGACTTTAAATAACACCTCAATTAAACCAATGGAGAGATCAACCAAACAGAAAATTAATAAGGAAACAGAAGCTTTAAATGACACAATAGACCAGATAGATTTAATCAATATTTATAGGACATTCCATCCAAAAACAGCAGATTACACTTTCTTCTCAAGTGCACATGAAACATTCTCCAGGATAGATCACATCTTGGGTCACAAATCAAGCCTCAGTAAACTCAAGAAAATTGAAATTATATCAAACATCTTTTCTGACCATGATGCTATGAGATTACAAATCAATAACAGGGAAAAATGTAAAAAAACACAAACACATAGAAGCTAAACAACACGTTACTAAATAACCAGGAGATCACTGAAGAAATCAAAGAGGAGATCAAAAAATACCTAGAAAAAACATATAGCAAAAACACCATGATCAAAAACCAATAGGATGCAGCAAAAGCAGTTCTAAGAGGGAAGTTTATAGAAATACAAGCCTACCTCAAGAAACAAGAAATATCTCAAATAGACAATCTAACCTTATACCTAAAGGAACTAGAGAAAGAAGAACAAACAAAACACAAAGTTAGTAAAAGGAAAGAAATCATAAAGATCAGAGCAGAAATAAATGAAATAGAAACAAAGAAAACAACAACAAAGATCAATAAAAATAAAAGTTGGTTGTTTGAGATTGATAAGCTTTTGGCCAGATTCATCAAGAAAAAGAGGGAGAGGACTCGAATAAAATTAGAAATGAAAAAGGATAACTTACAATGAACACTGCAGAAATACAAAGCATAACAAGAGACTACTACAAGCAACTCTATGGCAATAAAATGGACAACCTGGAAAAAAAGGACAAATTCTTACAAAGGTATAATCTTCCAAGACTGAACCAGGAAGGAATAGAAAATATGAACAGACCAATCACAAGTAATGAAATTGAAACTGTGATTAAAAATCTTCCAACAAAAAAACGTCCAGGACCAGATGGCTTCACAAGTGAATTCTAGCAAACATTTAGAGAAGACCTAACACCCATCCTTCTCAAACTCTTCCAAAAAATTGCAGAGGAAGGAACACGCCCAAAACCATTCTATGAGGCCACCATTACCCTGATTCCAAAACCAGACAAAGATACTACAGAAAAAGAAAATTACAGACCAATATTGCTGATGAATATAGATGCAAAATCCTCAACAAAACACTAGCAAACAGAATTCAACAACACATTAAAAGGATCATACACCATGATCAAGTGGGATTTATCCCAGGGATGCAAGGATTTTTCAATATATGCAAATCACTCAATATGTTACACCATTTTAACAAACTGAAGAACAAAAACCATATGATCATCTCAATAGATGCAGAAAAAGCTTTTGACAAAATTCAACACCCACTTATGATAAAAACTCTCCAGAAAGTGGGCATAGAAAGAATCTACCTCAACATAATAATGGCCATATACAACAAACTCACAGCAAACATTCTCAGTGATGCATTTTCTCTAAGCATTTCTCTGAAAGCATTTTCTCTAAGATCAGGAACAACACAAGGATGTCCACTCTCGCCACTATTATTCAACATAGTTTTGGAAATCCTAGCCATGGCAGTCAGACAAGTAAAATAAATAAAAGGAATACTGATTGGAAAAGAAGAAGTAAAACTGTCACTGTTTGCAGATGACATGGTACTATACTTAAAGAATTCTAAAGATGCCACCAGAGAACTACTAGAGCTAATCAATGAATTTGGTAAAGTTGCAGGATACAAAATTAATGCACAGAAATCTCTTGCATTCCTATACACTAATGATGAAAAATCTGAAGAGAAATTAAGGAAACACTGCCATTTACCATTGCAACAAAAAGAATAAAATACCTAGGAATAAACCTACCTAGGGAGACAAAAGACCTGTATGCAGAAAACTATAAGACACTGATGAAAGAAATTAAAGATGATACCAACAGATGGAGAGATATACCATGTTCTTGGATTGGAAGAATCAATATTGTGAAAATGACTATACAACCTAAAGCAATCTACAGATTCAATGCAGTCCCTATCAAACTACCAATGGCATTTTTTACAGAACTAGAACAAAAACTCCTAAAATTTGTATGTAGACAAATAAGACCCTGAATACCAAAAACAGTCTTGAGGGAAAAAACGGAGCTGGAGGAATCAGACTCCCTGATTTCAGACTAAACTACAAAGCTATAGTAATCAAGACAATATGGTACTGGCACAAAAACAGAAATATAGATCATTGGAACAGGATAGAAAGCCCAGAGATAAACCCATGAATCTATGGTCAACTAATCTATGACAAAGGAGGCAGAGATGTACAATGGAGAAAGACAGTCGCTTCAATAAGTGGTGCTGGGAAAGCTGGACAGCTACATGTAAAAGAATGAAATTAGAACACTCCCTAACACCATATACAAAAATAAACTCAAAATGGATTAGAGACCTAAATGTAAGACTGGACACTCTAAAATTCAGAGGAAAACATAGGAAGAACACTCTTTAGATCCACCTCCTAGAGTAATGGAAATAAAAACAAAAATAAACAAAGAGGACCTACTGAAACTTAAAAGCTTTTGCACAGCAAAGGAAACTACAAACAAGACGAAAAGGCAACCCTCAGAATGGGAGAAAATATTTGCAAACAAATCAACGTATAAAGGACTAATCTCCAAAGTATATAAATAGCTCATGCAGCTCAATATTAAAGAAACAAATAACCCAATCAAAAAATGGGTAGAAGACATAAATAGGCATTTCTCTAAAGAAGACATACAGATGGCCAAGAAGCACCTGAAAAGCTGCTCAACATCACTAATTATTAGAGAAATTCAAATCAAATCAACAATGAGGTATCACCTCACACCAGTTAGAATGGGCATTATCAGAAAATCTACAAACAACAAATGATGAAGAGGATGTGGAGAAAAGGGAACCCTCTTGCACTGTTGGTGGGAATGTAAATTGATACAGTCACTATGGAGAACAGTATGGAGTTTCCTTAAAAAACTAAAAATAGAATTACCATATGACCCAGCAATCCCACTACTGAGCATATACCCAGAGAAAACCATAATTCAAAAAGACACATGCACCCCAATGTTCATTGCAGCATTATTTACAATAGCCAGGTCATGGAAGCAACCTAAATGTCCATTGACAGATGAATGGATACAGAAGCTGTGGTACATATATACAATGGAATATTACTCAGCCATATAAAGGGATGAAATTGGGTCATTTTTAGAGATATGGATGGATCTAGAGACTGTCATACAGAGTGAAGTAAGTCAGAAAGAGAAAAACAAATATCATATATTAATGCATATATGTGGAACCTAGAAAAATGGTACAGATGAACTGGTTTGCGGGGCAGAAATAGAGACACAGATGTATTGAACAAACGTATGGACACTAAGGGGGGGATATTTGGGGGGGTTGTGATGAATTGGGAGTTTGGGATTGACATACATACACTAATAGGTATATAATGGATAACTAATAAGAACCAGCTGTATGAAGAAATAAATAGAATAAAATTTAAAAATTCAAAAGAGAAAAAATAAGCAGAAGACTTAAATAGACATTTTTCCAAAGAAGACATATAAATGGACAACAAGCAAATGAAAGAGGCTCAATATCAGTAATTATTAAAGAAACAAAAATCAAAACCACAGTGAGTTATCACCCACACCTGTCAGAATGGCTACTATCAAGAAGTCTACAATAATACATGCTGGAAAGGATGTGGAGAATAGGGAACACTTATACACTTTTGTTGAGAATGTAAGTTGGTATAACCTCTTTGGAAAACAGTATGGATGTTACTTTAAATACAAAAAGTAGAACTATCATATGATCTAGCAATTCCATCCCTGGGTATTTATCTAGAAAAAATAAAAAATACTAATTTGAAAAGATGCATGCAATCCAATGTTCATAGCAGCATTATTTACAATTGTCAAGGTATGAAAGCAACCTAACACAGTATTTAAATCAACTATACTTCAATAAAGATAGATAGACAAATAAACATAAGAAATTAAATTAAAACACTTCCTAGTCTAGAAAAGAGTCAAAAGGAAATTCTAGAAAACAGAAACACCATATCAGAAATTAAGAATCCCTTTGATGGAATTATCATGACACTTGATAGAGCTGAGGAAAGAGTTAGAGAACTGAAGTTTAGTTCAATGGAAATTATCTAAACTGAAAAAAAGAGGAAAAAATATAAAACAACAACCCAATAGTGTATTCAAGAGCTGATGGACAATATAAACAAGCATACAGGTAATGAATATATTATAGAATATACAAAACCACCACAACCAATCAATTTACCCTAATTGACATAGAAATCTAAAAAAAAAAAAATACGAGGAAAATAATTATTTCCAAATTATCTGCAACATTCACAAAATAGACAACATTCTGGGCCATGAAATAAATCTCAATACCTTTAAATGTTAAAATCATTTAAAATATGTTCTCTGAATATAAGGGCATTAAGCTATACATTTTAAAAAAACACAATAATTTTCCATAAAATACCTAGAAAAATCTACAGTGTTCACAAATTAAGCAACACACTTCTAAAAAATCGATGGTTAATGAAGAATTTACTTAGTGAGAAAACATTCTAAATTAGATGGATCAAGAAAAATTAGAGAATATGCAAGTCACCAATATTAGGAATGATTGAGGGAGTATCATTACAGACTCTACAGAAATTAAATAGATAATAGGGATAATTATGAACAACTTAATGACAATCAATTCAACAATTTAGGAAAATAATCAGATTTCTTGGAAGACACAAACTGTCTAAGCTTATTCAAGGAAACATAAATAACCTGCATAGCCCTATATTTATTGAATAAATTGAAATTATAGTAAAAAATTTACTCAGACAAAGTTTCAGACCCAAAAGTTTTCACTGGGAAATTCTACTGAACATTTAAGTAAGAAATAATCCAATTTTACATAATCCCTTCTAAGAATGGAAAAATAAGGACAAGTATCCAACTCATTTCATGAGAGCATCCATACATTTGTTCCCAAAACACAGACCTTACCAAAAAAAAAAAAAAACAACAAAAACTATAGACTATTTTTCCTCATGAATATAGATACAAAAATCCTTAAGTATATTACAAACATTATATTATAAAATAAACAATCATTATATTATTAAAAATTATAAATAAAATCTAAAATGTATAAAAAATGACAGTACATTTTGACCAAGTAAAATTTTATTTATTTATTCCACTGATACAAAGTTGATTCAAATTTGAAAGTCTTCCAATGCATGTCACCATATCAAGACACTACAAATTGAAAATGTTATAAAATCTCAAAAGATGCAGACAAAACCTTGATAAAATTTGATGTCAATTTATGTTGAGTGCTAAGCAAACTAGCAATAGATCAGAACTTCCAAAATCTGATAAAAGCCATCTAAGAAAAATATACAGCTAACATCACATTTAATGGTGAAACCTTGAGTCTTTTTACTGAATATGTAGTAAAACAAAGGTGTCCAGACTTACCATTTCTACTTAACATTACTAATGTAAGTCATAATCAGAATTATAATATTGAATATCATATTGTTATATAAGCTTATGTATATATCTTATGGGTATATCTTATGTCCATATATATGCTTATGTATGCTTATAGATAAGTGAAATGAATGACAGCAATGATGAAAGTGATGGGCGAGAGGAATTACAATTATTTTGTTATCATAAACTAATCACACTACCTGTGAAGTAGTACAATGTTACTTGTGTGCGAACATGAATTAGCTGTAAACTATAATGCAAACTAAAATATGACCACATAGAAAAGTGTAAAAAAAATATAAACAATATGCTGAGAAAGAAGACAAAATGGAATTACAGTTGAACCTTGAACAATGTGGAAGTTAGGGGGTCCGACACCCCAACAAGTCAAAAACTCTGGATATAACATTACGGTCAGTCCTCCATGTCCGAGATTCTGCATCTGTGAATTCAACCAATCACAGATCCAGTAGCACTGTAGTACATATTTATGGAAAAAAATCCACATATAAGTGAACCTGTGTGTTTCAATCATGTGTTGTTCAAGGGTCAATTGTATATAAAATGCTCAAATAAAACCACAATTTGTAGGGAAAGTTGGAAGACAAAATTAGGAGCAAAGAACAAGAGCAACAAATATGAAACAGTAACAAATATAGTAGATAACTAGTTTACCTCTATCAATAGTCATTTTGAGTGTCATCAACCCAAATGTATCCATTAAAATAGATAAGGGAGATTGTCAGGGTGGATCGAAGCATAAGACTCAACTATATGTTTTCTCCAAGAAACTTACATTAAATATGAAAACACATATAGATTAAAAGTAAATGGATAGAGGAAAATATACCATGTTAATCAAAAGAAAGCAGGAGTAGTTATATTAATTTCAGACAGAGCAGAATTCAAAGCAAAGAGAGTTATCAGGGATAAAGAAGGGCATTACATAACAATTCTTAATGTGTATGCACTTAACAACAGAGCATCAAACTATGTTAGCCAAAAACTAATAGAATGGCAAAGAGAAATATATGAATTCACTATCATAGTTGGATACTTCAACAATCCTGTATCAGAGACGGACAGATCCAGCAGGCAGAAAATCAATAAGGACAAAGATGAACCCAACCACACCATTATTTGACTGGATATAGTGGACATTTATGAACTGTTTCATTCAAAAAACAGCAAAACACATCCAAGAATTCATTCTTTTCAAGCTCGTATAGAACATTAATTATGATAGACCACATTCTGGGCCATAATGCATACCACAACAAATTTAACAGAATAGAAATCATACAGTGGTTGCTCTCAGATGATGATGATATTTAATGATGATGATGATATTACTAGAAGTAAATAACCAAAAGACAAACTGGAAAATCCCCAAATTCATGGAGATTAAACAAGACATGGTTCAAAGAAAAAAATATCTCAAGGAAAATTTAAAAGTATTTTGAGCTTATATGAAAATGAAAACACAACTTATAAAAATTGGTAGCAAGCAGTGAAAGCAGCGCTTAGGAGAAAATTTATAGCATTAATGCATATATTAGAAAAGAAGAAAGGTCTAAAACCAATAATATAAAGTTTACACCTTAGGAAACTAGAAAAGAAGAGAAAATTAAATCCAAAATAAGCAAAAGAGAAGAATTAATAAGAAGTAGAGGAGAAATCAATGAAATGGAAATAGGAAATCAATAGAGAAAATCAATGAAATCATATGATTCTTTGAAAAGATCAATAAAATCTGTAAGTCCCAAGCCAGGGTAACTAAGAAAAAAGGAGAGAAGCCACAAATTACTAAAATCAGAAATTAAAAAGGAGGCATTCCTAGACATCTTATAGACATTAAAATGATATTAAGGAATACTGTGTACAACTCTATACCCATAAATTTGATGAACTAGATAAAATGAACCAATTTCTTGAAAGACACAACTGCCTAAACTCATAAAAGAAGACATAGACCATCTAAATAGGTCTATATCTATTGATGAAATTGAATCAATAATTAATAACTTTTGAAAATGGAAGGCACCAGGCCCAGGTGCATTCACTAGTGAATTCTACCAAACATTTAAGGAAGAAATTATACCAATTCTCTACAATCTCTGCCAGAGGATAAAAGCAGAAGGAATACTTCCTAACTCATTCTGAGGCCAGCATTATTCTAATACCAAAACCAGATAAAGATGTTATAAGCAAAGAAAATTGCAGACCAATATCCTTCATGAACATAAATGCAAAAATCCTCAACAAAAAAATTAGTAAATTGAATCTAAAAATGTCTGAAGAGAACCACACCGCAACCAAGTGAGCTTTATCCTAGTTATGCAAGGCTGATCAGCATGTGAAAATCAAATAATGTAATCCATCACATCAACAGTTTAAAACAGAAATCAATTGATCATATCAATAAATGCAGGAAAGCATTTAACAAAATCCAACACCCATTCATGATAAAAAGTCTCAGTAAACTAGGAATAGAAGGGAACTTTCTCAATTAGATGAAGACTATGTACAAAAAGTCTACAGCTAAACACCACAGTTCATGGTGAGAAACTCAAAGCTTTTCCTCTAAGATCAGGAACAAGGATAAGACATTCCTTCTCATAACTACTTCTCACCATCATACTGGTATTTCTAGCTAATGAAAAAGGCCAAAAATTAATAAATATATAAAAGATGAGAGGCCAGCACAGTGGTGTGGTAACAAACCAGATCTCTGGGAAGGAAAGAAAGAAAAAATAACATGATTGTAGTGTTGGGTAATTTCTGTGGTGTAAATACTCCCACCATGGGGAAAATTTCGAGCTACCACCATACCACTGAATATGGAGTTAGACGTAGAGTTGGACATATGGAACACAGGGTGAGACTGGATTTTCTAGTCTTATACATACTGGTTCCAGAAAGCTGCTGAGTCAACACCCAGCAAAATATTTTATTTAAAAATTTCTTGTCTCTTTCCATTTGCTTGAGTGCAAAGGTGCCCACAACTTGCACTTGATCTTTTTCAATATTATGAACTTGAGGCAGTAGGCTATGTCCCATAAAGTTCCCAGAGTGCTTGGTTCTCTTGGGTACATAGTGTGTGTCTTCTCCAATCCAACCAGGTCACTAGTGATATGTTGAATCTAAATTCAATGCCCAAAACAGCCATCAGGTCCTGATTTTTTTTCAACATTCTCACTCATGACATTTCAGGGAGCTTTATTTTCATTTTTGTTCTCACTCTCCTTATTTCAGATAGAATTCCTATAGTGACCAGGCTCTTGTTAATGGCTCTTCCACTACCCACTCATTTAAAATCTGCCAGTATTTTTTCCCCCCGATCAGATTCTTCTTGGTTCTTGCCTCTTAAACTATACCTGAGCTTATATTGCCATGCAAACCCCTTGTATTTTTTATTAAGGTATAATTGATATATAATCAAACCTCTTGTATTTTATCTCTATTTTTGTCAGTATCAACCTTCAGACCACAATTTATGCCTCCAATTATCCACACATTTTTTTACCTACTATTTCTTCTCTGAGCATGCCATTCTGTCTGTACCAATAGCAATGTATTATTAAAGTGTGACTGGAAACTGACCATGTTGCTATGAAGGCAAAAAGAGAGATATAAATATAAGCATATATAAAAATGCTCAGTGTATGTATAAATATCATATATGATAGAATATGTAGTTACTGAGAGTATAGACATATCTCCCCTATTTGACTGTATGACAGACTCTTCAAACAATAAAATACTACAGAGATTTTAACTATATTTGCTAAAATTATTAATTAATGTAATAAAAACATATCACAAAGATAGTACTTTTTACCAACACTGTGAGAATTCTTGCATTTAAAAAATAATAATGCTTACAAAATAACTTTAATACTTTTCAGCAAACAGGTCATTATACAAAAATGTAAAAAATGAAAACAACTTTTCTCAACAAGCTCAATGAAGTTTTCATTGCTAGTTTAAAAAAGAAAAACAAAATTCAACATATTAAAGGCAATATAATAAAAATTTTTGAGTTATATGCTATTCAAATAAAACACTAGATATACACTAAAATGTTAATAGTTTTTTTTCTCAAAGTTACAAGGTTGTGAATGGCTTTCTTTTTTCTTGCATTTTCCACTTTTTCCATAGTGAGTATGTATCACTCTTATAATGAGAAAAAATTTAAATTATGTCCAAAAATTACTTTTTTAAAGGAATATAATGTACTCAGTTTAGTTATTCCTTTTAAATATTACTCAATGAGCTGAAGGAATCATTGGTACACTATCTTTAACAGGAAGAAAAAATATTTATTCCATTAAATGAAAGGGCTGATTTAGCCATTAAAAACTGTATGAAGAAATATCAGAGAATAGCAAAAGTTTTGATTAAAACATCTTGAAGTTGTGGGGAACTATAAAAAGATTTTACAATTAGCAAATATGGAAAGGCAAAAGTTACTCAATGAAGTATTCAGGCTGCTCTTCTAAAGTAATGATTTTCAAAATCTATTTAGTCATAGACCTCTTCCTTCAAAGAAATCATACCTGGAGATCTAAGATACAAAACAGGCAAAAAAGAGAGCTGCCATTGTTGAAATAAAGATGGGGAGACCCTCAGCAGCAGCTCCTTCTGTGAGACCCTGGGGCACAGTCTAAAAATCACTTTTCTGGAGTATAGAAAAGAGCAATAAAATTAGAACTGAGAATATTAATAACAAGCAGGTCCTAGTATATACAAGTATTATTTAATTCCATAGATATTAAAATATCCCAAATCCTTGAGATGAGTCTGTGAACAATGACAGAAAAGAAAGAAAAAAAATCAAAAGAAAGTATCCTGAGCCCAGAAGCTTACCGTGGCTAAAGAGTAGAGATTTATGCTGGCAGCAATTAATGAAAAGACAAACAATGCTGTGTTGCAAGAAAGAAAAAAAAGAACACATTTTCATAATCACTACCTCACAGAGAAAAAAAAAATCTTCGATTTTGAATACACAATTGTATAATACAAATGTGGTGTTCACAGGGCAGAAGGAGAGCCACATAAGGTTTATGTCTTTAAAGATCCACTTATTCACTGGAAACAGCATTATGTACATAAATATGCACAGGCAATTGTACCACAAGATCAAAATTAAGCATGACATTTCTATAGAATGCTGGATTGAAGAGGAACAAAACCAATTCCAACTAATATAAACCAAGTAGAATGTGCTGCATACAGTTGTAATTGTATCTTGAATGAATAGGATTGACAGGAGGGTTTAGAAAACTTAATTATTCTCCCTTTGACCATTCAAATGCTTCCTGTGGGTTAGGTTATTCCCCTGACTCTGGATGAGATCTAGTGCAAGTTTATTATCTCAGATAATAAAAAGACTTACAGATTCAATGATTGGTATATTCAGTCCTGTATGACAAAAATAAATAAACTCCAACTTTCATTTAAAGGTAAATCTCCAGTTTAGGTTCGATACCCTGTATCTCCACTCTTTGTTTTAGAAAAGGAAAGGAAAGTTAGTTAAGGAAAAGGAAGGGAGAGGAAGACAGAGAAGGGAAGTGAAGGAATGTCTCCCACCTTCATTGAAAAGGTAAAGCTCCCTACTGCCTTGGACCTGCTTCAGGCTGGCAGGCTGAAAGTTGAGGGTTCTTAGTAACATTTCTCTTTCCTGGTAGCCAGTTCCTCACCCCTGCTCTTCAGGCTGCCTCTGACTTCCCCAAGGCTGAAGAGAAAGAGGGAAGGGATGGATAGAGGTAAGGGAAAGAAAAAGTCACACTTAACCAGTATCAATCTAATCTAATCTGATCTCCATTTCCTATGACCTGATCATATGTTTAAAGCAGACTTTTTTCTCTTATCATCTGTCCTTTCTGGGTCATACTAACTGCAGCTGCCATGGGAAGGGGCTAGCCTGTCTTTGGCTTGCTGCTTAAAATCACCCATCAGGGTCTGCATCTGTCACCTCATCTGACCAGGACACCATTTCTACATCTGACTGATAGGGACAGAGTAAAGGGGCAAAGTAGGTAATTAAATAGTTAACCCCGCTAGAGGATTGTAAGTAAAGGAAAAAGTATGGGAGTTAAGTAAGTTAATGATCATTCAAGAAAACAGGTTTGCTTAACCACAAAACCAAGCAGGCTTTGCTTAGCAACAAAACCATGCAACAGAAGCATACCCCAAAACAATAAAATAATGGTGACATGAGACCCACTTCCTGCCCAGTGATCTCAGTAATTTAATGACCCCTAGGATATACTCTTTGCACACATAAAAAACAATAATTTATGGAAAGGTGACATTTCAAAATGAAAGACCCTCATTGTACTGAGACCCAAAATAATTTTTCCATAGTGCCATGACAGTCCTGGCTCGACCATGTAGGGACAAGAAATATTCCCTGCCCAACCTGGAGGAGGAGCTGCTGATGAAAACTTGACATCTACTCAAGAATTTGGAAGAGGGTTGTCTTTTCCCCTTCCCCACTTTTCCTTTGATTATAAAACTGTAGCCCACTAAGTTCTCGGGGCACATCACCCTCTTACCTGTCCATTTGTAAGCCTCACAAGCATTCTATTCTAATCACTTTTTTTTTTACTTACAATTATCTTTGTTTATTTAAATTTTGCATTCACCAAAGTTTGTTTGTTCTCTTTCCTTGATTTTTTTAAGTTGATACCATTTCCTTTGTTTCAATTTTTCTTTTTGTTTCAAATTTAAAATTATGTTTCTCTTCCCAACAATTGCAATTTCATTAAAATGTGTCTAGATGTGACTATATTTTCAATGCTATCCAAGATTCACCTCTGTATTAAAATCTGGGAAATTATCCACCATTTATGTCTTTAAATATTACCTCTTGCTCATTCTCTGTTCTCGCTTTCCATATAAATGAGAGAGTGTCCAAGATGAAAGCCACAGTCTTTTTTTTTTTAATTTGATTTCAGAAAAGGCATTCCATCATTTCTATGATATTCAACTTTGTAAAAGTCAAATAAGTCTAGCCCACACACAGGGATATGAATCCAGGACACAGATATTATTAGGGATTATTCTAGAGACTGCCTACCACAATAATAAGTAATAAGTAATAAATCACTTCTTATCTATCATTTTGCTTCGCACAGAATTCTTTCTGCACTGAGACATAAAGAACCAGAGGTCCTAGGAGTCCCCTGAAACGCCACCTAGCGGTTTCAGACCTGGAACCCACCATCAGTGCTAGCAAATTAATCTCCATAGAGCCTGTTCCCTGCTGCCCTGGCTCCTCCTGCCACTCTTACCTGTAGTTCCATTTTGTTATGGACATAATTCAGACATTCATCTACTGTGTTTCCCAAAATCCAAGGGACAGGGAGTTAACTCTCACCGGAGGTTAACTCTCAGGTTAACTGTCCTTCTTGGGGCTCCTCTCCCTAAGGGCGTGGGGTGATTAGCAAGCAAATTCTGCTCATCCCCACAGGAGTCTGAGGTAGGTGCAAAAGCTTATCTAAAGAAATCCCCTTCCTAATCCTCAGGCCACTTCAACTTCAATCCTTTAATACCTCAAGTATTTTTATTTTGTAAATTTTATATTTATTATAACAAAAATGGCATGTTAATTTGTGCATTCTGCTTTAATATAACTCTTGGTATGTAAATGATTTAACTGAATTCTATACAATCATGCTGATTGTGGCAGCAGTAAGGAACAGAATTAAAAAGTGTCTGCAAAAGAGGCTGGATGGGAACAGTAGAGGAAGAAAAAGGGTCAGAGGCCCCTCAGGTGCAGATTCGTTTCCAGTGGCCTAAGGTCCACCTTTTTGAACAGCGATGCTCTTAGCAATGCTCAGGCTCATCATTCAATGAGCTAAAAAGTTGGGGGATGAGGGGGTTGTGGGCAGGAAGGTGTGTCAGAGGGGAAGGGAAGGGAAGTCAGTTGTTTGCGTGTCTACAAAGCCAGTCTTCAATGGCTCCTTTGCAGTCCCACCACGTTATTTGGAAAGTGGGAGTACTTACGACCTATGGATTTGTATTTGCCCTTGGAGCTTGAACCAAAACTAGGACAAAAATAGTGCCATTTTAACATCCTGTAATATTAACTAATGGAGCAAAGATGATTTTCATCCTGTGCACATGAAATACAACTGCCACAGTAGTGCCAGAAAATCATATCTGAAATGAAAACATGATTATAATGATAGAGAAACCTATAAGTTGAACTAGTCTCTTCACAATATATAGGAATAGCTATATTTATATATATGATCCTGGTAAAACAATAAATCATCTCTTATCAGTACTCTTAATTTTTTTTTTTTTTTTTTTTTTTGCAATACGCGGGCCTCTCACCGTTGTGGCCTCTCCCGTTGCGGAGCACAGGCTCCGGACGCGCAGGCTCAGTGGCCACGGCTCATGGGCCCAGCCGCTCCACGACATGTGGGATCCTCCCAGACCGGGGCACGAACCCATGTCCCCTGCATCGGCAGGCAGACTCTCAACCACTGCGCCACCAGGGAAGCCCAGTACTCTTAATTTTAATTAATAAGCTAATAAAGTTTGAAGGACAAAAGTTAAATTAATTAAGCAATTGTCTCCCTGAAGTCAAATTGTATTATTCACCAACACACCTCACATGCACACACAAACAAACTCAAACACATGTTGTGCTGATTAAACTGATGGCTGTTTTCTGTGATTTGGAAATGGTTATGAACATATAAAGATTCTCAGTGTTTCTTAAGGTTTGCATAATGACTCTGATACTTAGGATACCACAGTAAAACAAATCCAAGCACAATATATGCAGAGAAACAAAAGTAAAGTGGATAACTGAAACAAGTATCTTGAGATTTCATGCCTAATTTGCTGAAATATCCAGATAATACCAATTACAGGCTGTGAGTATAAAAGTTTCTGGAGAGAGGAGTCATCTCAAACCAATACCCCACTATCTGGCAATGAAATGTTGTTTTTTGAGGAAACAAGGCTTTTTAAATTTTCTGTTTAACATATGGTTACAGAAGGCAGGTCTCTTCCTCCAGGAAAAATCACTAATGAGCATATGCTAAAAAAAACTCAAATCTGGTGGCAGGATCTGAAGATGCAGGGCAATCTTACCAGGCTTTACCACTTGATAATAGGAAAAAGCATTTAAAATTTTCTGAAAATGTTCCTTCCAGGTATTAATTCTTCTATTGTTTATTTCTCCTTCTCTACCTCTTTTGCTTTGTATTCTAGTGAGTTGGTAAGTATGCAGGGATGTCAGAACACATTTTTAAATAAACTTAAAAAAAATTAGATTAGTTTTAGATTCTCAGACAAGTTGGAAAACTATTTCCCTTACCTCCTCACCCAGCTTTCTCTATTATAACATCTTACGCTACCAGGGTACATTTGAAACAACGAACACTGGCTCATTACTATTAGTTCAACTTAGATTTCACTAATCTTTTTCTGTCCCAGGATCTAGGGCACCACATTACATTTAGCAGTCACATCTCTCTACTTGCCTATAGTCTATGACAGTTTTTCAAGTTTTCCTTGCTTTTCATGACCTTGAGAGGTTTTTGAATAGAAGGAAGTTATTATATATAAAAGTTCTCAGTTTCTGTTTGTGTGATGTTTTTCTCCTGGTAAGCCTAGGTTTAGAGGTTTTTAGGAAGAATATCATAGAGGTGAAGTGTTCTTCTCACAGCATAGTAAGAGTACAGGTTATCAACATGACTTTTCCCTGACAATGGTCACCTTGACCACGCGGCCAAGGTAATGTTTGCCAGGTTTCCCCACTGTAAATTTAATTTCCTCTTTTCATACTCATTTCTTTAAAAGTAGTCATTTGGTGCAGTCAACACTCAATGATGAGGAAGCTAGTCAAAACACATTTTAAAATGCATAATTGTCTTTAGTTACAAAGTAATTTTGAGTCTGATTCTTCCATTGGACACAAAATCTATAAGTTTAGCTGCATCATATTTTGAGAGGAAAACAGCAATTCTATGTAGATTTTCATATTGTTCCATGTAGACTTTCGATTCAAATATTTTTGCCTTCTCAGGGGTTAATGCAGTATGCATGTGTTTGTGTATCTACATGCACAAGAAATTAATGTAAATATTTCAAATATAATTTTTTTGTACTTAAAGGAAACAGTGCATTTATAAATGCACAGTACCGAATATCTGACAGTAATTTGGCAGTATACCAATTATATTAAGACCTGAGTATACTCATAAATAATTTATCCCAATATTTATAATAAACATTTATTTTTTTATTGTTTTGAGTGCCATTCATTAATATCCATTCTTTGTAGAATAAAACAATGGAAAATAAAGCAAATATAAAGAAAATTTAAATTGCCCAAGATGTAAATGCCTAAAATTGTAAATGCCTTGCATCAACTATATGTACTTATAAATCTTTCTATTCAAAATGCCTTTCAGAGTGAGCACACTTTTCCTTAAAAGTGTAAATATCAGTTTATTGTCCAAACCTTAGGTCAACTTGTCATAAATAATTGGAGAGATTTTCTCAAACTTACAATTGTATAAACCATGATGCATATATCTTGCATAGAATTTCCTCTCACCAAGATAATTTTTCTCATTATTCATGATCCATCAACTAGATTGTCTGAGAAAATGAGAGCAATACAGTCAAAGGAACATGGAAGAAAGATTGGTAGCCAAAAAAGAAACAATAATCTAACATATTAGAATACCTTAAAGACACAGGTTGACTTTCAGAGCAGAATAAAAATTTTTTTAATTTAATTGTGTAGAATAACATTCACTTATGCAATCAACAAATATTTATTGATCTATCAAATACTAACTACATGACAGTCACTCTTCTAGGTATTTGAGTTTTAAGAAAAATCACCTGCCCTTTCAAGGTCATATTGGAACATATTAACAGGTACGCCCAAGATTATTTAATTATTAAGCAAACATGTCCTTGTTGATATATGCACTTTCTTAAGGAGGCTCATCTTTTCATTCACTCAGCATGTCCTATGTGCATCCCTGTAAAACATTTTGCAAAATAAAATTTAAAATAATTTTAAGACCTTTCTGGGGACTCACCTTTAATAGGAAGTTGGGGTTATTACTAATATTTATGATTTAATGTTTTGTCCCTGTCACCTATAGTCAACAAAAAGAAACTCATGCAGTATTTCTTGTAAACCCCTCTTCTAGTTGTAATTATGTTATTTCCTCCATATTATTAAATATTTTCAACATTATATGAATGGCATCTGTCATTTGCCATTTATGTTTCTCCAATTTTCCTTTATAGTCAAAAATTCTGTATGTATTCATCCTTTTAATCAAATATTTGATAACTTCCATGATTTCTTAGGAAAAATTCCTAGAAAATAAATGTTGGGGTCAAAGCACATTAATTTTTTAAGACTTTTAATATATTTTACCAACATTCCCTCTGAGTAGATTATTGATTTTGATTTTATTGCTTACTGAAATGTTTTCACCTCTTTCATTTCTTGGATCTTATTTAACCAAATCATTAGTTGGATCCTGGACTGGCATAGTTCATTTTACAGTTTATAGCAGGGTTTATTTAGATAGTTCTCCATCTACACTATAGGTAATAATTGCTCACTTCTTATTTTATTGATTCTTAATATAAAAGTGTCTGAATCAGTTAGATCTGGCAGCTTACATGCTTTCATTATGGAAAACATCCATGCTTTTTAGTATTTCTCACTGCCTTCTTTATACATTTTTCTCATTTTTTCCTAGAATAGCTTTAAACTACTCTTTCAGGCTGCACAGTAGGCCCTGTGATTCAAAGATTCAGCATTTCTGCTTTCAACAATTGGACAGTAACCACTGAAGTCTAGGTCACATAATTATTGAAATTTTGCCAAACAGAAATTTGAATGGTGGCAATGTGAGTCATTTAGTTAATGCATCTGCATCTCTCTGCACATCTTATTTACTGGCAGATTCATCTCTGTTATCTCTAGGGAAAGCACTAATTCTTATTTACTGTGAGAAATAAGGCCTGAAAAAAATTCACCTTATAAAGTTGGAGCAGAAATATTAGACAAAACAACGGGTTTTTAAAAGGCTTTGGATATCAATGAGGAAATAGAGAGTCTTGGTTAAATAAAGCAGTGACTTTATTAATATCCACAACCAAGCTGTGGATCTTATCTAAGCTATTTTTGCTTTCATCTCATGTTGAGTAGAGAAAACAGGGCAGTACTTGCCACTTCTCAGCAAGGGCCTTGACAGTATGTTGCATCAACTTAGAGGTAATACCCGAGAGACTTTAAATACTACTAACTTGTGTTTTGAGGGTATTCACAGCAAAGACATACCTCTTGAAGAAAATGCAATCCAGGTTAAACCCAGGAACCTGTGCAAACATTTCCACAAAGGTTCTGAACAAAATAGTACTGTAAATAAAAGTTGCTATTTAGAATTTTAAGAAGAATTTAATTGGAGAAGCAGCTTTTGCCAAATATGTACCTGCTAAGGCTTAGCCTCCCAAGCCAAAAAACTTCACAGAAGGGAAGGTCCAGAGGCCAGAAAGAGTCAGTGAGGACAAGCCTGTTTGTACTGAAGAAAATGCCTTCCTGACTAGGCAAGCATTTAATCCATGCACTGCTCAGCTGTAATCATCATTCATCACCATTGATTCACTTTGCTGACTCAGAGAAGTTCAGAGTTAGGTTACTACAGTAATAATGTAATGTAATGTGGAGTTTATTTTAAAGGCAGAATTAATTTTAACATCTTTATAAATTACTTTAGTTCTGTATTTATAGAACCATTAAAGTTTTGAAGGGGTCAGTCATTTTTTAGTTACACTTTACTGCATTTATAAAGAAAGTTATGTGTTATGTTGGTATGGGTGAATTAACAGATTTCAAAAGCTCTAAGGGTGTAGGACTCAAGAATATACTCTGTTCTGAAACATAAGTTATGAGTTCCTCTACCCTCTCAGCATCTACAAGTTTATTCTCACACTTAAGTGAATAATTCTCCCCAACACTTGCTTTCTCATGGGAACCAATAAATTCTCGAAAAATCTAAACATCTTTAAAAGGTAAAGTGCTGATTAACCAAAGGTAAAACTAGTCTTCTTTGTAAGTGCCTCCATTATTTTTCTTTATCATCCATCATGCCCTCTTGCTTTAAGCAC
Source organism: Aethalodelphis obliquidens (assembly GCF_003676395.1). Classification (NCBI taxonomy): domain Eukaryota; kingdom Metazoa; phylum Chordata; class Mammalia; order Artiodactyla; family Delphinidae; genus Aethalodelphis; species Aethalodelphis obliquidens. The sequence goes on along the minus strand of NW_020838012.1, from coordinate 5,546,499 downwards.
AGGCTGTAACTGACCAAAGAAGAAATGAATTACAGAAACAAAGTTAGAAAAAACAACCTAAATACCTCTTCTCTCCACTGTGTAAAGTGTAAGAACTATATGTAAAAGCATAAAAGGTAAACTTGCTTATCAAAGAAGGTATTGGAAAAGAGGCATGCTGCATGATAATTATATGTTAAGATCTTAAGATTTTATATGATGATACCTTAAACTCATCTTGGAAATTAATTGAGATATTTTCTTAAGAATAATTACCTCTAAGACTATGGACTCTAAAAAAAATCATAAAGATGCTGTCAAACATATTTCAGTAAGCAGCAAATGAACCACACTTGCAACCATAAATCATTAATCTTTAATCACCAGCCAATTTCTCAGTAAGCTCATTGGCATAGAAACTGTAAGATACTCAAAGGATAGTTCTCGCCAATCTGGCATGCATGGCTGGCTTGTGCGTTTAATTACTGTTTATGCATCGGCAGGATCCAGGCTTTTGTATGCAATAAATAGAATGCAGTCATAGTGTCCAGATGGTTTTAGATGCAAGGCCCAGGGAGCATGTTTGGAGATTACAGGACTGATTTACTTTCTGTTTGCACCAGTTCAATTGTAAAAATCATGCTAACAGTATGCATATCAAGAATTCTGCATTATGGAAATAAATGCAGTGCTATACTGGTTACTTTGAAAGACATTTAAATTTGCCTTTACCTTATCATCAGAAAATTTAAAGAAGTTTTGAAGCAAAATTAATGTCTTTGTTTAATATTGTGTTCTTTTATTTTTGAAGGAGACAGAAAGAGAATACCTACCTAGGGTCTAATCACTACCCCATGAAATGGGTTTTTAAAATAAATGAATATATGAACAGATGTTTTCTAATAACAACTCAAAACAATCCTTTCAAAAATTAAAAAAAATTCTCATTATTCATGGTAGTATTCTTAATAATAAGTTGTAGGAGTGATAAAAGTGTAACCACTGACTCATTTTCTCCCACTCTTTTGACTTAATTCCACATTATAATATTTTTAATGACAAGATCTGAAATAAAAGTGAATTAAATAAAATATTATCTATTGATAATTACTTTATTTTCCTCATATGAGTTATTTTTGTTTTTGGAAAATTCAGACACAGGTTGTTAAATTCAAGTTTTGCTGAAATAGTAGAACATTTTCAACATATGGATAATCCAAAATCCTTCAGTGTCATTCTAACTGGTTTGAATCATGAGCTTTGCCACCACTCTTTATTAAAAGGAGGAGGAAAAGAAAAAATTTTTTAAAGTTTAATACTCTTTTAAATGACTGGTTTGAGGACTAAAATTAGAATAAGCTAAAAAAAACAAAAAAAAAAGAGGATATTCTGTACTCAATTTCAAAATCTATAAGAACATTTCTATCCAGGAGTCTGTAATTGAACATTTACAGCTGTTTGCTGAAAAAAATATCTATAAAAAAGAAAATTGTTCTAAAACTGGCCTTTGACAGAATTTGTGAATGGGTAGAATCTATTATCCCTCTAGGAAGTAATTAGAATTCCTATTAAAATGTCTTAGTAGAGACACCAATTATTTCAGAGTCACTCTGAGAAACATGTCCATTTGTATGTCATTCTTGGGAAGGAACCTAACCAGACTTACAAAGAGATTGTGATTTTTAAGGAGAATACAGTTTAATAATGATCATCTAGCTATTCCATTTTCCCTATAAAATGTCTTTAGCTTATGATTTGGCAGGTTTGAAATACAATTTATCAGCATTCTTAATGGTTTGTCTGAGAAAATGTGTTAACATGTACCAGGAGATGCTGATGGGAGACCTCAACACACAAGGGGATGGGAGGAACCCCCTGAGCAACCAGGTAAGACATGCGGGGGAGTGAGGGGGCAGAAGAAATGGAGGCCAGATGGGACCAGTGCCCCTGAGGGGTGGCTGGGGGAGAGGAGTTCCCATGCCTGGAGGGACCATGGGGGGTTTGGAGGATGGGGGAGAGGTGGTTAGTGTTTCCCCTGACCACTCGGGCTCTGGGAAGCCTGCTGAGGTCCAGGGCCTGATCATCTGCACTCCAAAGCCAGAGGCACTACAGGGTCCCTCTGACAGCATTTATCCTAAGCCCTGCCCCACACCACCACCACCCCCAGCACCTTTTCTGGCCACGTGGGTTCTAGACCTAGATCCCACCCCCACCTAAGACCTGTCTCACCTAAGCACCTCCTCCACCTAAGTGCAACCGCCCCCCCACCCCGCCCGCCCCGTGACAACCAAGGTCTTTTCTGGCCATTTTTTTTTTCTATTTTGCTATTGTGGTTCTGTTTTACCTTCTGGTTTTTGTTTCATATATATATATATTTTCTAACATACCTGTTAGTTTTCAAATCTTATTTTATTTTTTGCTCTTTGTTATTACTCTGCTTTTTTTTTTTTTTTCTTGTGCCATATGAAAAAATTCTTGGGAAGGTAAAATTTTCTAAGACTGAACCAGAAAGAATTAGAAAATGTAAGCAGACCTATCACAAGTAATGAAATTGAAACTGTAATTAAAAATCTTCCAACAAATGTCCAGGACCAGATGACTTCACAGGCAGATTCAAACAAACATTTAGAAAAGAGCTAACACCTATCCTTCTCAAACACTTCCAAAATATTGCAAAGAAAGGAACACCCTCAAAGTCATTCTACAGTGCTGCCATCACCCTGATACCAAAACGAGATAAAGAAATCACAAAAATAGAAAATTACAGACCAATATCACTGTTGAACATAGATGTAAAAGTCCTCAACAAAATACTAGCAAACAGAATCCAACAACACATTAAAAGGATTATACATCATGATCAAGTGGGATTTGTCTCAGAAAAGCAAGGATTCTTCAATATATGTAAATCAAACAATGTGATACACCATATTAACAAATTAAGGAATAAAAACCATACGATCATCTCAATAGATGCAGAGAAAGCTTTTGACAAAATTCAACACCCATTTATGATAAAAACTCTCCAGAAAATGGGCATAGAGAGAAGCTACCTCAACGTAATAAAGGATATATATGACAAACCCACAGAAACATCATTCTCAATGGTGAAAAACTGAAAGCATTTCCATCAAGATCAGGAAGAAGACAAGGATGTCCACTCTCACCACTCTTATTCAACATAGTTATGGAAGTCCTAGCCACAGCAATCAGAGATGAAAAAGAAATAAAAATAATACAAATTGGAAAAGAAAAAGTAAAACTGTCACTCTTTGCAGATGACATGATATTATACATAGAGGATCCTAAAGATGCCACCAGAAAACTACCAGAGCCCATCAGTGAATCTGGCAAAGTTGCAGGATATACAATTAATGCACAGAAATCTCTTGCATTACTATACACTAACAACGAAAGATCAGAAAGAGAAATTAAGAAACAATTTTGCAACAAAAAGAATAAAATATATAGGAATAAACCTACCTAAGGAGGCAAAAGACCCGTACTCAGAAAACTATTAAACACTGATGAAAGAGATCAAAGATGACACAAAGAGATGGATAAATATACCATGTTCTTGGATTGGAAGAATCAATACTGTGAAAATGACTATACTACCCAAAGCAATCTATAGATTCAATGCAATCTCTATCAAATTACCAGCAGCATTCTTCACAGAATTAGAACAAAAATTTTACAATTTGTATGGAAACACAAAAGACCATGAACAGCCAAAGCACTCTTGAGAAAGAAAAATGGAGCTGGAGGAATCAGGCTTCCTGACTTCAAACTATACTGCAAAGCTACAGTAATCAATACATTATGGTACTGGCACAAAAACAGAAATACAGATCAGTGGTATAGGATAGAAAGCCCAGAGTTAAACCCACACACCTATGGTCACCTAATTTATGACAAAATAAACAAGAATATACAATAAGGAAGACAGCCTTTTCAATAAGTGGTGCTGGGAAAACTGGACAGCTACATGTAAAAAAATGAAGTTAGAACACTACCTAACACCATACACAAAAATAAACTCCAAATGGATTAAAGGCCTAAATATAATACTGGACACTATAAAACTCTTAGTGCAAAACATAGGGAGAACACTCTGACATAAATCACAGCAAGATCTTTTTTGACCCTCCTCTTAGATTAATGGAAATAAAAACAAAAATAAACAAATGGGACCTAACTAAACTTAAAAGCTTTTGCACAGCAAAAGAAACCATAGACAAGACAAAATGATAACCTTCTGAATGGGATAATATATTTGCAAATGAAGCAATGTACAAAGGATTAACCTCCAAAATATACAAACAGCTCATGCAGCTCAATATTAAAAAAAAAACAACAGTCCAATCTAAAAATGGGCAGAAGACCTAAATAGACATTTCTCCATGAGTACATTCAGATGGCCAAGGCACATATGAAAGGATGCTCAACATCACTAATCATTAGAGAAATGCAAATCAAAACTATAGTTAGATATCACTGCATACTGGTCAGAATGGCCATGATCAAAAAATCTACAAACACTAAATGCTGGAGAGGGTGTGAAGAAAAGGGGACCCTCCTGTACTGTTGGTGGGAATGTAAATTGATACAGCCACTCTGGAGAACAGTATGGATGTTCCTTAAGAAACTAAAAATAGAACTACAGTATGACCCAGCAATCCCACTACTGGGCATATACCCTGAGAAAACCATAATTCAAAAGGACACATGTTCCCCAACATGGAAACAACCTAAATGTCCAAAAACAGATGAAAGGATAAAGAAGATGTGGCACATATATACAATGGAATATTACTCAACTATAAAAAGGAATGAAATTTTGTCATTTTTAGAGATGTGGATGGACCCAGAGTCTGTCATACAGAGTGAAGTAAGTAAGAAAGAGAAAAACAAATATCATATATTAATGCATGTATGTGGAATCTAGAAAAATGGTACAGATGAACCTATTTGCAGGGCAGGAATAGAGACACAGATGTAGATAACAGACATGTGAACACAGGGAGGGAAAGGGAGTGTGGGATGAATTGGGAGATTAGGATTGATATATACACACTACTATGTGTAAAATAGATAGCTAGGGGGAATGTGCTATAAAGCACAGGAAACTCAGCTCGGTGCTCTGTAATATCCTGGATGGGGGGATGCAGGGTGGGAGGGAGGTCAAAGAGGGAGTATATATATATATATATATATATATATATACATACATACATATAGCTGATTCATTTAATCATACAGCAGAAATTAACACAACATTGTAAAGCAATTATACTCCAATTTAAAAAAACAAAATAAAAGCAAAAAAACAAAGAAAACAACAACAAAAAATAATCTATCAGTATATCTAATTTAAGGACCGAGCAACTAACAGAGAAGTAATATGTTTGCATGAGAAATAACAAAAACAAAACAGTAAACAGACTCACACACCTACAGCCACTTGATTTATGACAAGGTAACCCTGAAGTATATTGGGTAAAACATGTTCTATTCACTAACCCTTGAATCAATTGTATATCCACAAGGAAAACAATTAATCTTGATCCCTACCCCACACCATACATAAAAATCAATTCCTATGACTAACAAATCCACTCCTTGGCATGTACCCAACATAAATGTGTTAATATATGTACAAAAAACATGAAAAAGAATGTTCATGGAGGTATTCTTTGCCATGGCCCCAAACTGTAAACAATTCCAACTTCTATTGGCATAAAATAACAGTAATTTGTTCCTGGCAAACTTTTGGAACACAATTTGTGCATCAAAAATTTTAAATATTTTTTAAGGTTTTGGCCATATTATTCTTCTGAATTTTTGAAGTTAATGAATTATATCAAGGTGACACATTCTATGGATACCTTGAGTACTATTCATAGATATTTGCTGAATGAGGCAAGCATAAACATAGGCTGGAAAGAGTCCAACAGACCAGATATTTCTATTTATATCTGGGTGCCTGGTTAGGAAGAACTTTTGTAAAGATGCCAATTAAAAGTTGCCAGATGCTTCTTTATCTACCAGGATTTCTGGAGATTATATATATTATTATTTTATTATATATATTATTATCTTATAATATATGTAATCTCCAGAAATATGTAAAATATTACACATTTTTAGACAATATGCATTTATATAGTATACAATATAAAATACATACTATATATATTTCATATATCATATATTTTATATTATATTTAAGTTATGTTCAACAATGACTATATATGTGCGTGTGTATATTTATATATATATATATGTATATATATATATATATATATATATATATATATAGAAAGAGAGAGAGAGAGAGAGAGATTCACCTTTGATCATATCTTCTGTGTACTGTGAAGAATTGGTTCTAGGATCAAATGGTTTAAAAGCTTAAAAAAACTTCAAACTTAAAAAAGTAGTTATTCTTAAAGTTGAGAAATTGAAAAACTACAAAATTACACTTGAGTGTAATATAAACTCATTCCTGTAAAATAAACTGATTCCCAGATGCCATATATATCTTAATTTGTTTTTCCTCTGGCTGTAATATCTTCAACTTGTAGTGCCACCACCATCCTCTCTACTTATCTAAGCTCGTTCATCAGTTAGTCTGCACTAGCATTTCAAATAGATCTAGAGACCATGCAATGTGGATTCAAACATATATATATGATATAAATTTTCCTATCCTCAAGATGCCTTCAGTCTATAATATCAAATCCATTTGTAATTAATAATTTGAGCTCAGATAATTCATTTTTATTCTGGTATAGCAGAGGAAAGATGGCATCCCCTACTTCCTTTCTCAGAAATAACTTACAATTGATTAGAAGAGCAAGGACCAAATATCATCTTCTGTGAAATTAAGATTTATCTATATTCCTAGACTACAATGGCAATCAAGGTCAAAAAGAAATATTATAAGACTTTGAGAGAGGATGTCCATCAGACATTGCTGGTAGAGAATCCTACTCTGAGGAAGGTGGCACACACCTAAAAACAAATAACTCCTTGTTTAGAACAATGAACATCATTACAGGCACCTGCTGTAAGAACTTCCCTGAACCAAAAGACAAGTCAAATTTGCAGAAAGAGGTTTGTAGAGGAGGTGTGGTGAAGAAAACAATGCTGTCAGCACATCTATGGCTTCCAAGCTCTGTTCGTTGTTGCATGGAGAGGTATAACACCTAAAAGATCCAGCCCTGACTTACACACACACACACACACACACACACACACACAAATATGTGTCACAGAGGATTTGTACTAGCCAGAAACTAAGCTTACTCCCTTCTCAACATAAACATCTTGGTTTAAGAAGAATATACCTCATAGAAAGGTAAGTAATAATCACAAAGAAACCAAAGGAAGTATAAGATGCTCCATGACAAAAGGAGAAAGGGAACAGGAAAGGCCAATGGCAAGTAAAAGACATTGGCCAGAAATATCTCTTCACACTGTAAATGAAATGAAATGCTCATGAATGGAATGAAATGCTCATACATATAGTCATATGTATATGAAATAACAAAAAATTGCATGTGTAAAAGACCAAAGCACAGATATAAAAATTCAGGGTTAATATGGCAAGTCAATAGGAATAATTAAACCATGAGCTGGTAGAACTCAGGAGAAATGGAATTTTAATAATTAAGTGAGTGGATATGTCAAATGCTATAAACTATTTGACATTGGCTAGGATGACAGGATAAGTCTTCAAAGAAGAGAAAAAAATAGTATAGCTATTAAAGGATGAACAGAATTGAGGTCAATCTGGAGACAAAAATAAGTCTAGTCATATATAACATGTACAAAGGCATAAGTGTATTTTCAGGGAACTAAAAATTGTTATCCACATCTGAATATGGGATATGAGAGAGAGAAAAGGGACAGGAATTGTAGATAAATACTGGATTTTGAAGAGTATTTTTTGCCATGCTAATAAATGTAACTTCATGTTATTAGTGAAGAGGATCTGCTAGTGCTTTATATCAGAGGTTTCACATGATCATTTGTATTTTAGAAAGATGATTATGTCAACAGTAAGGGAGGAGGATAGATTAGGCTGAAAATGGGGGGTAGACAAAGCTATGAGAATAATGGTCATTCCTTTCAACAATCTAGATAAAATATAATGTCATAATTGTATATATTGACTATAGGGATAGAAAATAGTGGGGGAAAAATGTTTAATAATAAATATCCACAAAACTGCTTGGTCAATTGAAAACAGTATGAAAGGAAAAGGACTTAAGAATGACGCTAAGTTTCTGCAATTCTTGACTGGTTGTACGTCATCATAGCAATCAGTATAGACATCCTGCAGGATACACAGGTTTGATGGAGGGAAGCAAGAGGAAGAGATAATGAGTTACTCATAAGGAAGTATATTATAATAAATCGAAAAATCCAAATTACTAAACTTGAATAAAAGATGATAAGGTATCAATGCTCAATACCATAATGATACTGGCAAATTTTGGCTGTTGTTAAAATAAGGAAACAATCCATGTTTTCACAACAGATTTCATGAAGAATTTTCATCCAGTATGGTTTTAAATGTCTTAAGATATTAAAAACCATCACAAATTGTGTTTCTCTCAGTAGCACTAAGCTGTTGGAGGAGAATTTGCACAGAAATTAGGTAATTTTGAAAAGTAAATCTTTAAGGAAATCAACCTAAATTACTGAAATCATGTTATAGACTTGGTTAGGAAACATGAGTACTCTCTACTTAAGAACAACATTACCTTCCTGTTTTTTCCTAAAGTAATGTGTTCTTTGTAACTTTATAATATCAACAATTCTAGATAATAACAACTCATTCTATTTATTTCAATCTTTTCATTTAACTTTTACTTTCTTGTTGATTAATATGATGAATATAATCTAGATTTTCTGTTGTGCTATATAAATTTAAGGATACCTTTTTTCTTGATGAGTATAGTTGCTTTACAATATTATACTAGTTTCAGGTGTACAACATATGGACTCAATACTTTTGTAGATTATACTCCATTTGAAGTTATTACAAAATAATGGATATATTTCCCTGTGTTTAAAATATATTCCCATTGCTTATCTATTTTATACATAGTAGTTTGTATCTCTTAATCCCATACCACTGTCTTGCCCCTCCCATTTCCCTATCCCCACTGGTATCCACTAGTTTGTTTGTTATGTCTGTGAGTCTGTTTCTGTTTTATTGTATACATTTGTGTGTTGTATTGTTCAGATTCCACATATAAGTGACAACATACAGTATTTGTCTTTCTCTGACTTTTTCACCAAGCATAATATTCCCTAGATCCATCCACTTTGTTGCAAATGGCAGAATTTCATTCTTTGTTATGACTAATTTTCCTGTATGTGTGTGTGTGTGTGTGTGTGTGTGTGTGTGTATACACACATTTTCTTTATCTCTTCATCTGTTGATGGACACATGGATTGCTTCCACATCATGGCCACTGTATAATAATAATACTGTTATGAACATTGGGGTGCAAATATCTTTTTGAATTAGTGTTTTCTTTGTTTTTTTCAGATGTATACCCAGGAATGGAATTGCTGGATCATATGGTAGTTTTATTTTTAGATTCTTTAGGAACCTCCATACTGTTTTCCACAGCTGCTGCACCAACTTACATTCCCACCAACACTGAACAAGGGTTTCCTTTTCTCCACATCCTCACCAGCATTTGTTATTTGGAGACTTTTTCATGATAGCCAATATGACAGGTGTGAGGTGATATCTCATTGTGGTTTTGATTTGCATTTCCCTGATGATTAGTGATGTTGAACATCTTTTCATGTGCCTGTTGGCCAACTGCATGTCCTCCTTGAAAAAATGTCTATTCAGGTCTTTTGCCCATTTTTGATTTTTTTTTATATTGAGTTGTATGAGTTATTTATATATTTTGGATCTTAACTCTTTTTGGTCATATCATTTACAAATATTTTCTCCCATTTGGGAGATTATCCTTAAATTTTGTCAATAATTTCCTTTGCTGTGTAAAAGCTTTTAAGTATAATTAAGTCTCATTTTTAAAAATTTTTGCTTTTATTTCTTTTTCCTTAGGAGACAGATCCAAGAGAATATTGCTATGAGTTCTGTCAAAGAGTGTTCTGTCTATGTTATCTTCTAGTTTTATGATTTTATGGTCTTACATTTAAGTCTTTAATCCATTTTGAGTTTATTTTTGTATATGGCATGAGGAAATGTTCTAATCTCATTCTTTAACTTGTAGATATCCAGTTTCCCCAGCACCACTTACAGAAGAGTCTTTTTATCCATTGTTTATCCTTGCCTCCTTTATTTAGATTAAATGAACACAAGTGCATGGGTTTATTTCCAGTCTATTCTGTTCCATTGATCTATAATTCTGTTTTTGCACCAGTGCCATGCTGTTTTGATTACTGTAGGTTAGTAGTATAGTCTGAAGTCAGGGAGTTGATACCTACAGCTTTGTTCTTTTTTCTCAAGAACTGCTTTGGCAATTCAGGGTTTTTCATAGTTCATTATGAATTTTAAGTTCATTTGTTCTAGTTCTTCAAAAAATGTCCCTGGTATTTTGATATGGATTGTGTTAAATCTGTAGATTGCTTTGGGTATTATGGATATTTTAACAATATTAATTCTTCCAATCCAAGAACACAAGATATCTTTCCATTTCGTTGTATCACCTTCAATTTCCTTACTCAATATTTTATAATTTTCGGAGTATAAATCCTTCACCTCCTTGGTTAAGTTTATTCCTAGGTATTTTATATTTTATGATTCAATTTTAAGCTGGATTTTTTTAAACTTTCTTTTTCTCCAAGTTCATTATTAGCATATAGAAAAACAACAGATTTCTGTATGTTAGTCTTGTATCCTGGAATTTTACTGAGTTCATTTATTAGTTCTAGTATTTTTTGGTTGAGACTTTAGGATTTTCTACATATAGTGTCATGTCATCTGCAAATAATGACAAATTTACTTCATCCTTTCCAATTTGTATGCTTTTTATTCCTTTTTTGTGTCTGATTGCTAAGGTTAGTACTTTCAATACTTTGTTAAATGCAAGTGGTGAGATTAGGCATACTTGTCTTGTTCCTGATTTTAGAGGAAAGGCATTCAGTCTTTCACTGTTGAATATGATGTTAGCTATGCTTTTGACATAAATGGCCTTTATTATGTTGAAATATGTTCCCTCTACACCAACTTTCATGAGAGTTTTTTTTTACTATGAATGGATGTTGAATTTTATCAAATGCTTTTTTTGAGTCTATTGAGATGATCATGTGATTTTTATCCTTTCTTTTGTAAATGTGGTTTATCATATTGATTGATTTGCAAATATTGAACCATCCTTGCATCCCTGGAATAAATCCCACTTGATCATATTATATGATTCTTTTAATATACAGCTGAATTCAGTTTGCTAATATTTTGTTGAGGATTTTTGCATCTATATTCATCAAAGATATTGTCCCTTAATTAATTTTTTTCTATTTTGTTGTGTCTTTGTCTGATTTTGGTATCAGGATAATGGTTGCTTTGTGTGATGAATTTTGGAGTGTTTTCTCCTTTTCAATTTTTGTGGAAAGTTTGAGAAGGATAGGTCTAAGTTCTTCATATGTTTGGTAAAATTCCCCAGTGAAGCCATGTGGGTCTGAAATGTAGATCACTGGGAGATATTTTTTGGTGTGTGTGTGTGTGTGTGTGTGTTGTTTTGTTTTGTTTTACAGATTCTATTTCACTTCTAGTGAACAGTCTCTTCAAATTGTTTGTTTCTTCTTTACTCAGTTTTGGCAGGCTATATGTTTCTAGAAATTTCCATTTCTCCCTTTATATCTGCTTGTATTTGCTTTATATATTTAGGTGCTCTTGTATTTGGTGCATATATGTGAACAAGTGTAATATCCTCTTCTCGTACTGATCCTTTTATCATTATATAATGCCTGATTTGTCTTTTGTTAAAGACTTTGTTTTAAAGTCTATTTTGTCTGATATGAGTATTGCTACTGCTGCTTTCTTACTGTTTCTGTTTGCATGAAATATCTTTTTTTCCATCCTCATTTTCAATCTGTGTGTGTCTTTAGCTCTGAAGTGAGTGTCATGATAGCAGTGTATACATGAGTCTTGTTTTTAATCCAATCAGTCACCTTATGCCTTTTGATTGGAGCATTTAGTCCATTGACATGTAAATTAATTATTGATAGGTATATACTTATTGCCATATTATTACTTGTTTTCCAGTTGTTTTGTAGTTCTCTACTCAGTTTTTCTTTTGTTTCTTCCCTTTTCATTTGTTTGATGATTTTCTGTAGTGTTATGCTTGTGTTCCTTTCTTTTTAGTTTTTGTGTATCTATTGTACGTTTTTGATTTGTGGTTACCATGGGGTTCATATATGTTGACCTATAACTATATCTACTTATTTTAAAGTGGTAGTCATTTAAATTCAAACACATTCTAAAAGACCTACATTTTTTGCTCTGCTTCCCCCCACATTGTATTTTTGATGTCTTACTTTGCATCTTCATGTTTATCCCCTTTAATTTTAAATGATAACCTTGCTGAGCAGAGTATCCTAGGTTGCAGGTTTTCCTTTTCAGCATTTTGAATATATCATGCCACTCCCTTCTGGTCTGCAAAGTTTCTGTAGAAAAATCAACTGATAACCTTTTGGGGGTTACCTTGTATATGACTCTTTGTTTTTCTCTTACTGCCTTTAGAATTCTCTCTTTAACTCTTGCCATTTTAATTATGATATAATTATGGTGTTGGTCCATTTAGATTCATCTTATTTGGGACCTCTGTTCTTCCTATACCTGGATATCTGTTTCCTTTTTAGGTTGGGGATTTTTTCAGCCATAATTTCATCAAATACATTTCCCAACCTCTTCTCTCCATCTTAACCTTCTGGGACCCCTGTAATGTGAGTGTTGATATACTTGCTGTTATCCCAGAGATCTCTTAAACTGTTCTCATTTTTTTGGTTTGTTTTTCTTTCTTGCTCTCCTAAATGGATGATTTCCATTCTTCCCTCTTCCAGATCATTCATGTGTTCTTCTGTATCACTTAGTCGCTGTCCTTCTAGTGTTTTTATCATTTCATTTATTGTATTCTTCAGTTATGACTGGTTCTTTTTTATATTTTCTAGTTCCTTATTAAAATTCTCACCGTATTCATATATTCTTTTCTCTAACTCAGTTAGCATCTTTATTACTAGTGCTTTGAATTCTTTATCTGGTAACTTATTTAACATTGTTTAGTAATTTACTTTTTCAGGGGTTTTCTCTTACTCTTTCAATTGAGACCAGTTCCTCTGTTTTCTCATTTTGCTTAATGTTTTTAGGTGAAAGAGTTACCCATTGCATTCTTGAAGCAGTGTCCTTATGTGGGAGCACCCCTATATAGTCTACGTGTTCTCAGGCTTTGGTGGGAGAACTGGATTTGATGTGAACACAAGTAATGTTTTTCCTCAGGGAGTGCTGGCAGTTATCACATTAGTAGGAGATGGGGCTGGAGGAGGGACTAGGGCCCAGAGCCATGTGTGAGGTGGGGTTTCCCTATGCTCAGTGGCCATCACCTCCTTATCAGGAGCAGGGGTAGATCCCAAGTTGCTGGAGCAGAAGCCCTTAGGGTCAGGTCTAAGCTGACCCTGTTCCCTTCAAATGTGTGCTTTCCCCTCTCCCAACTCCAGCACCCCTGTCCCAGAGGGGAGCAGTGCTGGAATAAGAGGGGTCTGTGTGAGCTTTTGGCTTGTGATGGGGTGAAGGCTCTGGTTGTCTAGCCACAGACAGAAGTTCGGGCTGCCTCTGATGCACTGCCCATGCAAGTACCAGTAATGGCTTTTCCTTCCCCACTCAGACACTGCTTTGGGTCAAAGTGTGTCCCATGGCCAAACTGTATCCTCAGTCTTGGCAGCCCTTGCTCCAGTGTGGACCTGTGACATGAAGTAAACAGGGCTGGAGCATTTGCTCAGCTTAGGCTGGGGTGTATGATTGGTGGTTGCAAGAAACTGGGCAGCCACTAGAACATTTTCAATCCACCATCTCTGCCCCACCTCTGGAACAAGTCAGTGTGCATGTGCTCCTCACAAGTGAGTGCAAGCTTCTCATAGCTGTCCTGTTAGTCCCACTGGCCCACCAATCAAACAAGGGGGCTCATATTCCCTGCATCAGACTCCATGGCTGTGGACACCCTACATATGGCTCAGCCTGCTCCCTCCCCAGGGCAGTTACGCACCCCTGTGATCTCCCTTTCCCTCTAAGACCCCTAACAGACACACATATCCTTACCTGATTTCTTCTCTTCCCTTCCTACCCAATTCCATGTGGATCTTTCTTACAGCCTTGGTTGTACAGGAGTTTTTCTGTCAGTTTCCAGTTAGTTTTCAGTGAGAATGCTCCATGTGTATGTGTATTTTTGATGTGTTCATGGGGGGAAGTGAGTTCCAAGTCCTCCAACTATGCTATCTATCTCTTCACTTTACTTTTGTGAGTGAAAAATGTTGCCTGCCATATCAGTAAACAAAGGATGTTGCAGCCATCAAGTCATCACATTACAGCTGTCCCAAAGGTGAGCCCTGAGGGAACTCAGGATAGAAACAGGATGCCTGCCATTGAGCCATAAGCCACTGCAGCCACCCCCAAATGGTGCACCCTGAAGAGGCTCAGGATGGGAAAACCCAGGATACTGGCCACAGATAGCTGAGGTACATACCAAAGGAATGATTTCAATAAGACCAGACTTTTATATCTTCCCATACCTAGAAAAGTGCTAATTTCTTATCTTGAGATATCTTGTTTTCTTTTTTTTTTTTTTTTTGTGGTACGTGGGCCTCTCACTGCCGTGGCCTCTCCCATTGTGGAGCACAGGCTCCAGATGTGCAGGCTCAGTGGCCATGGTTCACGGGCCCAGCCACTCCGCGGCATGTGGGATCTTCTCGGACCGGGGCACGAACCTATGTTCCCTGCATTGGCAGATGGACTCTCAACCACTGCGCCACAAGGGAAGCCCTGGTTTTCTTTAATTAAAAGTAATCTTTTTTTTTTTTTTTTTTTTTTTTGGTGTTCTTTGTTGCAAAAACTCCTATATATCCTGTCTCCTCCGTTACCTCTTTGGAACAGTCTCTCAGAGCTATCTGAGGACCTTCACCCCGGGCTTAAGTCCTCAGTTTTGTCCACCAAATAAAACATAATTGTCAGCTTTCAGGTTGTGTATTTTTTTCAGTCAACAATTTCGAGTATAAAGATTGCAGAAGATTTGTCATCAACATGCAAGATCTCAAGAAATGCTTTCCCCATGAGTCTTCACTTAAAATCTACTAAAGAATCAGCTTCAGACAACCAAAATGACTGCAAAAACTTTGACATTAATGATGATAAGAATTACAGACATAGTGATTTACCTATACAATCAAAATTAATGTAGGCTTTAAAGGTGAGAGTATAAAATATATCAGCAGCATGTTCTGATGATGGGTACAATAAAACTATGAATAAATAATAGAGAATGAGGAGAGCATTTTCAAAAATGACTTTTTTAAACTAAATTGGTGCTATTGTTGCTATTATTATTCTAAATGTACTTTGTATGTAATGTACCACAAAATAAACATTTCTAATTTTATCATCCCCAGTATCCTTACAATTCAAGACATCCAATGTTGGGGAGAGGAGATATGTATGTAAAAAATAGAGGTTAATATTTACTGAATATCAATAGGAATTTCTGGTAAAATCAAAAGGTGCTTTACTTTTAAAATATATACATATCTATGGCTTTTTCTACATATGTGTACATGTTCATATAGATAGATGATAGATTAGATAGATGATAGATAGATAGATAGAACACTCATAAATTTTCTAGTTCTGTTCACTGGAAAATTCTTGAAACCATGATCAACCCATCAGGAATGAAACCCCTTTTCTCAAATTGTGATCTCTAAATAACATCTCCCACTAAAAGGAACCAGGGCTACTTGGATAACTGTCTGATTCCAGTCCTGAGGCAGGAAATGTACAGTATTCTTATAGCAAGACATTAGAGCAGAGTTATAATTGATGAGGGAGAGAATATGCCAGGTTTCTGGGAAAGAGCATTCTAGACAGAGGGAACAGCAAAGTTCATAGGTAGGATTGTTTGCTGTATTGAGAAAAAGTTAGGAGATCCTCGTGGCTGTGGTTTAGTAAGTAAGGGTAAGTGTGGTAAGAGATGGGGGATGGTTTGGAGGTGGGCTAGATCATGAATGACTTTGTAGACCATTTTAAACAATTTGGCTTTTCTCTGAGAGAAATAGTTCATAGAGTTATTTTGAACAGAGAAGTAACATTATCTGATGTTTAGTTTTAAAGGGATGACTCTGGCTGCTGTGTCGCATAACATTACTGGGGGAAGAGTAAAAGCAAAAGCAGAGAGACCAGTGGGAGCCTACCGCAGCAACCTGGGCAAGATTTAGTGGAGGTGTGGACCAGCATGAGAGAGAAAGTGGTGAGGAGAAGTGGTAGGGTTCCAGATATCTCTTTCATGTACAGTCAGTGTGTTTTGTGATGGCTAAATGTAGGGTATGAAAGAAAGAGAAATATTAAAGACCATCCCAAGGTCCTGGGCCTCGTCAGTTATAAAAATGGAGATGGCAATTCCTGGAACAATGAAGACTGATGTGTTATGAGGGAATAAATCAAATATTAAATTTTGCATAATTGTTCACTGTTATTAAAATTATACTGAAATATTTGTTTTAAAATATTATTTTTTCCTACCACTACATTTGACAAAAAAATTATAGTCAATCTTTGCAAACACAACTTTAATGTCACAGGCTTTGTCAAAATAAGGGCAATTTTTTGAGCCACCTAACACATTTTAAAGAGTATATCAACTTCACTTCTATATGAGTTGTGAGAATTAGGTCTGATATTGTCCCTGGAGACTTGATCATATATATAAGACTTTTTTTGAAATATTTGTCTTCTAAATGTGAATATGTGATCTCAAAATATAAACTGCTCATTACACTATAGTAAACCTTAATACAGTTCTATAAAGTGTTCTTGAAAGAACTAAATAAAGCCTTCTTTAAGAACTAAGAAATAATTATTGTGCTATTATTTTTAAAGAAACTAATATCATTCTTGAAGAGTTACAGTTGAGATTAACTCATAATGGTACAGAGAAGAGTTATTGAAAGTCTCCCAGTGAAACAGTACTCTGAGGTAAAGACATTCTGGACAAAATTGAAAGTATTCATGTATTTAAAGAAAGAATGTGACAAACAGAAAGTGATTGATAACCTAAGGAAAACTAGAGAAAGAATAGCAGTAGAGGCATTGGCATTTCCAAGTGTCCAGGGATGAAGGCATTTTGCCTGAGGGGTTTTAGGTATTTTGGCCCCATTGGTAAAACCATTCCCATTTGAGATAAACACAAAAGTTTATCTTTTTCAATTTCTCTAACGCTACTCAACCTACTCATCCTAATTACATGTTTTACAAGAGAACTTCTGACTACACTTTCTTATTAGGGAGAAAATCATCTGACTTCATCAAATCATGTTGAAATAATTCAACTGGAAAAAATTTTAAAACAGAATTTGATCTCACATATCAATCTATATCATTCTCCATTTTTTTTTTTTTTTTTTGCGGTACATGGCCCTCTCACTGCTGTGGCCTCTCCCGTTGCGGAGCACAGGCTCTGGACGCACGGGCTCAGTGGCCATGGCTCACAGGCCCAGCCGCTCCTCGGCATGTGGGATACCCCCGGACCGGGGCACGAACCCGTGTTCCCTGCATCGGCAGGTGGACTCTCAACCACTGTGCCACCAGAGAAGCCCCCATTCTCCATTTCTTTACTCCCCTCTACATCATTCTTCCAAAGACTCACCTGTTGTCTCTCTTGATAATTCCTCTTGGCCTAATTTCTTTTGGTTGTACATAAACCACTGTGAGCATCTGTGAGAGTCACCACTGCAATGGCAATGCCAACAGTCATTTTGTACTGTTATTACTTAGTATCAGCAGATTTAAAAATTATTATTAATTTTCCACACATACACAAAAGTAGAAAGAATAATACAATGAAACCCCATGTAGTCTTTACATATATTTTTAAAACACATTCTTTTTTTAATTTGTTTTGTAGTAAGAACACTTAACATGAGATCTATTCTCTTAATAAATTTTTAAGTGCATGATACAATATTGTTCATTACAGGAAAATGTTGTATATCAGATCTCTAGAACTTATTCATCTTGTATAACTGAATCTTTTTACTGTTAAACAGAAGCTCTTCATTTCCCCCTCCCTTCAGCCTCTGGAGACCACCATCTGGAAATGGTGAAGACCACCATTCTACTCCCTGTTTCTATGAGTTTGACTTTTTCAGATACCTCTTATAAGTGTAATCATGAAGTATATGTCATTCTGTTACTTGTACACTTTTGAAGGGAATGTAAAATGGTGCAGCTGCTATGGAAAATAGTATGAAGTTTCAAAAAAAATACTAAAGATAGAACTACAATATGATCCAGCAATCTCATTCTGGGTATACATCCAAAGAGGTATCTACACTTTCATGTTCATTCACAACAGCCAAGATCTGGAAACAATGTAAATGTCCAC
Source organism: Aethalodelphis obliquidens (assembly GCF_003676395.1). NCBI lineage: Eukaryota > Metazoa > Chordata > Mammalia > Artiodactyla > Delphinidae > Aethalodelphis > Aethalodelphis obliquidens. The sequence continues at coordinate 5,527,882 of NW_020838012.1, read as the reverse complement.
TGATGGATGGATGAATAAAGAAAATGTGATTTATATATACAGTGGAATATTAGTCAGCCTTTAAAAAGAAGGAAATCCTGCCATATGCCACAAACATGGATGAACCTGGAACACATAATGCTAAGCCCTTATATATTCAAACAATGTCCCTCACCTGTCACTCAAATTTAACCACTGTCAAGATTTTGTCACATTTCTCTTTTTTCATTTGCTAAAATATGTATAGCTTGTGAAACCAAAATATGTTAAAGCAAATTCCCAAATTTATCACTACTTCAATATGCAGCTCTAAAAAAATAAACATTTTCCTGCCAAAACCCCAAAATACATGATCACATCTAACAGAAGAAACAGTAATAAAATTAAGAACAAAATAAAATAATACCCAGTCTACAACCAAATTTCCCCAATTATCTAAAAATTGTGTTCATATTGTTGCTTTATTCTAAGTAGAATCCAGATAGGGTTTTTATTTTTTTATATTTTTCTCTTTTAAATAAAGAAGCTCTCTCCTGAGTGGTAGGTTGTTTTTTTTTTCTTAAATGGCATTGAAAATTAGTCTCTGGTCATACATTTTATAATTTCTTCCCAGAGCATTTTTTGAATGGTTTCCTAGATATGACTGGGTCAAGTATAAATGCATATATTATTTTGCTAATTATTGCTCAACTTCTTTCTATAGAGGCTAGAATAGTTTCATTCCCACCACCAATATATGAGTGTTTGTTTCTTCACAGCTTCTGCACCAGGGAATGTTGTCAAAATTTTCGATGCTTACCAACCTGATAGATAATAGGTGGTATCTCAATGTAACGTGAAATTTCATTTCTTTTAATTAAGTACAATTAACTTATTTCATGTGTGTAAAGGCCATTTTTAATTTCTTCTAACTACTTTGATGTCATCAGCTTTCAAAATGTTTTATCATTACCTCTTTGATATAATAGTTTTCTTCTTTTGATTTCCAAGGCACATCACTCACCTTGCTTCTCTTATCCTTCACTGATCTTTCTTCTCTCACTCTTATGCCAGATTATTCTCCTCTTCTCAACCTCTAAATGTCAGCTAGCTCCAGGGCTCAGTCTTTGAACATCTTCTTTTCTCCATCTATACAGTAGACTTTCCATATTCTCAGGTTCTTTATCTGCAGATTCAACCAACTGTGATGGAAAATATTGAAAAAAATTTCCAATAGGCAAAACTTGAATTTGCCACATACTGGCAACTATTTACATAGTATTTACATTGTATTACGTATTATAAGTAATTAAGAGATGATTTAAAGTATATGGGAAGATGTGCATAAGTTATATGCAAATACTATGCCATTTTATATAAGGGTCTTGAGCATATGTGGATTTTTGTATCCATGTGGGTCCTGGAGCCAACACCCCCACAAATACCTAAGGAGGATTGTACTGGCTCACTAGGGGATTTCACCTTAAAATACCACCTACACACCAAGGACAATACCCAAATTTATAGCTTTAGCCCTTAACTTTACTGTCAATTAAAGAAAAATACATAATTGAGTATTTGATATGTCCACTTTAATATCCAACCATGTTATTGATCATCCCCACACTCTAGAGTGAACATCCCCCAATATTCCCCTTTTCTGCCTCTTTCCTGTAATTGCTCAAGCCAACCACTTAGAGTCATCAGGACTCCTCTCTTTCTCTAAGACCCCTCTTGTAATCCAGAAACACATTTCAATTGACTACCAGAATCTGACCATTTTTACCATCACCTACACCATTAGAGTTCTAGCCCAAAACAACATCATCACTGTCTTGGATTTTGGGATAGCCGTGACACTGGTCCCCTGCTTTCACCTTGTCTTTCTACATACAGCAAGCAAAATGATCCTTTTAAAACAAGTCAGATCAGCTCTAGTAATTCCATTTCCAGTTATATATCTAGAAGAGTTGGAAGTAGGATCTCAAAGAGATACACGTATACCCATGTTCATAGCGGCATCATTCACAGTAGACATAGGTAGAAGTTTATTATCCAAATATCCATTGATGGATGAATGGATTTACAAAATATGGTATATACTGACAAAGAAATATAATTCAGCCTTAAAAAGGAAGGGGATTCTGACATATGCTACAACACAGATGAACCTTGAGCACATTAGTCTAAATGAAATAAGCCAGTCACAAAAGCACAAATACTGTGTGATTACACTTCTGTGAGGCATCTAGAGTAGTCAGACTCATAGAAACAGAAAGTACATGGTGGCTGCCAGGAGTTAGGGAAAGGGGGAAATGGAGAATCGTTGTTTAATAGGAAGAGAGTTTCAGTTTTGTAAGACGAAAAAGTTCTGGAGATTTGTTGTACAACAATATGAATATACTTAGAACTACTGAAGTGTAAACTTAAAAAAAATGGTTAAGAGGGTAAGTGTTGGTGGGTGGTGGTGGTGTGATGAATTGGGAGATTGGGATGGACATATATACACTAATATGTATAAAATGGATAACTAATAAGGACCTGCTGTATAAAAAAATAAATAAAATAAAATTCAAAGTAAATAAATAAATAAAAACAAAAATACGATCAAGATGACACTGATCAGACCACCACATGACCAATTAATTTCAGGATGATTGTCAGAGCTAACTGTGCTGTTCTGCCTGTATCCTCCCTCCACCTACCTGTGAATCCCTGAAATTCCCCTTTAAGGGCTCTTTCCCCCTGACTGGCAATGGGGAGTTGGTTCTTTGGGACTTGAGTCTACCTTCTCCCAAGGATTGCCAGCTTCCTCAATAAAGATAGTTTTCCTTTTACCCCACAAAAAAAAAAAAAAAGAGGGTAAATGTTATATTTATTTTACCAAAATTAAAAAAAAAAAATATCAGATCTTAAGTAAAGTATATTTCCTTCAAACCCACCAATAAATTTCCTCCTCTCTTAGAATAAGTCCAAAATTTTTCCCAGAACTTCAATGTCTTATATGATCTGCACCCCTCCCTGACTCAACATTCTCCTCTGACCTCATCTTCTACTACCTACTCTCTGACTCATTCTGTCACTGTTTTCCTGTTGTTGCTTGAACTTGTCAAAAACACTTTTCCCTCAGGTCCTTCACTATTGATGTTCCCAGATATATTTACATAACTTATTCTCTCATTTCATTTCACTACTCAGAGAAATATTCCCTGACTACACTATCTAACTAGTACCTTCTTGCTGTCACCTTTTAACATTTTTTTACTCTGATTTAATATTCTTCATACCCCTGAGCACCACTTAATATATAACATTTATTTTTGTATTATTTTCCTCTCTTGATCATTCATGTGATTTAATCAGTTTTTCTACCTCAATTATTAAAATAATTTTTTCATTTCCAATGTCTCTCATAAATGAGTTGCCTTATATGTTAGGATTTTCATCATTCATTATTATTTTCTTCTCTGTGACAATATCACACTGCCTTCATTTCTGGAGATTCCTATCAAATCTTGATATTTGTTATATAAAATGCAACAACTTATCTTTCAAAAATTGTCTTGTCTATTCTTGCTCTTTAATCCTTCACATCTATCTAAGAATCAACTGGTCAAGTTCCATGACAATAATTTGCATAAATTTTAACTGGAATTGTGTTGAATTTTTACATTATTTTGTTGGAGAATTTACACCTCTACATTACTGGTTCTTCCTATCCTTGCATATAATGCAATTTATTTAGGTTATTAATGTTTTTCAATAAAGTATTCTGATTTTCTGAGAAAGATCTTTTACATATCCTGTGAGATTTATTTTTAGTATCTTGTACTTTTGGTAATACTCATAAATAACATATATTTTAAAATAAAAATTTATCTGATTTTCTGGTGTAGAGAAATGCCATAGAATTTATCTTATATTTGGCTACCATTTTCTAATCTCTAATTAATTCTGTCTGTAGAGTTTTTTGGGGCTTCTGTGTTGGAGATCATACATCTATGAATGCTGATATCTTTGTTTCTTTTTCAAAACAGTATGTCTTTTCCTTTCCTCTTATTCTGGCTAATCCCTTTAAAACAATATTGAATAGAAATCAAGACAGTGGGTATCCTTGTCTTATTCTTTATTTAAAAGAGAATTGCTTTTAATATTTTACTATTAAATGTTATTTTCTTCTCTAGATTATATCACATTAAGGTTCTCTTCTGTTCCTGTGTCACTAAAGTATTTTTTGTTTTAATTCCTGAAAGATTTTCATGATTATTTTATGCATCTATTGGGATGATCATACTTTTGTCTTTAATTTGTAAATGTAATAAATTACATCACATTAATAAGTTTTCTAATGTTGAATTAGACTTGGATTTCTTTTATAAACCAATTTGGTTGGGCTGTTATGTCACTAGATTTTGTTAGCTAATATTATCTTTAAGATGTTCCCATTATACATACAAAAGAGGTTAACCTGTAATGTTTCATTTTCATATGGTTATTTTCTGTTTTGCCAGCAAGGTTAAACACATGCCATTAAAAAAATGCAAAGATAAGTTCCTTGTTTTGAAAAAATTCTCTCATAGACATGTGCAAGATAGCAACTAATTTTCACTTTTTTTTTTTACATCTTTATTTGAGTATAATTGCTTTACAATGGTGTGTTAGTTTCTGCTTTAGAACAAAGTGAATCAGTTATACATATACATATGTTCCCATATCTCTTCCCTCTTGCGTCTCCCTCCCTCCCACCCTCCCTATCCCACCCCTCCAGGTGGTCACAAAGCACTGAGCTGATCTCCCTGTGCTATGCGGCAGTTTCCCACTAGCTATCTACCTTACATTTGGTAGTGTATATATGTCCATGCCTCTCTCTCGCTTTGTCACAGCTTACCCTTCCCCCTCCCCATATCCTCAAGTCCATTCTCTTTGTGTCTTTATTCCCGTCTTACCCCTAGGTTCTTCATGACATTTTTTTCCTTAAATTCTACATATATATGTGTTAGCATACGGTATTTGTCTTTCTCTTTCTGACTTACTTCACTCTGTATGACAGACTCTAGGTCTATCCACCTCATTACAAATAGCTCAATTTTGTTTCTTTTTATGGCTGAGTAACCATTCCATTGTATATATGTGCCACATCTTCTTTATCCATTCATCCGATGATGGACACTTAGGTTGTTTCTATCTCCAGGCTATTGTATATAGAGCTGCAATGAACATTTTGGTACATGACTCTTTTTGAATTATGGTTTTCTCAGGGTATACGCCCAGTAGTGGGATTGCTGGGTCATATGGTAGTTCTATTTGTAGTTTTTTAAGGAACCTCCATACTGTTCTCCACAGTGGCTGTATCAATTTACATTCCCACCAACAGTGCAAGAGGGTTCCCTTTTCTCCACACCCTCTCCAGCATTTATTGTTTCTAGATTTTTTGATGATGGCCATTCTGACTGGTGTGAGATGATATCGCATTGTAGTTTTGATTTGCATTTCTCTAATTAATGAAGTTGAACATTCTTTCATGTGTTTGTTAGCAGTCTGTATATCTTCTTTGGAGAAATGTCTATTTAGGTGTTCTGCCCATTTTTGGATTGGGTTGTTTGTTTATTTAATATTGATCTGCATGAGCTGTTTATATATTTTGGAGATTAATCCTTTGTCAGTTGCTTCATTTGCAAATATTTTCTCCCATTCTGAGGACTGTCTTTTGGTCTTGTTTATGGTTTCATTTGCTGTGCAAAATCTTTGAAGTTTCATTAGGTCCCATGTGTTTATTTTTGTTTTTATTTCCATTTGTCCAGGAAGTGGGTCAAAAAGGATCCTGCTGTGATTTATGTCATAGAGTGTTCTGCCTATCTTTTCCTCTAAGAGTTTGATAGTTTCTGGCCTTACATTTAGGTCTTTAATCCATTTTGAGTTTATTTTTGTGTATGGTGTTAGGGAGTGTTCTAATTTCATTCTTTTGCATGTATCTGTCCAGTTTTTCCATCACCACTTATTGAAGAGACTGTCTTTTCTCCATTGTATATACTTGTCTCCTTTGTCATAGATTAGTTGACCATAGGTGCATGGGTTTATCTCTGACCTTTCTATCCTGTTGCATTGATTTTATTTCTGTTTTTGTTCCAGTGCCATATTGTCTTGATTACTATATCTTTGTAGTGTAGTCTGAAGTAAGGGATTTTGATATCTCCAGCTCTGTTTTTATCCCTCAAGACTGCTTTGGCTATTAGGGGTCTTCTGTGTCTCCATACAGATTTTAAGATATTTTGTTCTAGTTCTTTACAAAATGTCATTGGTAATTTGATAGGGATTGCATTGAATCTGTAGATTGCTTTGGGTAGTATAGTCTTTTTTTTTTTTTTTTTTTTTTTGTGGTATGTGGGCCTCTCACTGTGTGGCCTCTCCTGTTGTTGAGCACAGGCTCCGGATGCGCAGGCTCAACGGCCATGGCTCACGGACCCAGCCGCTCTGTGGCATGTGGGATCCTCCCGGACCAGGGCACGAACCTGTGTCCCCTGCATCGGCAGACAGACTCTCAACCACTGCGCCACCAGGGAATCCCATCTCTCCATTTTTTGTGTCATCTTTCATTTCTTTCATCAGTGTATTATAGTTTTCTGAGTACAGGTCTTTAACCTCCTCAGGTAGGTTTATTCCTAGGTATTTTATTCATTTTGTTGCAATGGTGAATGGGATTGTTTCTTTAATTTCTCTTTCTGATCTTTCATTGTTAGTGTATAGTAATGCAAGAGGTTACTGTGCATTAATTTTGCATCCTGCAACTTTACCAAATTCATTGATTAGCGCTAGTAGTTTTTTGGTGACATCTTTAGGGTTATCTATATATAGTATCATGTCATCTGCAAACAGTGACAGTTTTACTTCTTCTTTTCCAAACTGTATTCCTTTTATTTCTTTTTCTTCCCTGATTGCCGTGGCTAGGACTGCAAATCTATGTTGAATTATAACGGCGAGAGTGGACATCCTTGTCTGTTCCTGATCTTAGAGGAAATGCTTTCAGTTTTTCATTGTTGAGAATGATGTTTGCTGTGGGTTTCTTATATATGGCCTTTATTATATTGAGGTAGCTTCCCTCTATGCCCATTTTCTGGAGAGTTCTTATCATAAATGGCTGTTGAATTTTGTCAAAAGCTTTTTCTGCATCTATTGAGATGATCATATGGTTTTTATTCTTCAGTTTGTTAATATGGTGTATTACATTGATTGATTTGTGTATGTTGAAGAATCTTTCCATCACTGAGGTAAATCCCACTTGATCCTGCTGTATGATCCTTTTAATATGTGGTTGGATTCTGTTTGCTAGTATTTTGTTGAGGATTTTGCATCTATATTCATCAGCAATATTGGTCCGTAATTTTCTGTTTTTGTAGTATCTTTGTCTGGTTTTGTTATCAGGGTGATAGTGGTCTCATAGAATGAGTTTGGGAGTGTTCCTTCCTCTGAAGTTTTCTTGGAAGAGTTTGAGGAGGATGGGTGTTAGCTCTTCTCTAAATGTTTGATAGAATTCACTTGTGAAGCCATCTGGTCCTGGACTTTTGTTTGTTGGAAGATTTTTAATCACAGTTTCAATTTCATTACTGGTGATTGGTCTGCTCATATTTTCTATTCCTTCCTGGTTCAGTCTTGGAAGGTTATACCTTTGTAAGAATTTGTCCATTTTTTCCAGGTTGTCCATTTTATTGGCATAGAGTTGCTTGTCGTAGTCTCTTGTGATGCTTTGTATTTATGCAATGTCCATTGTAACTTCCCCTTTTTCATTTCTAATTTTATTGATTTGAGTCCTCTCCCTCTTTTTCTTGATGGGTCTGGCTAAAGGTTTATCAGTCTGGTTTATCTTCTCAAACAACCAACTTTTAGTTTTATTGAACTTTTCTTTTGTTTTCTTTGTTTCTGTTTCATTTATTTCTGCTCTGATCTCTATGATTTCTTTCCTTTTACTAACTTTGGGTTTTGTTTTTTCTTCTTTCTCTAGTTCCTTTAGGTGTAAGGTTAGATTGTTTATTTGAGACTTTTCTTGTTTCTTGAGGTAGGATTGTATTGCTATAAACTTTCCTCTCAGAACTGCTTTTGCTGCATCCTACGGGTTTTGGATGGTCGTGCATTTCTGGTCATTTGTCTCTAGGTATTTTTTGATTTCCTCTTTGTTTTTTTCAGTGATCTCTTGGTTATTTATGAACGTATTGTTTAGCCTCCATGTGTTTGTGTTTTCTATGTTTTATTCCCTGTAATTGATTTCTAATCTCATAGAATTGTGGTCAGAAAAGATGGTTGATATGATTTCAATTTTCTTAAATTTATCGAGGCTTGGTTTGTGACCCAAGATGTGACCTATCCTGAAGAATGTTCCATATGCTCTTCAGAAGAATGTGTAATCTGCTGTTTTGGATGGAATGTCCTATAAATATCAATTAAATCTATCTGGTCTATTGTGTCATTTAAAGCTTTTGTTTCATTATTAATTTTCTGTCTCGATGATCTGTTCATTTGCATAAGTGGGGTGTTATAAAGTCTCCCACTATTATTGTGTGACTGTTGATTTCCTCATTTATAGCTGTTAGCATTTGCTTTATATGTTGAGGTGCTCCTAAGGTGGGTGCATATATGTCTAAAATTGTTATATCTTCTTCTTGGATTGATCCTTTGATCATTATGTAGTATCCTTCCTTGTCTCTTGTAACATTCTTTATTTTAAAGCCTATTTTATCTGATATGAGTATTGTTACTCCTGCTTTCTTTTGATTTCCATTTGCATGGAATATCTTTTTCCATCCCCTCACTTTCAGTCTGTATGTGTCCCTAGGTCTGAAGTGAGTCTCTTGTAATCAGCATATATATGGGTCTTGTTTTTGTACCCATTCAGCGAGCCTGTGTCTTTTGGTTTAAGCATTTAATCCATTCACATTTAAGGTAGTTATTAATATGTATGTTCCTATTACCATTTTCTTAATTGTTTTGGATTTGTTTTTTTTTTAGATCCTTTTCTTCTCTTGTGTTTTCCACTTAGAGAAGTTCCTTTAGCATTTGCTGTAGAGCTGGTTTGGTGGTTCTGAATTCTCTTAGCTTTTGCTGGTCTGTAAAGCTTTCGATTTCCTGTTGAACCTGAATGTGATCCTTGCCAGGTAGAGTAATCTTGGTTGCAGGTTGTTCCCTTTCATTATTTTAAATATATCGTGCCACTCCCTTCTGGATTGTAGAGTTTCTGCTGAGAAATCAGCTGATAACCTTATAGGCATTCTCTTGTATGTTAATTGTCGTTTTTCCCTTGTTGCTTTTAATAAATTTTCTCTGTCTTTAATTTTTGCCAATTTAATTACCAAGTGTCTCAGCATGTTTCTTCTTGGATTTATCCTGTCTGCGACTCTTTGCACTTCTTCAACTTGGTTGGCTAATTCCTTTCCCATGTTAGGGAACTTTTCATCTGTAATCTCTTCTAAAATTTTCTCGGGTCCTTTCTCTCTCTCTTCTCCTTTGGGGACCCCTTTAATGCAAATGTTTGTGCGTTTAATATTGTACCAGAAGTCTCTTAGGCTGTCTTCATTTCTTTTCATTATTCTTCCTTTATTCTGTTCTGTGGCAATGAATTCCAGGTCACTGATCTCTTCTTCTGCCTCAGTTATTCTGCTACTGATTCCTTTTAGTGTATTTTCATTTCAGTTATTGTATTGTTCATCCTTGTTTGCTTGTTCTTTAATTCTTCTAGGTGTTTGTTCTTTAATTATTCTAGTCTTTGTTAAACATTTCTTACATCTTCTCGATCTTTGCCTCCATTCTTTTTCCGAGGTCCTGAATTCCTCTTCTGGAATGTTGCCTACATCCACTTCATTTAGTTGTTTATTCTGAGGTTTTATCTTGTCCCTTCATCTGGTACATAGTCCTCTGCCATTTCATTTTGTCTATCTTTCTGTGAATGTGGTTTTCATTCCACAGGCTGCAGGATTGTAGTTCTTCTTGCTTCTGCTGTCTGCCCTCTGGTGCATGAGGCTATCTAAGAGGATTGTGCAAGCTTCGTGATGGGAGGGACTGGTGGTGGGCACAGCTCAGTAAAACTTTAATCTGCTTGTCTGCGGATGGGTGGAGCCGAGTTCCCTCCATGTTGGTTGTTTGGCCTGAGGCAACCCAGCACTTGAGCCCACAGGCCCTTTGGTGGGGCTAATGGCACCTCCTGGAGAGGTCACACCAAGGAGTACTTCCCAGAACTTCTGCTGCCAGTGTCCTTGTCACCATGGTGAGCCATGGCCAACCCCTGCCTCTGAAGAAGACCCTCCAACACTAGCAGATAGGTCTATTTCAGTCTCCTATGGGGTCACTGCTCCTTCCCTGTGGGTCCTGGTGCACACAGTACTTTGTATTTGCCCTCCAGGCGTGGAGTCTCTGTTTCCCCTCACCCTGTTGAAGTCCTGTAATCAAATCCTGGTAGGCTTCAAAGTCTGATTGTCTGGGAATTCCTCCTCCCATTGCCAGAACCCCAGGTTGGAAAGCCTGATGTGGGGCTCAGAACCCCCACTCCAGTGGGTGGATGTCTGTGGTATAATTGTTTTACAGTTTATGAGTCATCCACCCGGTGGTTATGGCATTTGATTTTATTGTGATTGCACCTCTCCTCCCATCTCATTGAAGTTTCTCCTTTGTCTTTGGATGTGGGGTATTTTTTGGTGAGTTCCAGTGTCTTCCTGTCAATGATTGTTCAGCAGTTTGTTGTGATTCTGGTCCTCTTGCAAGAGGAAGTGAGCGCATGTCCTTCTACTCTGCCATCTTGAACTAATCTCCCTTGCTCACATAATTTATGTTTTAAAAATTATTGCCATCAAGTTCATAATATTGTCTCATAATTTGATGATCTCTGCTGCATCTATTTATCTGGGCTTTACTTCTAGTATGGCTTTAATGTATATTATTTTAATCTTATCATCCTGCCAGATGTTAACTATATTGATATTTAATACAAACACATGTAACTTTTTTAATTCTCTCTATTGCATCACAGTTTTATGTTTTTAATTAAGTTCTGCTCTTATATATTTTTTCTCCTCTACCTAAATGTATTTGCTTATTATTCTTTTTGTAGGTTCATAAATTGGATACTTAGGTCATAATTTATTAGGCTTTCTTCTTATCTAATGAAAACACTTACATTTCACTTTAACTGTATATCACAGGTTTTGCTCTGAATAATTTTTATTATCACTGATGCCAAGTATTTTCTAAAGTCTAGTATGATTCTAACCTGACTATTGATTATTTAGAATTATATTTCATATAAATTTTTCATGTTTTTTTTAAATTCCTACCTTTATTTTTGTCAGAAAGTAAGTTCTGTATGTTTTTAATTTTTTGAAATTTTCTGCACTTAATTATAGTAACTTTGGTTCAAAATGCCATTTATTGTTATGAACATGTTATTCTAGGAAGGAATTAATTTCTTAAATTTGAAAGTGAACTTTCTATCACCAAAATTCTGAGCTTTAGTTTTCTCATATATTAAATGAGAATAAAAATATCTACCTTGAGAGGATTAAAAGTGACATATATGAAGTACCTATCACGGTTCCCTGCCAATAGTAGATGTTTTTAAAAATAATAGCTAAATAAATGGACTCTCTTGGGTGCATATGTATTTTGTTTCATGCACTTGATTAAAATCTTCTTGAGAGGCGTGAATCTGATTTTTGTTTGTGTGTGTCAATTCAGTGCTTTCTAATGTAATACCTTGCATAAGGTAACTAAATACTATCTGTGATTGATTGATTGACTATTTGGGTGATTAATTGTAAGTCAATATTTCAGAATTTTCCATAATTTTTTAAAAAAATCATGTTTCAAATGTTAATATTAAACATACAAGAAAAGCACACTGATGAATAAAGATTGTTGACTAAAATGATGTTGAATTCATTGCACCACTTCCTGTGTGGAGATTTCCTGAAAGAGTGGTTCAATGAATGATCTCTTATGGAGAAATGTTAAGGATGAACCTTAATACAGAGGTTCTGGATAGCTGTATATGTATGTGCACACACACACACACACACATACACACACACACACACACTCTAATGCTTCACTGAAGTCTGTTGCACACATTCAGTATTTTAGAGTACTGCTATAGGAATTAAATAATATAATACCTCCTGTAACACAATTAGGCAGGAAATAGCAGTATCACATCAAATGTATAATGATTCTAGTACGAGAGAACAAAGCTCAGAAAGATTTGAGGGAAACACTGAGGAGCATATGACGTGAAGAAGTAGATGCAACTGGAAGATTTGTGACAGATGTTAGTTATCCTCCCTTTCCACATATACTACAAAAGGTCCCTCTTGAAGAAAATGAGACTGAACTTTATGGCACTCAGCAATGTGCACTTAGTCTGCTTCTCCAAGAAGGCCAACGTTATCTCTGATGGGATAATTAAATTATACATGCACTATCCCCTACTCATGCGAACCAAATTATGTGCTTCTTATCAGCTTCATTTGCAAGCTTCTCTATCCATCTATTAAATATTGTTTCTCCCAATAGCTCATTTGTTTTATTTTTTGAAGATGTTTTTATCTTACTCTCAGCCTTCATCTCTAGTATATAAGGTGACTCCAGTGTTCATATGCATGGCCAGTCCAACATCTGATCCTCCAATGTCTTGCTCTTAGTTGATTGCAGTTTCCTGCTCCTCTTCCTACCCTCCTTATTATCTCAATCTTTGCCATCTCTACTCTCACCAAAAGTCGTGATTTTAGTATTCTCTCTGATCACAACCTGGTCTCCTCTACATTACTTATTCAATTATTCACATTGGAGCTGCTCAATTAAATATTTTAAAGAATTACTTTATACTGCTCTTACCTTCACAACACTTTATATAAACTTTCACCAACTCCTTTCACTTTTAGTTTTACTTTCTAAACATGTATTGCATCTGTCACTAATTCTAGTCCTCCAAATTCTCATAATCTCTTTCCTGGGCTACTACAGTAGCATGCTAACAGCCTTTTTGCACTTACTGTGGTTCCTGTCCAATCTGTAGCCAAACTGATATTTTTATAAAGTTCATCTATTCCTTCATCTCTCCCTCATCAAGCTTAAAGTATTACTAAATATTTACATTATTTTTAAGATAAAGACTAAAATCTCTAAATGCTCCAAAGGGCTGTCAAGATCTTTTCCTTATCTACTTCTCTGGGTCCATTAGCCTTCTTTCAGTTCCTAGAAAACCCCATGCTCCCACTTACCTCTAAATCTGAGTGTCTGCCACAGCCTCCCTGACCCATCCTTCCTCTTCAACCCTCTCTTTCCAGTCAATTCCTATTCTCCTAACAGAATAAAGCTTGGTATTTTTTAAAATAAATATCTATCATAGTGACAATGATATGCTTAAGAAGTTTCTTTGATATACATTTATGTAAAATCCTTATCTTTTTCTTTGGCTAGATAGATTTGGCTGAATGAACAAAAATTATCACTTCAGAAGCAAGACAAATATCAGGAAATCCATAATACTAAAACTGGATGATAAATTTCTGATAACATCAAAGAATTTATGCCTATTTTTCAAAAAAATATTTTAAATTGCTAATTTTGTATATTTATCAAGGGAGATTATTAATGGTGAATAACCAATATCAATAGAAAAACATCTAAAACCCCCTGTTTGAGTTGCAAATAGTTTAATTGACAATGCTAATTTAAGTGAATATACAATTATAACAGATGAAAGTGCAATAATCAAACAAATTCAGATTTTCTTTTCCTCTATGAGTGGTTGGCTTAACTAATGAATGGAAAGTTGGGTTTTCCTTCTGACTCGTTATTTTAAGCATTAGACAGAGAGCTCAGATCAGTAGAGAGGTCAAGTAAAGAGGGAAGGCAGGATAAGGACTGACAAATATCTCTGGATTTGGCAAATAGTAGGCTACTAGTGTTTTTGGAGAGAGCAAAAACACTGAAAAGTGAGTCAGAAATCAGGTTGCTAAGGGTTAAGGAAAAAAATGATGGGTGACAAAACCAAGATAAGAATGCCTATTGTTATTGCAAAGAGCATGGTTCTAGGGAGAAGAATATTGGCATGCTAGATTAGAATATAGGATGAAGGGGTCTTTCTCTTTTTTATTTTATTTTATTTTATTTTTATTTTTGGGTCTTCCTCTTTTTCTTCTCCTTCTCCTACACCTCCTTCTTCTTGGAAAGATTAGCTTGAGAATATAATATTTACAAGCTGAAAGAACAGTGCTAGTGTATATGAATGGGTTGAAAGTAAAGTTGAGAGGAGGCAATATTTGTGAGTTGAGATTATCAGATTAGACTAGAGAGGACAGGATTTAGAGCACAGGTAAAGTGATCAGTATTATCAGACAGAGCTTAAGAAATTCGGACTTATAGTCAAATTCTAGAAATTATTAAATGGAGTCAGTATATTTTTATTGAGTACCATGTAGGTGGCACTTTTGAGAAAATAAGATAGACAAGTAAGAAAGAGATATGACAAAGAATAATAAGTACAGCTCCTTCCTTCAACACACTGGTAATTTTGTTGGGGAAAAAAAAAAAAAGAAAAACAATAAGCCCGTATTATGTGCCAGGCACTGTGCTGGACATATTAAGTACATTATCTCACATAATCCTGTAACCTTCTGAAGGGAAGCATTGTTATTTTAATTTTACAAAGATAGTGAAGCTGAAAAAGATCAAATAACTTGCCCAACTCACAAAGCTAGTAATTGACTTACTTGGGATTCAAGCCCAGATCAGTTTGAATCTAAAACTTACCCTTCATCCATTAAGGTACACATTTGAAAAAAATACATCAAATCTTGAATGATCCTTATGTCCTCAAGATGATTGAAACATATAGAAAATTGAAAACTAGGCAGTTAGTTAGATTTCACAGCTATGGTTTCTTTTCTGCCAAAATGAGATCGGTTGGTTTGAATAATTGTATTTGTTACTCTGATTGCTTGGGCAAGATAACGTTTCAAGTATCAAAAGACCATAACCAAAGTCATTTATATCATGCATAAATCAAAATTGTAACAGACAAAAATATAAATTATTTTAAGAATGTGATTATAATATTTAAAACTTGTACACGTACCCAGATATTTATGTACTGGGAACATTTTGCAAATTAAGGAAAAATAGAGCGGGGTCAATATCCAGCTTCAGTTAGAAAAAGCAAAGTTTTCAATACAAATTTAGATGTTTGGCAACTCCTATAATTTAGTAAGAGAAAAAATATAAGCCATTCTTTTGATATCTAATGTGTCATCTTGTCCTTTATTATGATGCTAATAGCAATGCTGCCGCTGGTGTTTGACATGAAGCATCTGGTACATTTGGACTGAAGCTTCTAAATTTTTTCTAACAATACATGAATTGGATCTCAGACATTGCTGTGTGGCATACTTATTGAACCAACTAAGGAGTGGTAATTTGCAGGACTTTTGTGTTTATTTATACTTAATTTTAGACTTTCTCAAACTAAGGTGAGCTATCTAAAAGTCCCTGCACATTCTTAGGTACTCACAGGGTGGGAACTTTGAAAAATCTAGATGACAAACTGGTGATGATGGAATGAGGAAGTCATAGGTAGAGTAACCATACAATATATTAACTCAGTTGGAACACATTTTAGAGCAAAAATGTTAAAATGTATGGACACCAACACAACAGGTCTTATTAGGATTTGCCAAGGGAAACCAATGCAGAATCCAAACTAGCTGTAAGTAGCATGAGTCACAAAAGGGACCCAGGTGCCTCTCAATCTACCTTTGCCTTCTCTGCAACCAATCTACTCCACATATTGATTTACCTGTGCTGAGTTGAACTTAGTATCAGAACACATGGAGATTAAAAGAGAAAAATATTTTAGGATATTTCAGGGAAAATCAAAAGTTAAAAAAAAATTGAAACTATTTTCAGACTGTAAGTTTCTTGAGGATAATAGTATATTTGATTTTATGTTTTAATACTGCAATTCCTTTCAAAATAGCAAAAATTAGAGAAAAATTTTGTTCTGTGATTATTAACTTTAATTAACAAATATTTGCTAAGCAGCTCCTATGGATTTGGTGCAGTCAAACACTCTGTGATAGGAGAATAAGTTGGATATAATGCCTGCCTTTACAGGCTAGAGCAAAAGTGTGTGATTCGTTCTACAAGAGAAGAAGAATTTAATGCATTTTACATTAAGATTAAGCAATTTTATAAATAAATAAATTTTATAAATAAATAAATAAATCTCAATAAATCTGATTAATTCACTAAATGATAAAATGTTCAGGTTGCATATTAATATGAAAGAATGATAAGAATTAACATTGAAAATAATTTGTTAACCTCCCTCAACTACTTAATGATATAAACTCTTCATACATATTTCTTGGCTTGGGCTTCCCTGGTGGCGCAGTGTTTGAGTCCACCTGCTGATGCAGGGGACACTGGTTCTTGCCCCGGTCCGGGAAGATCCCACATGTTGTGGAGCGGCTGGGCCCGTGAGCCGTGGCTGCTGAGCCTGCACGTCCAGAGCCTGTGCACCACAACGGGAGAGACCACAACAGTGAGAGGCCCGCATACAGAAAAAGAAAAAAAAAAAAAATTATTGGCTTATCGCTAATTTACTTAGAGAAAATCTTCAGTATACCATAATAAAAACAGACACAAATGCACAGAATGCTACAGAATGTGGCAAATCTAAAACTGAGATCCTGGGAGCTGTGAGAACAAAGAAGAGAAAGGGAAATCTCTCCCAGCAGCCTCAGAAGCAGCAGATTAAAGTTCCACAATCAACTTGATGTACCCTGCATCTGTGGAATACATGAATAGACAATGAATCACCCCAAATTAAGGAGGTGGACTTTGAGAACAAGATTTATGATTTTTTCCCCGTTTCCTCTTTTTGTGAGTGTGTATGTGTATGCTGCTGTTTGAGATTTTGTCTATATAGTTTTGCTTCCAACATTTGTCCTAGGGTTCTATCCGTTCGTATTTTTTTGGTTTGTTTTCAATTTTTTCTTAATAATTACTTTTTATTTTAATAACTTTATTTTATTTTACTTTTTCTTCATTCTTTCTTTCATTCCTTCCCTCCTTTAGACAACGCATCATCCCAAATTGAGGAGGTCGGCTTTGAAAGCAAGATTTATGATTTTTTCCCCTTTTCCTCTTTTTGTGAGTGTGTATTTGTATGCTTCTGTGTGAGATTTTGTCTGTATAGCTTTGATTCCACCATTTGTCCCAGGGTTCTATCTGTCTGATTTTTTGTTTTTTCTCTCTTAATAATTATTTTTTTTTATTTTAATAACTTTATTATATTTTCCCTTACTTTATTTTATTTTACTTTATCTTCTTTCTTTCTTTTTTTCCTTCCTTCCCTCCTTCCTTCCTTCCTTCCTCCCTCTCTCCTTTCTTTCTAGTTCTACTAATTCTTTCTTTCTACATTTTCTCCCTTTTATTCTGAGCCATGTGGATGAAAGGCTCTTGGTGTTGCAGCCAAGAGTTAGTGCTGTGTCTCTGAGGTGGGAGAGCCAACTTCAGGACAGTGGTCCACAAGAGACCTCCCAGCTCCACATAATATCAAATGGTGAAAGTCTCCCAGAGATCTCCATCTCAACACCAGCACCCAGCTTCACTCAATGACCAGCAAGCTACAGTGCTGGACATCCTATGGCAAACAACTAGCAAGACAGGAACACAACCCCACCCATTAGCAGAGAGGCTGCCAAAATCATAATAAGTCCACAGACACCCCAAAACACACCACCAGACGTGGACCTGCCCACCAGAAAGACAAGATCCAGCCTCATCCACCAGAACACAGACACTAGTCCCCTCCACCAGGAAACCTACACAACCCACTGAACCAGACTTAGCCACTGGGGACAGACACCAAAAACAACAGGAACTACGAACCTGCAACCTGAAAAAAGGAGACCCCAAACACAGTAAGATAAGAAAAATGAGAAGACAGAAAAGCGCACAGCAGATGAAGAAGCAAGATAGAAACACACCAGACCTAACAATGCAGAGGAAAGAGGTAGTCTACCTGAAAAAGAATTCAGAATAATGATAGTAAAGATCACCCAAAATCTTGGAAATAGAATGGACAAAATGCAAGAAACATTGAACAAGGAACTAGAAGAACTAAAGATGAAACAAACAAGGATGAACAACACAATAAATGAAATTAAAAATACTCTAGATGGGATCAATAGCAGAATAACTGAGACAGAAGAACGGATAAGTGACCTGGAAGATAAACTAGTGGGAATAACTACTGCAGAGCAGAATAAAGAAAAAAGAATGAAAAGAACTGAGGACAGTCTCAGAGACCTCTGGGACAACATTAAACGCACCAACATTCAAGTTATAGGGGTTCCAGAAGAAGAAGAGAAAAAGAAAGAGACTGAGAAAACATTTGAAGAGATTATAGTTGAAAAATTCCTTAATACGGGAAAGGAAATAGTTAATCAAGTCCAGGAAGCACAGAGAGTCCCATACAGGAAAAATCCAAGGAGAAACACACCAAGACACATATTAATCAAACTGTCAAAAATTAAATACAAAGAAAACATATTAAAAGCAGCAAGGGAAAAACAACAAATAACACACAAGGGAATCCCCATAAATTTAACAGCTGATCTTTCAGCAGAAACTGTGCAAGCCAGAAGGGACTGGCAGGACATATTTAAAGTGATGATGGAGAAAAACTGGCAACCAAGATTACACTACCCAGCAAGGATCTCATTCAGATTTGATGGAGAAATTAAAACCTTTACAGACAAGCAAAAGCTGAGAGAGATCAACACCACCAAACCAGCTCTACAACAACTGCTAAAGGAACTTCTCTAGGCAAGTAACACAAGAGAAGGAAAAGACCTACAATAATGAACCCAAAACAATTAAGAAAATGGAAATAGGAACATACATATCGATAATTACCTTAAATGTAAATGGACTAAATGCTCCCACCAAAAGACACAGATTGGCTGAATGGATACAAAAACAAGACCCATATATTTGCTGTCTACAAGAGACCCACTTCAAACCTAGAGACACATACAGACTGAAAGTAAGGGGATGGAAAAAGATATTTCATGCAAATGGAAACCAAAAGAAAGCTGAAGTAGCAATTCACATATCAGACAAAATAGACTTTAAAATAATGACTATTAGAAGAGACAAAGAAGGACACTACATAATGATCAAGGGATCGATCAAAGAAGAAGATATAACAATTGTAAATATTTATGCACCCAACATAGGAGCACCTCAATACATAAGGCAAACACTAACAGACATAAAAGGGGAAATAGACAGTAACACATTCATAGTAGGGGACTTTAACACCCCACTTTCACCAATGGACAGATCATCCAAAATGAAAATAAATACAGAAACAGAAGCTTTAAATGATACATTAAACAATATGGACTTAATTGATATTTATGGAACATTCCATCCAAAAACAACAGAATACACATTTTTCTCTAGTGCTCATAGAAAATTCTCCAGGATAGATCATATCTTGGGTCACCAATCAAGCCTTGGTAAATTTAAGAAAATTGAAATTGTATCAAGTATCTTTTCCAACCACAATGCTATGAGACTAGATATCAATTACAAGAAAAGATCTCTAAAAAATACAGACAAATGGAGGCTAAACAATACACTACTTAATAACAAAGTGATCACTGAAGAGATCAAAGAGGAAATCAAAAAATACCTAGAAACAAATGACAATGGAGACACCGTGAACCAAAATCTATTGGATGCAGCAAAAGCAGTGCTAAGAGGGAAGTTTATAGCAGTAAAATCCTACCTTAAGAAACAGGAAACAGCTTGAATAAACAACCTAACCTTGCACCTAAAGCAATTAGAGAAAGAAGAACAAAAAAACCCCTCAAATTTAGCAGAAGGGAAGAAATTATAAAGATCAGATCAGAAATAAATGAAAAAGAAATGAAGGAAACAATAACAAAGATCAAAAAAACTAAAAGCTGGTTCTTTGAGATGATAAACAAAATAGATAAACCATTAGCCAGACTCATCAAGAAAAAAAAGGGAGAAGACTCAAATCAATAGAATTAGAAATGAAAAAGGAGAAGTAACAATTGACACTGTAGAAATACAAAATCATGAGAGATTACTACAAGCAACTCTATGCCAATAAAATGGACAACCTAGAAGAAATGGACACATTCTTAGAAATGCACAACCTGCCAAGACTGAATCAGGAAGAAATAGAAAATATGAACAGACCAATCTCAAGCACTGAAATTGAAACTGTGATTAAAAATTTTCCAGCAAACAAAAGCTCAGGACCAGATGGCTTCACAGGCGAATTCTATCAAACATTTAGAGAAGAGCTAACAACTATCCTTCTCAAACTCTTCCAATATATATCAGAGGGAGGAACACGCCCAAACTCATTCTACAAGGCCACCATCACCCTGATACCAAAACCAGGATGTCACAAAGAAAGAAAACTACAGGCCAATATCACTGATGAACATACATGTAAAAATCCTCAACAAAATACTAGCAAACAGAATCCAACAAAACATTAAAAGGATCATACACCATGATCAAGTGGGGTTTATTCCAGGAATGCAAGGATTCTTCAATATACGCAAATCAATCAATGTGATACACCATATTAACAAATTGAAGGAGACAACCATATGGTCATCTCAATAGATGCAGACAAAGCTTTTGACAAAATTCAACACTCATTTATGATAAAAACCCTGCAGGAAGTAGGCATAAAGGAAACTTTCCTCAACATAATAAAGGCCATGTATGACAAATCCACAGCCAACATCGTCCTCAATGGTGAAAAACTGAAAGCATTTCCACTAAGATCAGGAACAAGACAAGTTTGCCCACTCTCACCACTCTTATCCAACATACTTTTGGAAGTTTTAGCCACAACAATCAGAGAAGAAAGGGAAATAAAAGGAATCCAAATTAGAAAAGAAGAAGTAACCTGTCAGTATTTGCAGATGACATGATACTATACATAGAGAATCCTGAAGATGCCACCAGAAAACTATTAGAGATAATCAATGAATTTGGTAAAGTAGCAGGATAAAAAATTAATGCACAGAAATCTCTTGCATTCCTATACACTAATGATGAAATATCTGAAAGTGAAATCAATAAAACACTCCCTTTTACCACTGTAACAAAAAGAATAAAATATCTAGGAGTAAACCTACCAAAGGAGACAAAAGACCTGTATGCAGAAAATTATAAGACACTGATGAAAGAAATTAAAGATGATACAAATAGATGGAGAGATATACCATGTTCTTGGATTGGAAGAATCAATATTGTGAAAATGACTATACTACCCAAAGCCATCTACAGATTCAATGCAAACCCTATCAAACTACCACTGGCATTTTTCACAAAGCTAGAACAAAAAAATTCACAATTTGTGTGGAAAAACAAAAGATCCCGAATAGCCAAAACAATCTTGAAAACGAAAAATGGAGCTGGAGGAATCAGACTCCCTGACTTCAGACTATACTACAAAGCTACAACAATCAAGACAGTATGGTACCGGCACAAAAACAGAAATATAGATCAATGGAACAGGATAGAAAGCCCGGAGATAAACCCACACACATATGGTCACCTTATCTTTGATAAAGGAGGCAGAAATGTACAGTGGAGAAAGGACAGCCTCTTCAAAAAGTGGTGCTGGGAAAACTGGACAGGTACATGAAAAAGTATGAGATTAGATCACTCCCTAACACCATACACAAAAATAAGCTCAAAATGGATTAAAGACCTAAATGTAAGGCCAGAAACTATCAAACTCTTAGAGGAAAAGATAGGCAGGACACTCTATGACATAAAACACAGCACAATCCTTTTTGACCCACCTCCTAGAGAAATGGAATTAAAAACAAAAATAAACAAATAAGACCTAATGAAACTTCAAAGCTTTTGCACAGCAAAGGAAACCATAAACAAGATAAAAAGACAACCCTCAGAATGGGAGAAAATATTTGCAAATGAAGCAACTGACAAAGGATTAATTTCCAAAATTTATACGCAGTTCATGCAGCTTAATAACAAAAAAACAAACAACCCAATCCAAAAATGGACAGAACACCTAAATAGACATTTCTCCAAAGAAGATACATGGACTGCCAACAAACACATGAAAGAATGCTCAACATCACTAATATTAGAGAGATGCAAATTAAACCTACAATGAGATATCATCTCACACCAGTTAGAATGGCCATCATCAAAAAATCTAGAAACAATAAATGCTGGAGAGGGTGTGGAGAAAAGGGAACCCTCTTGCACTGTTGGTGGGAATGTAAATTGATACAGCCACTGTGGAGAACAGTATGGAGGTTCCTTAAAAAACTACAAATAGAACTACCATATGACCCAGCAATCCCACTACTGGGCGTATACCCTGAGAAAACCATAATTCAAAAATAGTCATGTACCAAAATGTTCATTGCAGCTCTATTTACAATAGCCCGGAGATGGAAACAACCTAAGTGTCCATCATCGGATGAATGGATAAAGAAGATGTGGCACATATATACAATGGAATATTACTCAGCCATAAAATGAAACGAAATTGAGCTATTTGTAATGAGGTGGATAGACCTAGAGTCTGTCATACAGAGTGAAGTAAGTCAGAAAGAGAGAGACAAATACCATATGCTAATACATATATATGGAGTTTAAGAAAAAAAATGTCATGAAGAACCTAGGGGTACAACAGGAATAAAGACACAGACCTACTAGAGAATGGACTTGAGGATATGGGGAGGGGGAAGGGTAAGCTGTGACAAAGCGAGAGAGTGGCATGGACATATATACACTACCAAACATAAGGTAGATAGCTAGTGGGAAGCAGCCGCATAGCACAGGGCGATCAGCTCGGTGCTTTGTGACAGCCTGGAGGTGTGGGATAGGGAGGGTGGGAGGGAGGGAGACATAAGAGGGAAGAGATATGGGAACATATGTATATGTATAATTTATTCATTTTGTTGTAATGCACAAGCTAGCACACAATTGTAAAAAACAACAACAGACTCATATTTCATTTAAGAAATGCAAAGAAAACACTTTAGTTTATTAAAAATTTAATTTAATTTAATGTTAATAGACATGGTAGAGACAGTCCATAGGATTCTCGATTCATGTGGCCTCTGCTTAATTAAAAATAAGAATTTACCTTTTATGCTAAATCTATAAGGTCTTTCCTGAAGCGTGTCTGAGTCTGAACCATCCCTTGCGATATGGAGAGCACTGTTAGATTATATTTACATATCATGGGATTTCCAGTTGATAGAAAGTGTGAAGTACTCAATCATAAGTATGATATAGCAACCTGGGTAAGACCAATTATAATATCTGGTTTCCTGGTTAAATACCTAGGAATTGATTACCTAATATAAATGGTAAACAACTAAGACAATCAATGATGATATAATGTAACTGTATTCTTCCTAAGCTCTTTCAAGTTCTCTCCCATTGTCTCAACTTATACAGATCATCTCAGGGTACAATTCAAGTCTCCCTCATCACAATGCCATCCTACATATTCTGACCCACAGTATTTGTTTTATTCACACTCTAATAATTATGATATTTTACTTTTTTTACTTGGACAATTTATACTGTCATACACTTATTGAATGTCATCTGAATCTTAGACTTTTCTTGGAAGTAGATTCACAGCTTTGAGCAAAAGGGACACAAATTCCTGCCCTCAAGGTGTTTGTATTCTAATGGGAGAGACAAACAATAAACAGCATAAGTAAGTAGATTATAGCATATAATAAATGGTGATAAGTGCTATGGAGGAAAATATACCCTAAAAGAAGACTAGGAAGTGTTCAGAGGGGAACTGTCATTTTTAGTAGGATGGTTACTGAAGACCTAAAAGACAACGTCATATATGAGTAAAGAGAAGGAAGTGAGAAGCTAGCTGTGCAGTGCATAGATCAAAAAGTGTTCCAAGAGAGGCAACATCAATTACCTAAATTTTGGGGCAGGATTGTATCTGTCCTGTTCCAAGAAGAACAAGAAGGTCCTGAGCTCTTGTGGCCTAGAAAGAAATGAAGTCAGAGAGCAAAAATAATGCAGACCCTGTAAAGACTAGAGAAGGCAGTTGCCTAAATCTGCATATCAACCATACCCTTGTTTATTTTGTTTTGCCTGAAAACCTGCCATAACTGGTTCCTCCACTCCATCTTTTGTCTTTAGCTGGAGATGGTACTCAAGGTGATCACTTGGGCTATTATGGGAGTTATTCAGTTTTTCTGGGTATTTCTCACGTATACAGGAGGCCTACATGTTACTAAGCTTTTGTTTTTCTACTGTTCATCGTCTTTTATTACAGAGGGATCTCAGCCAAGAACTTAGAGGGTAGAGGGGAAAATCATTTTTCCTCCCCTACAATATCAACCCACTTTCCAGATATGGAAACTGAGATGTAAAGCTGTTGAGTAAATGCCCCAAAATCACATGGTGACTAGGAAGCAGAGAGGGAATTTGAAACCAAACTACCCAATCCTGTGACATTTACACAATAGCCTTCCCACACCTCTACTCACCACAAATGATTGTGGCAAAAATTGACCTTGAGGGGAATAGCACAAAGAGACACTTTCAAGGTATGTCTTCACCAAAGTATAATTATTTTTATGACTAATTCTTCAAAATTTAAACATTTTTTACTATGTCTGACTTCTTGCTTCCACCATTCATAAGTCTAATATTTTGCTTTTGCAAGTTTCAGGCTTCCTAAGGGGAAGCTAAGTTTCTATCAGAGAGTTTTAAAATATTAACCATAAGGATATTGCAGATGGAGAGGTATTCTAAAGCAATTAGCTGAGACAAAAAAAAAAAAAAATCGAAAACCACTAATGAAAACCTTGGGTCATTCAAATCTATTTTGCCTTAAGGAAATAGTAACAGATTTCTGAATAAATCACTTAGTGAAAGATGACAGGGTCATTTCAAAAGGTTCTGAGCCTTCTGTGTAGTTCATGCCAAATTTGTTTGAAGATTAAGCTCTAATAATAGGTTTCAATCTCTTTGGGCTTTGAACCTCTAATAATCCTTAACTCTTCTCAAATCTTTAAAAGATGGACTTCACCTAGCATAGAGCCTAGCATTTAGTAGGCACTCAGTAGATAGCTGTTGACTGAATCAATGAATGAATGACCAAATGAATGATTAGGATCAGAAAATCCCAAACTATACTCAGTCTCCACATGTCGAAGTTTTACATTTGATCTTTGTTAACTTTTTAAAAGAAAAATAAATTGCAATATCAAAAAACTCAGAATTACCCAACCTTAAAATTCTGCCTTTATGTGTTAATATTACCTACAGAACAGGTAGAATAAAAGCTTTTTGAAGTTAATGGAGAAAAGAATAAAGATTACCCTGGAAGACTAAAGAATGCAGCTGTAGAATGGCAACAACAGCAACAATCATAAAACAGCAATAGTGGGTAGTATTCATTGAGTGCTTTCTATGTGCTGAACATTGCACTAAGTGGATTATCTAATTTGCCTCTTCATAACACCATGTAATATAGTCCTTATAACACTTTGGGGGCACTGGGTCAAATTTCCATTGTTGATGCTAGTTAACTATGCAAGATTTGGAAAATGGCTAAAACTCTCTGTATTTCTGTTTTCGTTCTGTAAAAATAAAAATAATAATAATAGTATCTACCATGTAGCTGTTTTAAAGATTAAATGTGTTACTAGATGTAAAGTGCTTAGAACTAAGCAATTGCTCTATTCATATTAGCCATTTGTATTTCTCTTTGTAAGAGTAAATAAATTGAGACCTAGTGAAAACAGTTCTTTTGCCCCTCTTCTGTTTGTCCATTTCTGTTCTGTTTCTGTCCTCTAACCTTAAAAGAACGTAATTATAGGAGTGAGACCACTAGGCAATTTAACCTAACTCCTGACTTATGCTCTCCTGAATGCACACCATGCCTTGCCTAACCTGTTGACTCTTTTCCTAGATAAAAAGAAGTAAGAGTGAAGAATTAAGCAATTAAAAAATGACCAGCTCTCTATCCCCAACCGCTCCCTTAGCAATCAATCCTGCAGGCAGATCACACAGGCAAGATAACATCTGAAGAAAGAGTCAGCCAATCTCCACGCAATGGAGAATGATGTAGAACCCAACCTCCTGCCTCGATGATTCACTGAGATTCTTCCCCATTCTTCCCCTTTAAAAACTGTCACGGCTGAGCAGAATCTTCGGAGGTGCTCTCTGGACACGAGTCCACCTTCTCTCCAGATTGCCAGCTTTTCTGATTAAAGCACCGTTCATTTCTACTGACACCTGCCATTTGAATTATTGGCTTATGAGCAGTGAGTGGTCAAATCTGGGTTTGGTTACAGGACTACCAAGCCCAATTTTAAAATAACTCCATTTATCAAAAATGAGAGTGGAACAAATAACATGATATCACTTATACGTGGAATCTAAAATATGACACAAATGAGCCTATCTATGAAACAGAAATAAAATCAGGGACATAGAGAACAGACTGGTGGTTGCCAAGAGAGAGGGGGTTGGGGGAGGGATGGAGTGGGAGGCTGGGGTTAGCAGATGTAAGCTTTTATATATAGGATGGATAAACAAGGTCCTACTGTATAACACAGGGAACTATATACAGTATCCTATAATAAACCATAATGGAAAAGAATATAAAATATATGTGTGTGTGTGTGTGTGTGTGTGTGTGTGTGTGTGTGCAACTGAATCACTTTGCTGTACAGCAGTAATTAACACTTCAAAAAATAAATTAAAAAATATGAGATTGGGTATAAAGAAAACACTTACCATGGAGATTAGTACGACTCAAATCAGAGACCCCCAGATATCGACGTCCCCTAGCATTAGCTTTCTTCATTATGCACAGAGAATTAGAAATATACCTATAGTATATTCTAAATTTTAAAATTATGGTTCAGACAAAGTAATCACGTTGCCCAGAAATCAACAGCTTATTAAAAGCTAAGCTACCAAGCGTTCCAATTTGGTAATACCAGAGTAATATTAAGTAGGAAATACAAAGAGAAATGAGGAAATTCTGAGAGAGAAATGGTGGCAACCATTAGGGTGTGAACTTATTGCCATCAGCAAGGTAATTCTGGAAGAAAACATATGACCATGGAAGGACAAATACAAACTGAAAATAAGAGGCTTGATCCTCTCTTTTGAAAATAAAGGAAGAAATTTTCTTCCCCGTCTTTTTCTTAGAATATTTGCTAAACTTCTAAGTACTTTTTCTTGTCTTTGAAGTGTGTATAATTCCTTTTGAAACTATATAGGCCTTTTGTCAACTTTATGAACCAAGAATAATGTCTTTCTTAAGGCCTTGCTAGCCATCTCTTTGAAATGTAAATGTCAAAGAAGACAGCACCCCTATCTCCCACTTTCTATGGGAGGGTAGGAGGCTAACTTTGGCAGGCACCTTACTCCAACTAGCAAAACTCCTGTAGTAAAGATGTGAGAAGTTTGTACTTCCTTTGGATAAAGCCAGTTGCTAATAGGAATAGTCACTCCAATTACCAGGTGAATCTAGGAGAACTATGCTTGACAAATTGTGTGGCCAAATCCTCTTACCTGAGGACTAGTATTTTTTTTTTTTTAACATCTTTATTGGGGTATAATTGCTTTACAATGGTGTGTTAGTTTCTGCTTTATAACAAAGTGAATCAGTCATACATAAACATATGTTCCCATATGTCTTCCCTGTTGCGTCTCCCTCCCTCCCACCCTCCCCATCCCACCCCTCCAGGCTGTCACAAAGCACCGAGCCAATATCCCTGTGCCTTGCGGCTGCTTCCCACTAGCTATCTACCTTACTGCGTTTGTTAGTGTGTATATGCCCATGACTCTCTCTCGCCCTGTCACAGCTCACCCTTCCCCCTCCCCATAACCTCAAGTCCGTTCTCTAAGAGGTCTGTGTCTTTATTCCTGCTTTACCCCTAGGTTCTTCATGACATTTTTTTCTTAAATTAGGACTAGTATTTTTTATCTTGAAGAATTTGTATGGAATAGGTTGTATCTGCTTCGCTATATAAAAGAGTGAGATTTCTTTCTGTCTTTGCATTCTCTTAGTGGATTATTTTTTAATGTGCATTATTTTTGGATTTAA
The DNA here is from genome assembly GCF_003676395.1 of Aethalodelphis obliquidens. Lineage (NCBI taxonomy): Eukaryota > Metazoa > Chordata > Mammalia > Artiodactyla > Delphinidae > Aethalodelphis > Aethalodelphis obliquidens. Next base: position 5,499,729 of record NW_020838012.1, on the reverse strand, counting down.
TGCTTGTTTAATAATAAAGCTGTTTTCTTTTTCTACTACTTTTATGAAGAACTCTCCTGGGTTGGGAGAAAATTTGGTTTTTAATTTTATTTCTTCAGAACTATTTAACTGAGAAAAGTATCTGTTATCAGGATGGCATTTAACTCAGGTGATATAAATAATTCATTTACTACCAATGTTTGGTACAGCAGGAAGACTCTTTAGTTATTAGCCAGGAATTATTTTCAATTTCTTGATTATATATTTGATCTTTATAAAATCTGAAGAAATATACAAAGAGAAAGAGGAAATACATCAAAATAATTTCAAGTAATTAAAAAGCTAAATGAACATTTTTATCATTTCAATTAGGCATCTACCTAAGCATTCTAGGTAATTAATATTCTAAAGGTTGAAAAGTATAAATAAATCAATAAAGTTATCCTTATGGTGCCAGTTGTCAAATGCTTTATCCATCAATTAATCAATTCATTCATTGAATATTTTATTTGAATGACTAATGGGTGATAAACATTACTCTGGTCTCTGTATACGAGGCGTTGAAATAAAATAGAATGTTTCTAAAGGACCTGTGGATGTTAACTGTTGAGTGTGGCCAATGCCTCTCAGTTTTACCAGTGTGGCTTGGAATAACTCTGGTCTAAATAGATACAGACTGAATTGAGCATGTGTTTTATTTGACCAACTTCTAAGCACAAACCTCTTGCACAGAGCTGATTTCCTCTATTCCCTCCTCCCTACTTATTCTAGGAGGAATACAACCTTTGATAACACCAAAGACATTCTCTTTTTATTATAAATTAGATCATCAATACTGATAGAAACAATGTGCTCACTGCTGCAAGCTCATTGTGCTTTCCCATTGATCAGTTTATGCTAGGGATCAACGAGGGTTTTCTCCTTGCTCCCTGACTACCCACCAACAACTTTGAAAAGTAAAACTATTCATTAACATATGAAAGCCAGATCCCAACACCCCCAGAAGCTGGTTTCTCTGGAATAAATCCAGTTTGATAAAAAAATCTATTCCTTTTCTAGCAGAATTAACATTAGATTGCATGGTTTTTAAATTTTGCTTTATCAATTGTTAAGCACTTACCACAAAAAAGAATATATTACTAATTCAATTATTTTTATACATAAACAATATAGTATTGTATATAAAAGATTTTCTTGTGCTTGATTTTCTCCTCAGCATAGTTTTTATCTGATCTTTGAGTAGTGATATAGTCATATCAGAGGAATTTTATTATTTATGCTTCAAACATTTTGATCCATATATCTAAGCTACATATTTTCTTGTGAATAACAATTTTATAATTTTATATGCCATAATAACATACTTTTACTAATTATCTTCTACTGAGTCTTGACAGTTCTGTCAGAATATTAACTTTAAAATATATATTTAATTGTTTGATAATATCTGGCACATAAGTATAGGATATGAAAACTACTCAATAAAGTGTCATGTCATCTCAGTTCAGAATATTAAAAATATTCAGATAGTTATTTCATTTGTTCATTCACTCATTCAATATGTATTTATTGAATCATATATGGACAAGAAACTCTGGCAGGTACTGCCTATGTTGAAGTTAAGGTGATAAAAAGAAAGGTCAATAGATACCTATATAGTCAGGCTTCCCTATGGAATCAGAAACTTGAGGTGAGAGAAATGTATCTAACCTCTAGTCCTCAATATTTACAGAGGAACTTAGTTATGTCATTTTGTGGCAGTGGTCTGACTCTACAGAACATGTGCACTCAATCAAACCTACAGCAAGCAAATGCTTATTGATTGTAAGACAACTGCTGAGAAGATTTGATTTAATGATCCTAGTGATTTTATTCTCTATTAGTGAAGAATATTTGAGGAATATAATGAATGTGAGATTGCTTTGATACCACAGGAAAGTGAAAGGAGTGTGATGATTCTAAGTGCTACTATCTCCAGAACTGCAGAGCCTGAAATAGTCCCTCATCATAGGAACAACAAGATGTGCTGTGTGGTGGAGTCAGACACACCTTGACACAAACCTCAGTTCCACTCTTTGTTACTAGTAATCCTTATATTATCACTTTTTTTTTTTTTTTTTTTTTTTGCGGTACGCGGGCCTCTCACTGTTGTGGCCTCTCCCGTTGCGGAGCACAGGCTCCGGACGCGCAGGCTCACTGGCCATGGCTCACGGGCCCAGCCGCTCCGCGGCATGTGGGATCCTCCCGGACCGGAGCACGAACCTGTGTTCCCTGCATCAGCAGGCGAACTCTCAACCACTGCGCCACCAGGGAAGTCCTATATTATCACTTTTTCTGTCTGAATGTTCTCATTTGTGAAATAGGTGTTACTTGTAAAAAAATACTGGTCTAACATGAGGAAAAACAATTTAAATCATGCCTGAAATGTCTCCAAGGGATACCAAAATAAAAATCCTTTCATAATGTTAAAAAACTCACACACACAAAAAAAAACCCAAGAAACAAATATCTTAAGATCCCTTTTCTCTATCTCTCAATATTTTGGAGGGCAGTGTCTCCCAAGGTATGTGCAGGACCCTGGAGAAATACTTTTGTGGGTTCCTGGCAGTATAGATAATTTAATTAAGATGTGTAATACAAAACTCATGGGTCTATATGAGATATAACTATGCACAAATAAATATTTAGACTAGTGGGTAGAGAAAATAGGACTACATATTTTTTGATCCTTCAATCACTGCATGTGAGGATCCTTCCTTGTGTTCAGGCATTTGTTTATGTCTAGAAAGCATTTATTCCTGTTATTTATTGTCAAATGTTTCATTACTAGCTAATTTCATATCTCCCACCATGAGAAAAAGGTAGCAACACTATTATTACTTGTAATGTCATTGCTTTTGGAACCTGTTAATACTGAAACAATTTAGGCCTTCTTGCCTCTACAATTTCCTAATACCATTCACTTAATGATGGTTATATCTTTACTCATGATTCTAGATTATCCATCATGATGTCTGAGTGTATTGGCTTCCAGTGACTGCCTCATAGGTTATTCCCATGCTTCAGGTCCTCCAAATGCAAATCTCAGCCAGAGAATGCAGAAATGTGAAGAACATTTCATTTTCTGATCATGTTAAATTTACTATTGTAATTTTATAGACTAACATAGAACACGTCTTCCAGCCATGTGTTCTTTTGAAATCTTTAGACAGTAAATAATCACATTTCTAGAATTTGAACTCTTTCAGTGTTGACCATGATCTCCCAAGGGATTTATGTAATAGTTATGACGATGACATCTTCCAAAGCACTCAACAATGAAACAAATTTTGAAAAGGAGGGCTTTTTCACCTTTTTCAGAATCGCAGTGGAAAACTTGTCTATTTTATCATGGCAAACTTATTGCAGTATGTCACATTGGGACAAATGAAATGCTGTGAAATATGTAGGAGATAAGGCTAAAATCCCAATCACAGAGCATTTCTTTTAAATACTGTGAGTGATAAATCTGAGCACTTAAGTAACATTAGAGGAAAATGCCAGGCAGGTGTCAGGTGATGTGCAGCATTTTCTAGGACTTTTTTACCATATAGCGATCCTGAGCTATGGGAATCTGGGACCACATTGATTAATACAAAATAATTAGCTGAAATAATACATTTCTCTTCAATTAGAGATTAAATCTAAATCCCACATAGGATGGAATGATTTTCCAAAAAGCAGAAAATGATTTTATTGTTCAGTGAAGCCCTTGCTTATCCATCCTGATTTACTTATACATATTGCTCTCTTGAGGCCCATAGGGACTTTGAGTTTTTGTATCTTCAGCGGACACTGCAGATCATGAATTCGCCAAAGAAATCCTAGATCACTAGGTCTAACCGAATCATCTAGAGAAAGGAAGATGCCTGATATTTAGTGAATGATTATTATATGCCTTGATAAGGAGAGATGATTTTATTTTGTTTCTCAAAAAACGTATGGGATAGACATCGTTATTTTCACTGTATTCAATTCCTTCAGCTGAAAGCCATAAATCAGCTATTAATCTTATGAAACAATGTTCAGCATTTACACTCTGGCCACGTTATCAGGTTCTCACCAATGGGACATGAGCACAAAGCATGCCTCACTTGTTTAAAGGAAATTGCTTGCATCTTCCTGTCTTTTTCCTTTCCTCTGAGCTAGAACACAGAAGTGTAAGAGATACACAATAGACTCAGAAGACTAGGACAGTGGTGATGAATGGGCAAACCAAACTGAGAAAAAAACAATGATCTTGTGAAGATGACATACCCACCAACCTAAACATACTTAGGTGAAAGGGAAATAAACTTCCATCTCAATTAAACCACTGTATTTTTTTCAGTCTTTTTGGTATAGCCACTTGCCCTTTACTGTTCTAATTAATACAAGGGATCTTGTCCCTGGATGGCCTAGACACCTAGCATTGACTTTGAACTTGTGGAGTTCTAATGGGATATGGTGGGTACTTTCTGCTTAGCATTCTTTCTCCATTGACTAAATTACTTGCAATTTCAATGTTATGTCCACAACATGCTGCTGCATCTATTTTTGTTGATTTATAATTAGAATATGGGAAATGCGAGAAAACCTTGCAAATGGAGAGAATTATCACCACAAATTGTTCAAATGGTCTATGTTGTTTACAGAAAATCTCACAAAAAAAATTCTGTATTTCTCTGTGTGATTCTACAAATGTTAAGTTTTGAATCGCATTACTTTTGGTTTTTAAGAATCGTCCTAGGGACTTCCCTGGCAGTCCAGTGGTTAAGACTTCACCTTCCAATGCAAGGAGTGTGGGTTCAATCCTTGGTCGGGGAGCTAGGATCCCACATGCCCTGTGGCCAAAAAAACAAAATATAAAACAAAAGCAATATTGTAACAAATTCAGTAAAGACTTTGAAAATGGTCCACATTAAAAAAAATAAAAATAATCATCCTGAATTCATTCAAGAAATCTGCTTAGCAAGAAGAAATTTTATATGTATTTTACATATTTTACATATCTACATAATTACATAGATATGAAGTTATGAGAAATGTTTTAGAAGGCTTCAGCCTTAAATCTTCAAATAAGCAAAAATACACATACCACATACAGAAAAGAGGAGCATATGTGTGTGTGTATATATATATATATATATATATATATATATATATATATATATATATGAAGATACAGTTGACCCTTGAACAACACAGGTTTGAACTGTGTGGGTCCACTTATAAGCGATTTGTTTTCAGTATAAACATTACAGTACTGTACTACAATATCTGTGGTTGGTTGAACCTGAAGATGTGGAACACCAACCATGGAACTTGATCAAAATGGATTTTGTAGGTTCCTGGAACCAATCCCACAAAGATATTGAGGGATGACTGTATATGTACAATTTTTCATAATGGACATCTCATTTCCATCATAGGCATTTCCAGAAACCTACCTAAAAGCCACTTTTGTGCTCTGACCTGGAGCTGAAAATTTTCAACACATACATGAAATTACCACCTTTTTTTTTTTTTTTTTTTTTGCGGTGCTCGGGCCTCTCACTGTTGTGGCCTCTCCCATTGCGGAGCACAGGCTCCGGACCCACAGGACCAGTGGCCATGGCTCATGGGCCCAGCCGCTCCACGGCATGTGAGATCTTCCTGGACCGGGGCACGAACCCGCGTCCCCTGCATTGTCAGGCGGACTCTCAACCACTGCACCACCAGGGAAGCCCTGTACTTTTATCTATTGACTAATGCTTACAAATTCCCTTTTAGTTATAACACTCTTTGTAGACTTCTCCTACTAAATCCGTTGCCTGGCAGAAGGACTAGTTACATAATAACAAAATAGAAAGTATGAAGGAATGAGATCAAAGAAAGATAAATTTGCTGTTGATAGTGAAAGTGGGTAGAGTATATGGAACCAGCTGAGGAAAAGCAGATCCGAGTGCTAAGATTCAATGACAGGCTTTCGTTGCCTAAATAGGCAAGCATAAAAAGCAAATGATATACAAAATCACTAAGAGTGGAAATAAAGAAGGTAAAGGGATGCTCAAGTCACATTTTGCCTGCTTCCCAGGGTTTCCATAACACAAGACACCAAGACCTTTGCTCCAGACAAGTATTTTACAAGATATATAGCTGACCTCAGCTCCCTGTATTTATTCTCCTGGAATAATCACTTCTTAAAAAGGAAGGGTGATCTTAAGGGAGAGATTATAGCTAAAAAGATTTTGTCCAGGAAATCCAGGAAGGATCACTCTTTATAAGGTTAGGAGTTAATTCTGCCACGCACCACATCTCATGGGTGGGACAGTTCTAAGGCTGTAACCATTCTCAATTGCTTTGATTTATCTGTACTCCTTGGAAGTTATAAGAAATTTTTCTATTTGAGACTATCTCAGATTTGTTACTACAGATGGGATTTCATTTTCCAGTTTTCCTGATTTAATCTATAGATAAAATGTACCAAGAATAAATAAGGATATGCTAGGAGAGGGTTACACAGATATGAAGTCAAGAGAAATGTTTAGGAAGGCTTCAGTCTTGAATCTTCAAATAAGCAAATGTATACATACTATGGACACAAAAGGTTTCCATTTGTTAAAGCTCCGCAAGAAGAAAAGGGAGGAAAAGAGAAGAGGGGAAGAAAAGTTTGGATTTTTGAGCACTTTCTTGTTGCTATGTACTCTTCACATTGCATTAAATGTATTACCACTGTTCATCCTTTCCATGTTAAGGATTTTCCTTTTTTTTTTTTTTTTTTTTTTGCGGTACGCGGTTCTCTCTCTCACCGCTGCGGCCCCTCCCGTTGCGGAGCACAGGCTCCGGATGCGCAAGCCTAGAGGCCACGGCTCACAGGCCCAGCCACTCCACAGCATGTGGGATCTTCCCGGACCAGGGCACGAACCCGTGTCCCCTGCATCGGCAGGCGGACCCTCAACCACTGCGCCACCAGGGGAGCCCCTGGGATTTTCCTTATTTTTGATGACCTTAACAGTTTGGGGCAGTACTGGTCAGATATGTCACAGGATGTACCGCAATTGGAGTTTTTCTCGTGGTTAGACTGTAGTTAAGAATTATGGGGAAGAAGAGCGCAGGCAAGGTGTCATTCTCATCACGTGATAAAAATGGTACATTCTTTCAATATGACATCACTGTTAATGTTCACCTTGATCACTGGTCTAGGTTAGTGGTTGTAAGTTTTCTCCACTGCAAAACTGCCCTTTGGCCCCTTTCCATACTATACTTTTTAGAAGGAAGATGCCACATATAACCTACATTTAAGGAGTGGGGATTTATATTCCCCTTCCTTGAGCACAGTGTATCTACATAAATTATTTGGAATTAATATGAGAGATTTATCCATCTGCCTTCATTTATTTATATACTCAGTGATTCAATTCTGTATGGGTTTGTAGATATTTTATACTCAGGATTATAATTCGATACCGATACTACTTGTTGCTCAAACTATTCCATCTTTGGCCATCTTTGGGAGTTTTTCAGTTGACTTCTCTGTCCCTCTGACTTTACCTCATCAATGTGTTGTGGATTGTGTGTGTGTGTGTGTGTGTGTGTGTGTGTGTGTGTGTGTGTGTGTTAGCACTTCCTTAGTTTCTGGCACTGCAAGATGCCCCAGGATCACTTGTGTAGTCCCTGCCCTAACCCTAAATTCAGCTATTTCTCCAAGGAGTCTTGGTTCCTTTTATTAGAGAAAGGTATTAGGAACCAAGATTTGCATGCTGTGTGGACTAGTCACTTTCGAAAATCTAGACTCCCTTCATTCACCAAGGACTGAGAACTTCTGTTCCTATCTATTGTCTCAGATTATTCTGCACCTGCCCCTCAAATGCTGGTATTTTTTCTCCAAATTCCTTCAATTCCCATTCTACATGCTACTTGAGTGATTTCATCTATTTTCATGTCTTACACTACACCCTGTACATTGCTGGCTCCCAAACTCTGACCTTTTCCCTCAACTAAAGACTCCAACTGCCTGATGAGCATAAATAAAAGAATTCCACAGATGCCTCAAGCCAGACATTCCAAAACTGAATGCACCATCGTTACCTCACCAAATGGGTTATCCTTCTCATAATCTCCATTAATACCACCACTGTCTACCCAGCCAGCCTCCAGTCACTAGAATTATCCTAGTCTCTTCTCTCATTTTGCCTCCTACTCAACAATCAAGCCCTGTTCATTTTACCTCATGAAAGACTGTCAGATCCTCTCCCTCTTTTTGATTGCTTCAGCTTCCTTAGTTCCAGCCTAGCTCTAGTCTTTACCAACTTTCACATGCACTACTGACATCTCACTGTCTTCCGTCCTGCCTCCTCAAAACCACCCTCCAACCTGAGGTCACAAGCACTTGCTACAAATACTAATCAGACTCTATCATTCCTCTGTTTATCATGTATTACTTATACAATCAGGCAGTTAAAAAAGGGGGGTCTTGTGTTTATGTCATTATTACTGTTGGAGCACTTGGCACAAGTCTGACACACAATAAAAGCACATACAAATAAAACATCTTGACCACACCTATACTCTAAGTTTTTATTAGCACTGTGGTAGGTGCCAGAGCAACAAAAGACTTGAGAAGAGGTCTCTCATGGTCTAGTGAAATGACTGAAAAATGAATTCCAAAAATACACATCAAGAAGGAAAGTATCATGCTTATCATGACAGAAGAGTGATCTAAGAATCAATATAATAGCACTTTAAGGAAAAACTAATGATCAAAATGCAATGCTGTTTCTTTATGCAGTTATCCTTAATTTCTGGGTAGCAAGGTTTTGATGTAATACACTCATTTTTTGAGGCTACAGACAATTTGCTGCTACTAATAAGGAACTGAAATATGTGAATGATTTACAAGTTTGATAAATTAAATTTTCTAATATAGCCATAAAACAGGGTCTGTTTGACTCATGTCTATGGCAGTGCGCTTTCTTGAGAGGAGGATTAAAGTTGTGCCTGCAGTTAGCAACCTGGCAACTCTGGGGAGTGCTGCAAGCATTTGAACAGCCCTCTCCCTGCTGTGACAGAAAATCAAAGAGGTAAGAACTGCTACTCTATGTACCAGCAAAACAGAGCTGCCGCTGAGGTCTTTAAGACGCTGAACTGCTTTCACCAACAACATCAGGCCAACATGATGGATCCCTTACATCTGTCCCTGAAGGATCACTCACTCACCCCAAATATTTATTCCACAAGCATTTATTCCAGTTCTGTGCAAAGCATGTGACTAACAGAATTCCAATTCTGGCAGCCACTTCCAATATCATTCTGTTTAAAGGTGGACATTCATGTACAACCCAAGTGTATTTTCCATTAGTGAGTATGATTTATGTCTTAGCAAGTATTTAAATAACTAATGAAGTCTGTGAGCATGCACACCAGAGGTTTAAAGAATACAGAAATAATACCATAGATTAATTCCAATATCCCACAGACATCATCACTCAGCTTACTGCCAACTAGTATATAGGTTTATTTTTTATTCTATCCATCAATATTGTGTGTGACACAGTTAGGATATATAGTACTCATCTGCTCTCAATGACTTAGAATCTGATTAGAAAGATAAGACTCTCTGTTTCTCTCTCTCTCCCTCTCTTTCATATACACACACATACCATCACACACAGGGACACATATTGTTAAGTAAGGAGGTAAATAAAACAATGCAGTATATATCCAAAATGAGTGGTACACAGAAAATAATTTTTTTTTTTTTTACTATTTTTGCAGAGTGTGAAAATGTCTGAGTGGATTTTCAACAAATTTCAAGAGTATGTTTGGGACTTCAAGTGCAGGCTATGTGGCATTGATAGAATTCACTTAGGAGTGCTTTGGGGGCAACTGAAAGAAATTGCAATAATGCCTAGAGTAGCTGAAATGTAGTCCAAGAGGCCCATGTGGATGGATGCTATCTGCAACAGACCTGCTGTACTGCTGAGACAATTCGGACTGAGAACACCCTGTTTTTAAACGTGAGACAGGAATTAGAAGTCATGAGGGCAGGTGTTTCATTTCATAGGCATTGGCTTGTAATTGAGCTGCATCATACATAGGGAACTCTATGAAGCATACTCCAAAGTAAAGATCAACAGATTTACTTATAGCTGTGGGTTATGAATTTCCAAACAATACTGTGGAAGTCAGCCATACAGTAAGTGTAACGGATTCAGCAAAAAAAAAAAAAAAAAAAAAAAAATTGCTGTTTGCTTATATGATAAGAGGGCAGCATTAGAATGTGATTTTAATTGAATTTGAACCTTTTAAAAATATCTATATTTTGGATTAAAAAGACAAGGAATAAAGCTTCTTAAGACAAGGAAAGAGATACTGGGAAATGACCTGTTTTAAGGGTTGACTTCCAAGCTAGACTATTCTGTTCGGTTATTATGCTGATGCATTTGTGATGGCTTAGCCCAGACTTCAGTTCATTTCACCTCCCAAATTCCCAAATGTCAATCAAGCAGTTCCTTAAAATTTACTTATCAGTGAATTTTGCTGTTTAAAAAGGGGGATATGTTCCTTTTCATAGTATAACTTCCAAATATACAATTCAGCAAACTTCAGTTTCACTGAAAGATCATGTTACCCATTCCTTTTCAAAATCACACTGGATCCATCTCTCCAACACTTTTTTTTTTTCAAATCAAACAAAACAAAATTAAAAACCTTATTTTAGTCACTCTTGTTCCTCTCAGGCAGGAATTTTCCTTCCATACTTTAGAGGCTTTCCTAACTACACAGAAACTAACCTCTTTTTGCTATGTTTCATTTCTGGGCAACCATTCAATCAACTTTATTTTTCAGTTCACATCAGTTAGGGAGCCTTCCTTTGCATATAAGGAGAATATTCTACATTCTTCTGCCAACGTGTTCCTCTTAAGTGTGTGTATGAAAATTACATGTGTGTGTATGAAATTAGTTTTGGCTGCTATGTATTACAAATATCTAAAAGCCAAAACCGAATTACAGCTTTACAGTAGTTCTCATTTAGAAGAGCACAAAAAATGTTTACTTGTGTTCATTGTTTTGTAATGTCCTTATGGCTCCAATTTGAGAATAAGATATGTAAAAAATGGTGTCCGCATAATTTATGTCCTTGATTTTACCAACTTTTTATATCTGACTAATTTTTAGCATCATAATGCAAATACTATGGAAAGTATGATAGATTATAAATATTAGCCTATTAAAATATAGAAATTTTGTTTAAAGTTTCTACATAGACATTATAACGTGTAACAGTTGAATTACAAAACCTGTGTTATTTTTCAATGATTGGATTAAAAATGTGACTTTTCTGACTAAAAAGATTTTTTTTGTAAGACAGTTTTATTATTTCTTCATAAAGCAGGAATGTTTATAATTATCCTTTTATATCCATATGTTTTACCTTATATATGTTGACAATTAGTTTCTGCTGACAGGGGGTGGAAATATTTTTCTCTTTTGATAAATGAGCATCATATTTGAAAACGGTATATATATCTACTTGTTTTATAGAATTATGTGAACCGCTATATTCTAATTACAATGTTAGTCACCATCAATAATTGTATACTCTAACGAATATGCTTCTTTAACATGCCAATATTATTACTGTTTGCAAATATTCTAAGTTCGGTCTTTCCTTAGCATGTACATTCTTCTTTTTTAGAGAAATTTCATTTAAGAGCGATTTATGAAACCTACTGGTTTTAAGTTGGTTTTATACTGCTACTTGCAGCTTATTTCATTTATTTATTTTTTTGCGGTACGCAGGCCTCTCACTGTTGTGGCCTCTCCCGTTGCGGAGCACAGGCTCCGGACACGTAGGCTTAGCGGCCACGGCTCATGGGCCCAGCCGCTCCGCGGCATGTGGGATCTTCCCGGATCGGGGCACGAACCCGTGTCCCCTGCATCGGCAGGCGGACTCTCAACCACTGCACCACCAGGGAAGCCCTGCAGCTTACATTTAAACTGACTATTGGTATCATTATAAACTCAAAGAATATGCTGCCTATTTGAAGAGATGCAGAGATAGGCAGTGGTAAAGAAAGGAATACATGAATAGCAATGTAGTTCACTATAACTTATATCCCACTTTGCGAATTCAGCAGGAACAAAGTAATGAGCATTTAAAACAAGACACAAAAACCTTACACATATCTCATCATTATTTTACATTTACAGGAAAAAAATTCTTAATTTTTTCTAACAATTAGTCACATAGAAATTTCCTATCATTTTTTTCTTTTGATAAATAATCTACCTTACCAGAGTTTTCATTTTAATTAACTTGTGATTATCCTTGGTAATGGGAAATTATATAAAACAGAGAGAAAATATATTGGTAAACTTCAAATATCCATTTTTATTCGCCTTTCTTATTTCGTGTTTGACTCAAAAAAAATGCTTTTAGCAATTTTATTGAATTTTAAAAAAATTTATTTACTCAAATTTTCTGCAACTTTCAGACCATTTGGTTATTGAATAAACAAACATTAGTGCTACTATTGCAGTTCCTGTGCTGCACACCAATAAATATAGTTTAAAATTCTAAAAGACACAGAATCCCTGTTCTTTTATTTCTCTCAGTATCTGGTAACAGATTTGTATATCTGCAAACACTATGGTTGCCTTAGTAATACCTAGTCTCTTCTTTGTTAACAAACCCTGATTTTCTTAAAATGCTAATTAAACATAGTCACTTTCCTGGCTTTCCTTACCTTTTTGCCTTTTGACCTTCTCTCCTTCCTTCTGACTAGAAGGCAGATATGATGCCTGGAGTAGAAGCAGCCATTTTGGTACCAGGATAAAAAAAGCCACAGGCTCAGCATAGCATAAAAGAGCCATAGAAGACATTGGGTGCTTCAGGACTTCTTGAGACAATGCCCCAGCCCTGGAAAACTGGGGTGTTAAAGAAGTACAGTGTGAGAGAGAATTGGCAGCATTCACACATGTAAATCATTCTTGCTGCCATTAACTGAATCCAGGTACAAAAATAACTTCCTTATTGATGGAGATTCTGAAAGTTGGGTAGAATATTAAGTTTTCTTAGGTGTTATCTCTTTTAATTTGGCACAAATATTCATTAAGACACTTAAGTGTTAATTTTGGTTGCTGAATATATAGTCAAAGGCATACTAAAGAAATCTTTAAAGTTTGTTTCCATGTTAAAACCAAAACGTATGCTATATCAGATTATGCCACCTGCAAAGTTCTGCAAGCTAAGTTAATTTTCTGGTAAGAAAGCCTTAGTTTGGGTGTATTTAATAACTCTCTTCTTATTCTAATTGGGTAATGTTGGTAAATTTAAATGAAATTTAATTTCTCTAAAATGTGTTTGAAGGTATTTTCACTGCCTGCCCCCACCACTTTCCGAGAAAGATAGTACAGGCCTTGTTATTCATGCCAGCTTTGGTACTGTTTCAATTATCTCATGGTTCAGGGAGCTGTTGGGTTTTAAATGGATACTCCCGCTATGGGAAATGGCTGCTGTTTTTCACCATATTTTCTCTTATCATCCACAGATAATTAGTTCTGCCTGACAAAGCACATCACAAGGGACAACTCCATGGCTTTCATAAGCATCTCAGCAGTATCTTCCTTATGGCTAATTCTTCCTGAACCTGTTTAAAACTGCTTCACTCTAATTATTATTCCTCATCACTTGTCCACACTCTAAAATTGGCGGTATTAACAATATATGTAGCAGATATCTGCATGTCATCTTTTTAATGCTCCTAGATATTTGTATAGAAGGAAATTGGGGCATTAAAAAAACAAGCCTATTCCTCTGACACTTAGCATCTATACTCATACACCACCACTAGAGCCCTGAATAGATCATTAATGCATCTTAAATTCCTAAATATATTATGTCCTCCCACACTTTACATAAACTGATTTAACATGAAAGATAACAAATAGTCTCTCTCATTTACAATACAGTAAGTTCCCCTACATATGAACCTGCAAGTTGTGAACTTTCAAAACTGTGAACTTGTGTTTGCATGTCCAATAAAGTAAGGCGTGAGTGAAATTGCAGCTTACCCTCCCTCTCCTATTGCTGACAATCCTTCAGCTCTACCATCTCCCATCTCCTCTCCCTCCTCCAGTCAGTAACTCTTCTTATCTGTTCACTCAATGCCAGCCCCTTTGGTCCCTTGTTTTACTTTGCTCTTTAACTTAGACTTCTGAAAATTTAGTCCCTCTGATATCTCCAGGTATTTCCTTTGGAGGCTCATCCATTCAAAGAGCTTCTGATCTCAAATCCATGGCAATTACTCTCAAGATTGAAGAAACAACTGGAAAATTTAGGTTATAAAAAGCACATTTTTCTTATTACCCAGTGAGTAGTTCCATTTGTGTAGCTTTCTGTCACTTCTAGCCTAGTATGTCCCCAAATTAACTTAATAAATTTTTCCTTCACTAGTCCCAACGCCAACTTATCCCCCTGCCTTTTTTTTTTTAAACCATGATACCTCTGTTCTTCCAGTAAATAGGTGGCATCAGATTATCTTTTCTCTTTTCTTCTCAATTGTCCAAAATCTGGTAGTGAAACAGTACTTAAAGCATTGACCAACTTAAACTGGCTTTGCCTCCTTAAATAAGTTGTTGATTAATCAAACCTTGAGTTATTTTATGGAGACCACACTGCGCATTTTCCAAACCTGGATGGCCCCGGAACCAAGAACCTTCAGTTTATAGAACTCTGTTAGAAATGTTGCCACCAGAGCCCCCCTACAAAGTGGTCTTTCAATATGGAAAATCTGGCTTCCAGCAGCCCAAGTAGCTTGATTACTGATTTGAGGTCACCAATCAGCTTCTGCCCTAACCCCTTAAATTTTGCCCTGAACCCTGGATCCAGGAGACAGATTTGAGAGCCTTGCCCCATGTCTCTTCGAAATAAAGCTCACTCTTTGGGCTTCCCTGGTGGCTCAGTTGTTGAGAATCCACCTACCAATGCAGCGGACACGGGTTCGAGATCTGGTCCGGGAAGATCCCACATGCTGCAGAGCAATTGAGCCTGTGCGCCACAACCACTGAGCCTGTGCTCTAGGGCCTGCGTGCCACAGCTACTGAAGCCCGCTTGCCTAGAGCCCGTGCTCCGCAACAAGAGAAGCCGCAATGAGAAGCCCGTGCACCGCAAGAAGAGCAGCACCCACTCGCCACAACTAGAGAAAAGCCTGCACACAGCAACGAAGACCCAACGCAGCCAAAAAAAAAAAAAAAAAAAAAAAAAAAGCTCACTCTTTTCTCAAAAGCTAGAGCCATAGTATTGGCTTCTAGGTGAGTCTGGCAGTGAGCCTTTGCTCTGTAATAGTAGCAAAGTAATCTCAACTCACTTCTAAACACGTCTCTAGTGACATTCTTTCCACACTTGTTGGTTCCCAAACTCAGGAGCTTCCTGGATGAAATTCAAAACTCCTGCACTCCCACCCCCAGAACACGAAGGGCCAGTAGAGTCCAAAGAAAACTGGGAATTTACATGCGAGGCTTGTTTTGGGGTGTCTGCAAGACTAGTAGACATCTGCACCTGCACACCAGAATCTTAAATGTTTATATAGAGGCTTTAATGGAGTTCAGTCATGTATACAGTACAGATTGTTCTCTCAAGGCTTCCTCCTTGAAAAGGCTTTTGATGTGTGAACAGTGGGTGGAATGTACATTACAAAGGGGGGACGGGGGTGAGAAGCCTCCAGCTTGTGGGTCACCTCATGGTCACGTACCCTTGAAGACCTCCTCCAACAACTCTGGTGAGGTTTTTCTCTCAAGCATGGAGAGCAGTAACAAACCCTTCTGCAGCTGTGATGTTCAGATTACACAGTTCTCACCAATGAGATATTTTTAGAATCTTTCCAGTGCTTTTCTTCATATCATTTGCTTCAGTACAAAATCACTTCTCTCCCTTGAACACTTAGCAACATTTTCCTCTCTTGACCACTCCTGCTTTCTTGAAACTCTCTTATCTTCCATTGCATTCTGACAGTTCCTTTGTGGTATGCGGGCCTCTCACTGTTGTGGCCTCTTCCGTTGCGGAGCACAGGCTCCAGACGTGCAGGCCCAGTGGCCATGGCTCACAGGCCTAGCCGCTCTGCAGCATGTGGGATCTTCCCGGACCAGGGCACGAACCCGTGTCCCCTGCATCGGCAGGCAGACTCTCAACCACTGCACCACCAGGGAAGCCCTCCTTTTCATTCTTAAATGTTGGGAGCTTGTTCAGAGCTGGAAGTAACACTGTCTGAGTGTGAATTCTGGCTCTGCAGAATGGTGTGTAACCCTGGGTAAATCATATCACCTCTCAGTGTATCTATGCCATATGGTCATTATAACTTCAACTGATTTTATCCATATTTATTAGCTCTGGTTAGCTCACTGTCCTGAGCTCCAGATAAATATTTCCAATTATGCAATGGAGATTTTCACTTGGATTTTTCACAGACATCTTCTTCCCTCCACTCTTTATTCTCTCCTCCCTCACCTGTCCTCACCTGCCTTCTCTGTACTTCCTCCTACCTTTTAAAACTCCAGATTATCCTATAAGCTCTAGCTGGTCTGTAACCATATGTAGGAGATAAGATTAAGTGCTGAGAGAGAAGAGAACAGAGAAGGTGTAAAGAAAAATGAACCAAAGACAGAAAGAGAGATAGAAAGAGATCAAGCACAGGCAGAATTTGCAAACAGCCATACAGCAGCAATTGGAGATCCTTCATCTAGAGGAATGCACTAGGCATAGTAACTTGCTTCTATCTTTGTCTTCCCAGCATCGAGCACAGTGTAGAGAGCATTGCATGTCTGAAATAATGTTCACTTCCGTGAGTGAAAGAAGCTAATGGATGAGCAAATAAATAAATAAATAAATAAATGGTGGTACCCATGCCTCTGAAAATTTTTGCTCCCTGGCATTTTATTAGCTTCTGATCGCAAATCAGCAGCATCTACAAAAGCAATCTAGTCTTGGGTAATTACTACTAGAAATAAAAGTTTCATAATATTATTGAATGGCTATTTGGAACAAGCATCTTGCACTGTCAAAAGGATAATGATAAGTAGTCTCATTCAATAAGCACATGGACTTGGATACTTCTGGGAATGCTTTTAAGCTCAACATCCTGGCAGATCCCTAAGAACGCAGGTCTGTTCAACATCAGAGCTGTTTTTTGTTTGGGCTGCAGATTGAAATAATTGTCCCTAAAAAGGTTCAGGCCCTTGTTGATCTTTTTTGGTTTTTCCCCTTGGCAGGATTCTGGATCTTCATACAATGCGGAGCCAAATTATTCAGCACTTTTTTGAAAGCAAAAAAGTTGAACCTATATATGGGAATCTGCCCTTCATCACACCACTTTGGAGAAGTGGCTTGCTTCTCCACCTCAGTGAAATATACATATCAGGCCCTGGATTCTAACAGAGAATATCATTTCTGCTTCCTGAACACCTGGTATCTAAAGCATATAGATATCCATTCAGCAACAGCCTCTATCAGCACTTTAGGCACTTGTCAAAGAATTCAACCATGATTTGACTATGATCTAGTACTTGGGAAATGCTTGCTTGAAAATCTGATATTAAGAATGTGTAGGGAGCACATTAACTGTCCATGACTCTACATTCTCAAAAGAACACAGAATCCTGCAGAAATGCTTTCACCAAGGTAAAAATTAATGTTAGGTCCTTAATTTTTATAGAAGGACAATATAAAATATTTATTTGAAAATGATTCTGTATTTATTACAAGAGAATCATTACAAAGATATATGGAATAAAATCCTTTGAGATCTCAGCATTAGGGTAAAGTTAATCCTTCCTGGTGAATTTGTGTATTTCCTTGATCAGTCAATGAGAACAAAGGTACAGAGAGAAATGTAATCCCTTGTTAAAGAAACTGATGCCAGGTACCTGGTACATTGGTTTCTCTGCAACTTTTGAAGATATTTTGTTTTATCAAACAAAATCATGCTTTTTAAAAAATTGAAAAAGAATGAAATAGGATCAATAAACAAATATTTTATTGAATTTAAATTGAATTTTATTGAATTTATTGAATTTTAGTCTGATTTGAGAATCTTTACATAGGACATGCTTTGATTCCATCTTAGTTAAATTTGACTCTTGAATAAAGAAATCCAAGTCTGAATTTTTGAATATCTTTTATGATCCATATTGTAAGTGTTTCCTGGAGAAGAGAACTGAAGCATGTGTTTCTTTGTACATTTTCACAGTCATGTTAACAAAGTTTCAGCTCTGAGATTATTCCGTCAGATTTTCCCCATTATGCATCCCCAACCTTGCTTGAATAGGTTGAAAAATAATTCTACATATTGCTGGATAACTGCAAATAGTCACATACTTTAGTGTACCAAAGGAGCATTTCTCTAACACAGAATAAATTTATTTCATAATAACAAATGAATGTCTTTATAATCATTATTTAAATTGTACATGGCTTGTAGTATATGAGTAAGGAAATTGTGTAAGTTTTAATAGTCTATCTACCTCCCTAATCTGTTTATCTACTTAAATGTTACACTTGTCAATTCATTGTCATAGCCACTGGATTTTGTGGTTGATGATGATAAAAATACATTATATATAACATTTAAATTAGCATATAATTATGAGGTATTATATTTCAGGACTCTAATTAATGTCCTTATCCTGAATAGAAGAGATTCTAGCTTTATTGGTAACTATACTCAATTCTAGGAACACCTCATCAAACAACAGAGCAGGTTGCTGGAACAAAATTAGGAGATGCATTTCTTTTTGACAAAATTATATCGACCAAATCTCTCCTCCTCTGCAAAAAGGAATGTAATCTTAATGGGGAATTTAGATTTAAATTTCCTATCTTTGTTTTCTCTTTGTAAACTTTCATTTAGTGTACTATAATATTTTGATAATGGCCTTTTCAATTAATTGTGCCTCCAGTAAATGTCTGAAGAATGTTTTTTGATTTATTCTTATAAGCTTTAAAACATGTTATATCTTTGGTTGTACAAATAACAAAAAATTACAGACTGTAAGAAAAATAAGTATCAAGTTTAAATATTACATTTTGTTTGGAATTTATACATTTCTTTTTTAATCTCCTGGGCTTTGAATACAGTTGATTTAGGGACTACTAATAGAACATTCTGTTTAAGTTTTTGTTTTTATTTAAAAAAAAATTAGTTACCAATTCTTCTTGAAAACAAGCAAAAAATGATGTGTGTCAAATTTTAATGAAATCTTTTTATAGTTATGTGACAATAGAGAAAAGCCCTATGTTTGATTTTCTGTAATTTGTATAGACAAATGCATCTGAAATTGGCACTCATGCAAGAACATGTGACTACTTATAATGAATGGTGAGCTACTTTCCTGTGATGTGAAGCTTAACTGGAATGTTTGTCTATTTATAAGTTTGTAGTTTGAAATATTCATATTCTGCCCAGTGGCCTACTAGTAGTTCATTATACTTTTATTTGGAAAGCCTGTGTTTGATCCTTGTTATTCTTTTCTCTGGAGTTTTAGATGAATAAAATAACAAATAATTTACTACCAGAAGCCAAACAGACAAGGGCTGTGATCTTTTCAGATCTTAACATGTTTGACCTCTCTCTACACTGAGGAGGGAGATATCCATAAGGGAAAAAAGAAATCTGGGGAATACAGACATACAGATATCACATTCATAATTGACTATTCCCTAAAATCATTTTTTTTTTTTTACCAAATGTCTACTAGCACATTAGCTAGTACCAAAGATTTCTATTAATTAAATAAAGTAAAAATCAAGGAATTAATGTATTACTATGTCCTATCCCCTCCCCACATACACACTCTGAATATGTATAGGAAGATAAAAGAGGTCCAAGTTCTGAGATGATAGAAAAAAGGGAGTAGAGAATATCAGAGGAAATTAAGAATATAAAACAGAATAATTATATAAAAACAACGTATTGTTTCAATGAGACCAAAAATACAGATAATACAGATCTATACATGCCACAAATTAGATTTAATTATTTCCTATTATTTCCTATAATCATTTTTTAACCAAACGTCTATTCACACATTTGTTAGTACAAAAAATGTTCATGAGCAAATACTGATTATTTAAGTGTCCAAATCTGGAGAAAGAGGCTTAGAGTGTATGTTGTCACATCATTTGTCAGCATAGAATTATTTTATTATACTTATCTGGCTTGTGAAAACTCTTCATCTCATTTCTAGAAAAATTTTGTTTTCAAATGTAAGCTTTATGTTAATAGAAATAAATAACTTAATAAATTTCATAGAAATTAAAAGTCCTTCTTATTGACAGGAGCTGGTTAATAATAACCAACAAATCTCATGCTTCCATGTCTTGAATGTTATAATCCTTAAACAAACAACAAATGAATAACCCTTACCTCAAAGAAAAAAAAAGTACAGTTTAATTAAATTAATATTGATACTTAAAATCCAGATCATCTCTAAGCCACATGTTTTAAAAATTACAAGTAAACAAAGATTAAAAAATCAACAGGAGAATCATACCTATAGCTATACAACTATATCACTGTACATAAAGGAGCTACTTCATAACTCTGAATTTAAGATCTGTGGACAGACAATAAAATGTCCATTTTTTACTCATACATCTTCAAGATTTTTCTCTTTAGGCAAAACTATTTTTCCAATGAAACCATATTGTCTTCTGTTGCCAGTCTGGGTCATAGGATAAATCAATCTCTTGATTTTTAAACACAGATGAAGATAGCTCTTTCTGGTTTTCTCTCTCTTTTTAAACATGTTACTTCCTCCGGTATACAGTTTTGTTAACCTCAGCAAGACTGTTTTCTGGAATTTTCAGGCAACATTTAATTTCACCAAAGAAACATATTGTAAAGTCTGCAATATTTTTCTAGTGTACTTTTTGTCACATGTCTTTTAGGACTCTTCTGTGTGACCCAAATCTGTCCAGTGTTTGCACTTGTCTTACATTTCTCATGTATTTTGGGGGGAGATTTTCCAGGCCCCCCAACCAATGCTCTTGGTCTCACAATTTCCCTTCCTCCCTCCTTCTCTCCTCTGTCCTTGCTTCCTCTCGTCCTTTCTTTCTATTCATTCCCCTCCCAATCCCTCTTTCTCCTCTGTATTCTCCTCCCCTCCTGCCCTCCACGCACTAACACTTTCTCAATTTCTTAGCTGTAGTGATGGCACTTTATCATTAAAGTTACTTTTCCCATTGCTAGAAAAGTAATGAAAGCTCTTCTGTTCCATTTTTTTAGTCCAGTGTCCCTGAGCAGAGTCATTTAGAATCTCAGTTTCAATTATGTAGATTTTAAGACAGTACATATGACAAGCAACTAAAATATAGTAAGCAGTTATTAAATGGCACATATTTTCCCTTTATGATGTTTCTCACTTGTATTTTGTTTTGTTTTGCATAAATTCCCCTTCTTTTTTGTTCCCTTCAGGCTCCCTGTATGTTTATATTATATTAATACATAAGAGTGTTTTAAAATTAACTTAATATTTTAAACCTTTAGTACCTTTTCAGAGGCACATTCCTGGCTCTAGGATTACCACATTTTCATCTTTAACTCTTCAAATCTAAAGAGATATCATGGATAAATTCATAGCTTCTAAATTTAAAAACTGATATATTTTATCCTCTTTAGAATGCATGATTGTCACATCAGTAATCAATGAATAACAACAAATGGTGCAGAACACTGAACATGTCATGTGCTGCTCTTTTTCCTCTCTGTGCCTAAAGTGTATTTATCAGGAAGCTCATCAGGGCTTTCTTGTGTACACACTGTCACTTTTGCTGGAGGTCACTTTATCACAGAACTACACTCAATCTGTTTAATGCAAAATAAATACATTCAAAGTAAGAATATTAATTGACACATTAATTTGTTTTAAATTAATTTTCCTAGCATATTTTATTAATTTTATATGGAAATAGTTATGAGTGTACATAAATCATAAGAAATTTTGATACGTATTTTTCTATACTTCTGATTTTTTTGGATTCCACAAAATATGTGAAGAATAAAATATATATTAAAAATTAAATTACACAGAAATTTTGATAGTTCTTTTCCTTATTTTACTCATGCCATATACACTGCTACTGTTTATTTTCATATCTTCTAATCACTTTCTTTGATAATATGTACAAATTATTTGATGAGTTTTGGTATTTGCAGTTCCTCCAATAGAAGTACTGGAAAAAGTAAAGGAAACCATTCAAACTTGAAAGAGACACATAAGTGAAGTATGTTCATAGGCAGGGATTGGAAATACAATGGAAAAAATAGTAAAATTAATCAAAAATTAAAATCAGCTAATTATGAAAAAATTATCAAGCAAAACAGAAGAAAATGATTTGAGGGCATTGGATGTAAAAGTGTGCATTGAATCCATGATATTGTAGCACATAATTTCTAAGTGTATATTCATATGCAAAATATATGTATGCATATATGATTCATGTATTTCAATATTTTCTAATGGAAAAACATTGAGATTATGTAGCATAGATTTCAAAGTAGATTTTTCCTTAATCATCATTATTTGTTTGTCTTATTGTAAATTTAGTATACTTTTTAGTATACTTTTCAGTTATGAATCTTCCATAGCTTACTTCAGAATGGATATAAAAGGGCCAGTTCACAATTGCAACTTTGCTTTAAAGTCTCTATCATTAACTCCTGAGGATGTGACCAGGAAGTTCATGATCATATTTTTTGTACAGATCTTTGCTAAAGAAAAAGTTAACCCCTTCATCTCTGCTTTTGAGGAAATTTCATTTCCTTCTCCATGTGTTTTATGGAATCAAAAAAGTGTATGAAAATATGTGTGCTACTAACTTGGGAATAATATAGCCAAATCAATTCCCACAAATTTATTTTAGATCTACTTAATTAATTAGAATATCATGCATTTATTAATTGGCATCAGTAGCAGTATTTGAGAATATTTAGTATCTTTCATGTATTTTTTGGAAATACTTTATTCTAGCTCTAAAACCAGATAAAAATGTAGTTCAATTCCACCTCTAATACTAACAATGGAATGCTTGACAAATTACTTAAATCCTCTGACTTTATTTTCCTAATCTGTAAAATGAGTATAATAGAATCAATGTCATACAGCAGTAACAAGAACTAAATGGGAGGCTATGCTCAGTAAATACTAGTTCCCTTGGTCTAATTTTGTTTACTCTTGGTTTTAATATGGTGATGCAACTTAAAAGATAAAAATGGCACACTGGAAATAAAATAAATGGAATATTTTGAGCACCTTACTGTCATTACATAAGTAATGGGAAAAGGCAGGGAGGATATTGATGTCTCCCTTTTTCTTCAGCAGAATTGCATTTAACATAAAGGGGAGTCATTTTATTGAATAATAAAAGCCTGACAATCACTGTGATTGGCTGACAGCCATTACTGCAGTGTAATTCTAAACAGCTTGTTTTTCAAAGTTCTTCTTGCATAACTCTTTAAGACCCAGGCACTGCCCAAGCTAGTTGAAGGGTTCAAAACTCATTTTTAAAGTAGAGTTTCTCAATACTGCTGTAAAAAAATGCATTAAACAGTATTTTCTTATTAAGTGATTAGAATCAGATATTTTTTGACATGGGAGGAAAATTTTGGAAAATTTAGCAAACAAAGGGTTTTATGGTAGGGAAGAATTAATTCATGACTCAGAGAAGAAAAAAGACCACATTTGGAGAGTTTTTTTTTTTTTTTTAAAGAAGCCCAATGTATTTTACAAATGAAAAGCACAATATTTGATCTATACTATCCAGCTTAAAATCCTGTCATTTCTGAATGGAACTCAGCAAGCTTTCCAAAATTACCAGATCCACTTTGATGCATTCATCTTTCTCAGTCAGTATTTCTAATCAGCAAATCTCACCTTAAAGTATGTATAATAAGTGGGTATAGAGTTGGCAATTCACCAAAATAAATATTTAATGATATTTTAATGGTTATTTTAAAACTTTTATTTAAATTGGGATTAATACTTTATGTGGTCAAGGAATGCTGAACCAGAGTGCTTGAGAAATATCTTTGCTGTTGAAGCTCTCTATAGTGGATGTGTACTTAATTTTCAGAATTGTCCAGGCTAGATCATGTCTGGTAGAGGCATTTTATCTTAAATGTCAACATTGGAAACATTGAGATAAAGATCAGGGGCAGAAATCTGTGAACTGCAGAACTGTGTCAATTGCTCATTCTCAAACATAGCGATGCTAATTAATGCCACACAACCCAGATTCAAAGCAGCACAGGGAAACCGTCCTGATATTAGTATTGCACAAAAATGAAGAAAAATAGATGTGTTCAAGCTCCCAGAAAACTGATTCTTTAACAGGAAGCAATAGAAGAATCCCACTGCATCCAGCGATGTAATCTTTGTTCAAGCGATAGGCATCCTAACCAGATGCTAGGTGGAGTAATCCTCTCACCCTCACCTTCACAATCCACAGCTCAGCCACCTGGGCTCTCGCGGGCTGCGCCGCCGCCTCACTCCCGGTGCACGTCTCCCCCTCTCGACCGCCAAGTGCTTACTCTCTCCCAGGGAGCACTTACACAATGGACTCACTTGTTTCCCTGGCACCTCTCCTTTGACTTCCAGCCCCAGCCCACAACTTGGGGAACAGTCTGGCAGGAGCCTTTTGCCATGGATCAGGGACCTTCCAGAGGAGCTTGGAAGCACGCGCGCA
This sequence comes from Aethalodelphis obliquidens, assembly GCF_003676395.1. Lineage (NCBI taxonomy): Eukaryota > Metazoa > Chordata > Mammalia > Artiodactyla > Delphinidae > Aethalodelphis > Aethalodelphis obliquidens. The sequence continues at coordinate 5,475,011 of NW_020838012.1, read as the reverse complement.
CACGCAGACAAAACAAACAATGCCTGGTCCAAGAATGAATAAATTAACGAACCCCCCCACCCCCGCCCATCGCTTTGAAACCTGAAGAAAGAAACCCCGGACCAGGTTGCCTAAATGAGAGATTTTGTTTTGTCTTTCAAACTGCGAACATTCCTGTCTGACGACGGCAAAAGAGATGCTGTGGGTTCTGTTGGCAATAAAGATTGACGGTGGCTTTGCCCGTGACAACGCCCCCCGTAGCGCGCTGAGCCAGGTTCCCTGAGAACCGCGAGGGGGAAGCGCAGATCTAGGGGGAGGGAATGGCAGAGGCCAAGGCAGTTTAGGAGGGATGAGAAATTGGAAATCAGGGGGGGAAAAAATGACTGAGTTCAGTAGGGCTTTAATAGTGAAACTTCGGGAGAGAAAGGGATGGGATCTCTCCCCAGGTAACTACGCTGAGATGAAAAATAGATGAATACACAAGGAAGTGGCAAGCAACAACAAGTTTGAGGTGAGCAGCAAGTTGTTCACTTCCTCCCAGGCGTTTGATCAGCATCCCCCGAGCTGCCCCCAGAACACGCGCTCCCCATCGGAGGCGGCGACCGCGGCAGCAGCCTCAGCAGCATCAGCAGCAACAGCAGCAGTACTAGCGGCAGCTGCGCGCCTCCAGCCCAGCCCCGCTCGGCTCCCCCTCTCGCCGGCGCCCTGCCTGTCTTGCGTGTGCGTGTGCGTGTGCTCAGCCACAGCGTGAGGGGCACCTGCTCGTCTGGGCTCACAGCGGAGGAAGCCTCGCCGGGAGCTGCAGCTGCTGCCGCCCTTGGTGCTGCCGCTCGCAGGCGCCGGGCTCCCCGCCGCCGCCGCCGCCGCCGCCTGGTCTGCTGGAGTTGGGCTCCGTGGGGCTTCCCCTCTCGCAGCCTCGGTCCTTCCCGGCTGCCTGCAAGTCAGCCTGGCTGCGAGTCACGTGTCAGTGCCTGAGGCAGAGACTGAGAGAAAAAAACGCGCTTCATTCCTTCTTCCACCGCCATACTGTATTTTATCCTAAATCTCATTTTTATTCCAACATTTTACTCCCTCTCGGTGAGTACCTTCTCAGTGGCATTCTTGTCCTATTCTTTTTTTTGGTCCCCCTTTTTTTTTCTTCTTCTTTTTTTTTTCCCACTTCTTTGATTACTGTTTATATTTGGGAAAGCTGGAGGAGCATGGTTTTGAGCCTTTTCCTGAATCCAAGTTTTTCTAGCATGCGATGGTTCTGTAGACAAGGCGCTGTGTCTGGGAGTCCGCGGCGACTGTGCCCGCTGGGAGCGACTCCCAAGTCCAGCAAGATATGCAACTGGTTTGAAGGAAAAAGCGATGTGAAGTATGGTGCCTATTTTTTTTTCCTTTGTAAAAATAAAAAGCATGTTTCTAACTCTTTTTTTGGCATACTCTTTTTCTGATAAGATTTTTGTATAGGTGGGATTTTACGGCAGTGTTTACAAGTTTGTGGTTTTGCAATACTGGTACAAACCACTGAGCAAAGACATGAATTTTCTATTTTTGTGCCCTTTTTGGAAGCCGGGGAGAACAAATTCGTTTTTTTCCCTCCTGTTTTTGATACCCATTGATAACATGAAACTTTTCTTGCAGCTGGTTACTGGGATTATTTTTAAGCGAATACTTTTTTCCTCCTTTAAATTAACTATGACTTTTGAACATCTGACTTTTTTAAAAAACCGAGATAATTTTATGAAAGATATCCTGATATCTATATCTATATTATCCTTTCTTCCTCCCCCTCCCCTCCCCGTAAATCAATTTTCAAATGATGGCAGTGGAAGGTTTTTTCTGGAAAAAAAAAAAAAATGAAGTGCGGTTTGGTTTCCTTGTCAACGGAGGATGAAGTGAACAGCTGAGCAGCTCGCAGAGAGCAGGTACTTGGTCCCCTTGGAGGCGTTTCCCGGGTTTGCAATGGCAACACTGGTCCTGGCAAAGAAATCTCTGTGTGTGTATGTGCGTGTGTGTGTTTTGTGTGTTTGTGCGCGTGTGTGCGCGCTCGCGGCTCCGGGCAGTGTCCGAGCCCGGGGTGGGGAAAGCCGTGCAGGGAGCTAGGGGAAGCCAAAGTCAGTCCCCGGCTTCGGGCTGGTTTTTGGATGTGCGCAAAATACCGTCCCTCCCTCGGCTGCGCCCAGGTCGTCTCCGCAGCGGGCGGCGTCGTGCGCCCCGGGCGTCGCCAGCCGGGGACGCGGCAGCCGGCGGGCCCTGTAAGTTCTCCGAGGGCCACTTGCAGAGCAGGAGGGTCGAGGGTCGAGGATGCGGCTCGGGCCGGCCGGGGCGGCCCCTACGTGCGCGCGGGAGACTGGGGGAGAGAAGCGGCAGGGGCAGCATCTTCCGAAGGGGCTGGCTTCTAGCCACGGGGCCCGGGAGCTCGAGACCTTTCCAGATCCCTGAGGATGGCAGCGGCCCCCGCAAGCTCAACTCCCGCGCCTCCTGTTTGCATCGAGTAAACAACGCAGTAGGTCTTTCCCAGCCTGTTTTGCCGGTTCCGAAGGGTTTGGCTTTTTAGCGGTGCTGTCTTTGGACTTTTTCTTTCCCTGTTGTGTTGCTTTGGTTTTAACTGCCTGGAGCCTTCCAGGGTGGGGGGAGATAGTTACTTTCTGTGATGGTCAGTTGGGTTTAATGTTGAGGACGAAACTGTTAGTTTGCATGAATGAGACTACACCCATAAGGTTGAGTGTTAAAGGGACAATGTGTTTTCCCTCTTTTTAACTACTTCATGGTGGTGACAAAGGTTTTTTTTTTTCCCCTGAGAACCGGCCACAGGACAGGACTAGGGGTTGGTGATGGTGGTAATAGATTTCGGTGTGTTGATAGCATTGCACAGTACTCAGTGCTGAATGTATTCTATAGAGTTTATGATATTTTATGATTGTCCTGTGATGTTTCCAGTGTAATCTGGTACTACTTTTTGGAGATGTACCACAGTTGGTAATAAAAAGCCTTTTCTGTATTTAACACAGTGACAGAATCTGCTGGAAAACTTGTTGGCCAAATAAATTTTGTGTTGTCTAGAGGCCATTATTTAAATGATTTGATTCTGAAGCTTTGTATAATTTGGATTCTGTTAAAATAAATATAAGGCAAGTGAAATAACTTTTACTTCTCAGATTAAGTTTTCTTGTAGGTTATAAAACTAGGCATAAAAACTAAATCCAATATACAAAAGGGCCCATAACAAACATGTTAATAACATACACTATGGATTTTCAAGCAAATATTTAAGTCTGCAAGCTCAGTTGGTGGAATGAAGTTTTATGCCTGTATTTCTTTACTCTTTGTGGTGAAAGAGGAGTGCAAGTGATCATTTATCTGCAGAAGATTAAAATTTATTGCAATATTTAGAAAGCTATATATTTCTAAATTCACAATGCACTCTCTCATTTCAGAGGTCTTCGGAAGTAGCAGTGTGAGTTACTTTTGTACCCAGGGTAGCTTTTCTCTGTTTAGAAAGTCCTGTTGCATGTATACACCAGACTTGATATCCTGAAGGGCATAGTTCAAAGATTTGACACAAATATTATGTAACGCAGCTGTAAATTTTGATTTTATTGCTGTGGTGAGCACTCTACTAAAATGCAGTTTTTCATATGATTTAAACGGCCAGCAAAAACATTTAAAAAGCCCCTTGCAACATTCTGTGTTTTTTAAATCATTTTTATCATAATAATGTATGTAAGTAGATATGCTCATTTATTTAAAAATGCAAGACAATGCATGTGTATAATATTTCTTTGTAGGGTGTATGCACTGTAAGTCATTTAGTTCTTTTAGAAGAGAGAGACAGTGAGTGAGAAAGAAAAACTTGAGTAATAATACCAGAATTTTCATTAAGAGGAGCACTTGCTTCCCTAAGATGGAGGTAATTGTGTCTTAAGATTGGTGTCTTAAGAATGTAGATGGTACTGTGTGATGTTTCCAAATGAGATTAAAACCATAATGGGGTGGAAGAAGATGTTCATAGGATTTCAAGTGGGAATAGATATTTAGTTGTGCAAGTATTCTGTAAATAAAGATCATGTTAAGAACCTTTAGTCATAGTAGGTTTTCATGGAATATTGATTGTCCATTATATTACATACTTATGTTAAATTTCTATTACATTGAAATTTTGAAATTTCCTCCTCCATGAATTATATTGGGAATTCCACAACTCTTTAAAAAACTGGTCACCTGGTCTGTGAATGTTTTGGTTTAAATCTTTGAATGTGGTATCCTAGAGTTAGCACCGCCTACTGTTTTCTCATGGAAAAATAATATTGTTCTTAAATTCAGTAAGCAACCCACCCTGATTCTGATGAACTTAATCATGCAAACTACTTTTTACTGCTTACTGAGAGGAAATAAAAAGTGTTTCACTGGGAGAGAGGGTTTGGGGTGAAGGTAGAGGATGAGGGAAAGAAGACACATAAGATTAAATTGGCTTCTGGACCACTAACTGACCTTAAATATTTTATTATCTGAATGCAACAAAGAAATAGTCACAAATTTTAAACAACCTGCTGAATTTGCTAGAACTTTTCTAGGGGATGCCAAATTTGGACATTTTGAAAAATCCTGTATTACTGAATTAACTTTACATTTTTTGTCCCAGTCTTGAACATTGTAGAGAAAAAAAACCCTACCTGGGGTTCTGTCTTGAGTGTGTGGTCTGTCCAAGAATTTTTAAATGGAGAAATTTTAATCATTAAAAGTAAACATTTAATTATTTCTTATTTTTATCCTTACATGATTATAAGCAAGCAAGTAGCACGCTGATTTTTTTCTTAGTGTGCATCAAGCAGCCACACTGTGGTGGTGTTAGATATAAGGGGGAAAAGTTTCAAACACATATTTATAAAGGCACTCAATTACAAAAGATATGTTGCCTTTTTAAAAAAAGATAGTTTATTTTCTCTAATTTTTATGAAAGGCTAGTGGTTAAAAGAGCTACCAAATTTGTGCAAAACAATGATGCTATCAGAATGTGAAAATAATGGAATAGAAAAAGAATGCACATACATTTGATATACAAAAAAATTATATTTTCCTAGTTAGAAAAATTGCATGCTATATGAATAATTGTTTCTTAACTAAAACAGTCATTTTTTTAAAGCAGCTAGCAAGAAGTGTGTGGAAAAGCTCCTATATCTGTTACATTCTTGAAAGCATTTGACTAAAGCAAATGCTTTGCTTACTGTTTACAGATATTGTAAGCACTAATTATACAGTGCATCAAATCGAATAAAACTCTACACTGGAAGCAGAAGAGAAGTGAAATGAGTATTTAGAATTGTTTACATGCTAAAAAGGAAATTGAAAATATTTTACTTACAATTTAATTAATTTATTCTCCTCTCTGACTTTTCAAAATTTTATTTTTAAATGATGATTAGCTGTGACTTTAAAAAATACAGCTATTTTCTTCACTTCTTTTATCATATTGCCATTAAGAAAATTCTATTTTGTGTATGAAAAACTGAGGTAATGTTGAAATGTATTCTTCAAGTTGTTTATGGAGCTCCGAAAGAAATTAAAAATTAATCTAAAAAATTCCTTACTGGTCTGAAGTTGTTGTTATTATTTTCTAATTGTTTCATTATTATTATCATTTGCTACTTCTAGTGACATGCATAAATACCTTTAAAATCCTATTTTCATAATTCGGTGTGACGTTTTAATAAACTTCGGTAATTGACAGTGGCAACAAACTTTCACATTAGTGACAATGAGGGCAATTACTTTTACTACATCATGACTTTGAGAACAATAATTATTAAATAAAATTTAAGTAATAGTTTGATTATTGAATGTACCAGAAACTAATTACATATTTAGCAAGTCTTACATAAATGTCTGTCATCACTCCTCTTTTTATTATTAAGTCTTGACATGTAGAATACATATATATAACCCAGCTATTGCCAACTTTTAGTAGTTCTGCTTTTTCGTGTAGCTTTTTAGATTTTCAAGAAAATATTGGGGAATTTTTTTGTTGTTTTGTTAGACTCTTGTTAAATAGCAAACTTACATTGTGGAAAATTGATTTTGTGCTTTTCTTATTCTCCCATAAAATTAAAGGTTTTTAATTTATGTATGATGCAGTTATTCTGGGACTGCATTCTGGAAAATATAGAGGTGTTGATTTCCTTTTTCTTTCCATTCCTAGGCATAGAGAGGGCAGTGGGAGAACTTCAGTTAGTGTTTAGGATAAATGTCTTCTGGACTGTCCTTGGAGACTCCGCAGCTGGGGTCAGGACTGCAAGATTTATTTCTTGGGCCGTGTATAAATCTAAATGGAGAGGAGAATTTTAGCGGAGATCATAGGAACGTTATCCTGCTTTTCTGAAAGATGCAATGGAATGCCTCAATATGCACCTTCATATTAAAGAAAAACTAGAGATTTTACTTGCATCAATATGTTTCATAAAATTACATATGACTCATCCATCTATCTATATATTTTTTTCTTGCTCAGAATAATGTAGTTGAATATTTTGTTTAAACTTCAGCGGTGGAAATTAATTGCGTTTGTACCTAATCCATGTATTTAGAGAAAATATTTATACACATTTTGGTAGCCATATGCTAAATTATAACTGGAGCAACATATTTTTGAGTCAGTTTGGAAATTGTTAACAGGCTGGAGTAGGGAAAGGCTACTTTTTCATTAAATCAAGAAGAGAGGGAAAGAAAAGTAAGACTACATTTATTGATGTGTCAGATACATGCACTTCGATGTGTCCTTCCCCTCCATGAGTGATACCATCATTTTTATATTTTTGGGGAAACTGAAACTTGGAGAGATATGTAATTTGCTCAAGGCTCCATAGGTAGTAGAGGGACAAATGATAGGAATGTCTGAATTGACACCATGTGTCTCTCCCTCTGTACAGGGATGCTCCATTTGTAGAGATGAAATGTTGTTTGTTTCCTTTTACCTAGCATAAAACAACTGCTATGTATGTATTCTTGGTACATTATTTAAAATGACTGTATTTTGGTAAGTTTTTACTACTGAGTGCTGTGGCCAGAAATAACAGAAAATGGCACCATTTACACAGAGACTCTTTACTGGTGCTGAAAGGGCCTTCAAGTGACCATGCCATCACACAGCTCTCCAGGACCGTAGGATTTTCTGAACAGACCCAATACGTGGACATTTGTGAGAAGCCACTCATGCTCTGTGGTCAGGACAGAATAGATGGTTCTGTGTCTATGGTGGCTTTGATGAGGTTGTGGGAAAAGCACTACATAAATATTTAGTACAAAATGCAGTCTCTACTCTTGAAGCTTTTGCAGTGTGATGTGGAAAGTTATTCTTTTGTAAAGGAAAACTGAACAGCCAATTCTTTCATAACACAGTAAATCTATAAATATGGGTGTCTCTTCTGTCTACCAACATCTCACTATCAATATCTTCTCCACCTCAGAATTTCACTGTTACACATATTTGTATGTGACATTTTTCAAGCTCATTTTATCTGTTTGTTAAAAACATAAAACACATATAACTGCAAGATGTTATTTTAGGATGCTGTTTTTAATTGCCTCTTCAGATGTGTGAAAAAGGATTTTATTATTAAATAGTTTCCTTGGAACTTAAAAATCATATTTTTCAGTAAAGAATAGGAAATATAAACTATAGAAGAGGCAGTGTGAATGAACGTGATGCAATGAATTTCAAAGATGATGGTCAATCTGCAAGTCCATAAAATCAGTGAATTTGGAGGCCAAGGTGAAGGGACTATCAAATGCTGCTTTTGAGTTTTGGAATCTGGATATCTTGAAAACCAGGAGTATAAAACAAAACAGGAGAAAATAAAAATATCTAGAAGAGGGCCTGGTTTGGTTGGGGGTGGGAGAATGGTTCAGTTTTGGACATATCACTGACATGAAGTTCTAATATTAACCTGGATAAAATGTCCAATATGCAATTGAAATTCAGATCTAGAGCTGGAAAGCACACTGAAAACTAGAGAAAGATGTTACAAAATTACCTACATTAAAACTTTAGGGGGCAGACCTTTGGGAAACACCTGCATTTTTCTGAGTGGATGTAAAGGGATCTGGTTAAAGGAAGAGAAAGAGAAAAAGGAGGATAGCCACTGAAGCTTGGGAGGAGTGTGTGTGTGTGTGTGTGTGTGTGTGTGTGTGTGTGTGTGTAGAGAGAGGAGTGTTGTTCAGCAAGGCTGATGTTGTATAGGCTTGAAGGAAGATGAGATCTGAGAAAAAGGTCCTTGAATCTGTGATTAAAATCTATTAATTTTAAGAAGAAACTAAATGAATGAGACATATTAGACTTAAATAAGTGAAAAAACATTCCATGATTCTGGATATGGTGTGACAGCATCATAAAGAGATCAGTTCTCAAGATTGTATGTGTCACATTCTTATGTGGGGTGTGTGTGTGTGTGTGTACATGCATTTGAGCATGTAACATGACTAAATAGGACGACCAGTAAGAAGATTTTCTGGAACTAGGTAAATTGATTTTAAATTAAATATAGAAGAAATAGAAAAAGCAAGAATAGCTAGGGTAACTCAGAAAAAGAAGGGCAAAGGGGGCTAAGCTATCAGATATTAAAATATACTGTACATATTTTAAAAATAGATTTACTAACTCTGTCTCCTTACTTCCAAGCAATGTTTCTTCAGCAGCAATGAGCACATCTAGTGCACAAATTATGGTTTCTAAATACCATTTCCCACTCAAGGGGACCAAACTTTCTGGAGAGTTTGCTGATTTTAAGTCCGGGCAGAAAAAGTATAAGATGAGCCTGGGATCTCTCATTGTGCCAGGAAGTGAGGAAATGACCCCAGACAAATAAGGTTGTATAAACCTTATTTGTAAACTGTAACTGTAAATAGGAACTAGCTTGAAGAGCCTCCCAGTTGCCAAATTCAGATAAATTTGAATATCAGTGGTTGTTGGTTCCCAATGTCAGGTGAAATTAGAAACTGGCCCCTGTACAGGGAGGGCAAAGAGAGACTGTAGAAAGAGGCAGACTACTCCAACTTGGTAGGTGGCAGTTTTAATAATCAGGACAACTTATGTACAAGGCTTTTCTTAGGTGGCTGCAAGGCAAATCGATTTCTGCATCCACGCACCAGGATCTTAAAAGTTTATTCAGATTTCCCCCACTCTCTGAAAGTGGAGCGTTGCCGTGAAACCTTTTGTAAGCCGAAGTGGTGTAAAGAGAAGAAGCAATTACCCTAGGACACATCTTGCTAATAGATGCACAAAATAAATCAGGATAAAGCACAGATGCTCACAAACACAATTAAAGGTACGGGGGCTTGCTGCTGAGATGCTGAGTGTAATTCCTGCAAAGGGAACTTGGCGGTGCCACTCTCAATGCTCTGGTGTGTGCTGTCTCTATGAGGCTCGATGCAAAATAATGAATGCTATTTTCGCTTCTTGATTTTATTCATAAAACGAAAATCCTCTTTGGATTTCTTTCAGTTAGTGAAAATGGGTACTAATGCAGGTCTTTAGTAAATGTGAAGTGGGGGAATCCCTGTATAGAAGCCTTGATGGGGTTCAGTCATGTAACCAGTCCAGATGTTCTTAACAACACATTGCTTTCTCAAGACTGAGTCCTGGAAGTGCCTAAATATGCATTCCAAGTGTTAGTGGAAGAGGGTCTGGAGACCCCTCCTCCCGTGGGCCTCGGTTGTTGGTAAGGACGCAAAGAAGAATTTGAGGTCTTAACTGTTGCAAGAGAGTTTATTGAAGATACGGAGAGAACAGAGAGAACACCTCAAGAGAGAGGCGGGCCAGGCCAAGAAAGGCAGTGGCCCGGGAGGGCTGGGGTATAGAGTTTTTAAGGCAAGGTTGTTGATTGACAGTTTTGATTGACAGCTGCAGGTTATATAACAAGAGGCTCTGCTGCGCATGTCCTTCCCATAATTCAATCTGTTATAATCAGATGTATGTATTCGTAGAATATTTATGAACATTTAATGAACCTAATGGCCGTCAAAGTTTATCTATGGACATGATAGCGTGAGGTGTGTACATGGGCCAGAGTGCGGAAGGTCCCTCCAGTCGGCCAGTGGGGGATCTTTCTGGTCCCCTGACTGTTTTGGAGTACTGATGGGGGCATGTTTGGGGCCGGGTTGGCAGATTGTTTGGCAGGATTAGGCGGCTATGGGGCGCACCACCTCTTGTTGCTCAGGGCTAGCTTCCTGCCTAACACAAGGACAGGAGAGGGGGTAGGAAGCCTCTGATTGTTTGGATCCTACTCTAGGGTCAACCAGTGGTCACATCCTCTCAGTGACCTCCTCCAACAAGAGTGACTGTAACAGACTGTAAAACATTGAATAAAGCCCATGAGTCCATCCTGATACTCTAAATAAAAAAAAAAATATTAATAAATCGATTCTGAAAATAATATAAATTGAAATAAATGGTTGGCTTTCCTATTAGGAGGAACTCTTGTTTAGTTGATGAAGGACAGCTCTTCTTTACAAAATATGTAAGTGTAAGAAATGCTAGAATTAGCTGTTTGTAATTCACATTGAAATAAATGATTCAAGCAAGAATCATCAACAGGTGCTAAAACCATTAGTTACAAATATTTTGGGGAATAACGTGTTCTCCTTGTGCTCAAGGATTACTTTTTTTTTTTTTTTTTCACTGCTGTGGCCTCTCCCGTTGCAGAGCACAGGCTCTGGACACGCAGGCTGAGCGGCCATGGCTCACAGGCCCAGCCGCTCCACAACATGTGGGATCTTCCTGGACCGGGGCATGAACCTGTGTCCCCTGAATCGGCAGGCGGACTCTCAACCACTGCACCACCAGGGAAGCCCAAGGATTACTTCTTAATTGCATTTGGCATTTACCTTAAAGAGCTGAGTGATCGAACCCGGTGTCACTAATAGCCTGAGGTCATAAGCCTCTTGATGGATGCAGTATGAAGTCTTCAGAGCCATTTGTGAAATATTGTTGCCAGAATGTTTTAAGCTGAATCTAAAACCTATTTAGGCTTAACTTCTAATTTACAGAAAAATACAGGGAAAGTGGAAGCTGTTAAACTGAACCATGAGGAAATAATCATACAAATTCACAGGGCTTAGTATTTTTCATGAAGATACCAGACATGTGGCCTAGTCTCTTCAAAAGACATTATCACTGTGGGGAGACTTTTCTAGATTAAAAGAGACTAAAGACAACCAAATGCAGTGTTTGGAGCTTTATTTGATCTCAGTTTTTTTAAAAAGGCTATAAAAAAGATCAAATTTTGGTAGAATTGGGAAAATTTGCACATGGGCTAGGTTATAAGTGATATTAGGAGATGCATGCTGAATTAGTTAGGGATAAATGCCATGATGTTTGCAACCTAATTTCATATAAGTCATGGTAAAGTGTGTGTCTGTAAATCAAATCATTTGTTAATAATTTTTGAATCCAGGGAGTGATTATTCAGATTTTATTGTATTATTCTTTCAAATTATCTGTTTGTTTGAATATTTTCAGTAAAAGTGTTGAAAAGTCTGTTAGTTGTCATTGAGAAAAAATGTGCATATTAGGGTTAAATACAAGCAGAAATCCAGTTGTCCATGTTTAAGGTCACATGGGCTCTTTGAAGATATGAAGACAAGAAGTAAGTTCAGTTAAGTGTTAATTGTAGAAATGAAATATTATTCAAGGGAGTAATATTATTGGAGGAGGGATTATTTTTAAGCCATAATAAAGGATCTATGGATGTGTATTTACCTTTTTCAGGATGGAACTCCCTTAGCAAGAAGAGATAGAGGTATTGGGGGAGGAAAGTAATTTTCAGGAGCAAGTTTCAGAATGTTCTAAGAAGGTTGGTATGATCAGTAGTAGCACAAGAAGAGGCTGGTCACATCTTAGAAGAGGAAGGGAATTGTATCAGTTTGTTAGTTAACTAAATTCATTATTTATTCAGCCCTGTACTGGAGGATGGGGACTCAGTGGTAAGTAAGACTAGTTAAGGACCCTGCCTGCAGGGAGTTTGCCATCTAATGATTAGTTTTCTCAGGTAAACTCAAGGTGGTAGGTTGAGATTAACTAGCATAGGGATAGGAATTTAGCAGAGAATATGCAAGAGGTCTATACAAAGAGTCTACAGCCATAAGGAGGAAGTTGGCAAAATTAACCATTTGTTTTCACTAGCTGACACAATTGCATCACTCTCTCTAGCAACGCAACATGTAATTTGAATGGGTCAACAAACAATTGATTTTTCCTTGATTAGGAGATTAGCAAGGCACGCATAACGTAAAGCAAAGAGCTGGGCTTTCTAGGTGTAGTAGATATTTTATTGCAGACTGACCATAAATCTGGGCTGGGGAAGGAGGCAAGGGCAGCTACAGAAGATGAATCGACTAAGAACAGAGAAGATTTGGGAGCCTGAAGGTCAAAATGAAAAGTAATAGTAAGTTCACTGTTTTTAATAGGATAAGAGAGGTGCAAGGATGGATGGTTTTGATCAGAGGAGAATATTGTATTTCGAGATTTTGAAAGTGGAGCACAGTCAAATGATGACACATTTCAGAGTTTGGGAAGGCATGCAGCTAACTGAGGCAGTTGCTGCTGATGTTGAGAAGTTGAAAGTGTTGTGAGGAGAAGCTGAGTGTTGAAGGGGTCACTTTTAACAGCTTTTAAAAGTTCATAAGGGGATGACAGGGAAAAAAGTGAAACGGAAAACTTTGAAACGTGCTGAAAGTGTCAATGACATTCTTGGAAGTTTATGATCAACTGATGCCATAAAGGAATTTTTTTTCTTTTGTGACTGATGGGATTTTAGTCCTTTCTTTTGGAACATTATGAAAGCTGTATGTATATATATATATATATATATATATATACACACATATATAGTATGTCTATATAGTATATATATATGTATATATATATATATACATATATATGTATATATAGTATGTGTGTGTGTGTGTTTATCTTGTTTGTGTTTGATTAGAATTATTAGGTAATACAGAAATAAATTCTGCAATGATACTGCAACCCAAAGTTGAATGTTATAAGAACATAACTGATCAAAACCAAAAATATAGAATACTGCAGTTCAGTACTTTCTAAATAGAGCAATAAATGACTCATATTTAAAAGAACATTATAGAGTATCTGTTATATATTTTGGAGTTCAGTTCAAACTCCTTTATTAAAATCAGACGTCCAGTTGGCAGGTAGATAGACAGTAGCACTTGCTACTGCCAGTTCTGTTGCTGCACTGCTACTGCTTCATTCCATTTATAGATCATCCCTCCTGGATCAGACTGATTGCTAAGTGCTTAGTCATGTTGTGCCTCATCTTTGTAACACCATGAAGGAATTTATTATTACCCTAGATGGTAATATCAGGAGGAAATTGAAGATCAAACAAGTGACTTGTCAAATGTCCCACTGCTGTCAAATGGCTGAGTAAAGACTTGAACCCAAGACATTTTGGCTTCACAACTTGAGTTACACCACTGTGCCTTATTTAAAAGGTGGAGAAAAAGGGATACTTTGATGTGTACATCAATAGGTCAGTGACATTTGTGTAACAAAATAGACACACTCACAACAGCTCCCTATGTACAGAAGATTTAAAAACACACAATGCTTTCAGTTGGAACTGTGCTGCTATATATGTTCCAGTTCTTGTTTTCTCAGAGTCTTCCATAGTGTTTCTGCTCTGGGCATAATTGGTGAGATTTTGAACACTTGTTCGTTCATTCAGCCAATATTTGTTGGGAATCTACCAAATCTAAGTCACTGCGTTTTAGAGATTTAAAGTTTCAAAACAAGACCAGACATTGGGCCTACCCTCATGAACTGACCATCTACTTGGGGAAGGAAATGGTACATGTGAAAAGTGGCAATGCATGAAGTTATCAGAATTAAACAAAGTAACAGTGATTACTTATGGTTATTTAGGTCATTAAGACCCTTGAAAATTTTGGAAGCAATGCTTCTCCCTCTTCTCCAATGACTTGGCAAGGTCCTCAGGTTGGGAGATTTGACAGTACTCTCTTGACATTGTTATCCAAAGTCAGGAACATATGGGAGCGTACAGGGGAAATGTGTAGCAGGAAAAGTGTTATAAAAGGGCCAAGGAAGAGGACAAAAGCAACACAAGATTTAGAGAGGGCTATCTGGAAAGAAAATTGGGAGATGACAGGAATGATAGATTTTTGAGGAGCAAAAGAGGCCAGCAGAAAATTAATATGTGTGTGACTTTGTATTCATGCACATTTTATGCCCTAAAATAGAGTCCAGTGTTTGACAAAATGAATTTTATTTTGGAATATGTTGAGATTATTTAATATTTCAAATAAAAATATCTTATCAGAAACAAATATTATAAAAACTGTAAAATGAGTTCAGAAATATCTATGCTTTTTGCTCTTCCAGATAGTATAGTTTTAGTAATAATTTAGATTAGTGAACCAATAAAATATGAGAACATTTTGTTGTATTTAATTTCTGAACCCATACCATCATGTTTGCAGTCTTTTTATTTCAGAATCACTAGATCTTCCTTTCCTGTTCCAGACCTCTCTCCTGACATTGTTGCAGCTCTAGAAAGGAAAAATGAAGAAGAAAAAAGAAAAAGTAGGAGAGGGAGGAGGGGAGATAGAGGAAGAATGCATATAAACTTTCATTATAACTCTGTGTGTTATTACTGCCTACAGGTTGTACCTCTATATTTTTACGTATCCCTGATCAATATCAATTTTTACTTAAATCAAGTTACTCTGCTTTGTCTTCATCTATTATTTACTTTACAAAAATGTCATCTTTACAAAAATGTCATCTCACCATACTGTGCTCCCCAAAGTACCACTGTGACATTTTGCTTTTTTATAATATTTGGTGAATTCTTAAATGTATCTTTTTTGTGTATACCATATGTTCAACTACTGTCACAAATTTCTTCACGAAGAAAGATTATGTGGGTATTTCCAAAATCATTTCCAAAAATAATTTACTCTTAAAACATAATTTTAGTAAGCAAAAAGAGTATTCACTATTATTAGGTTTAAAAAATAATATATAATTGCTATTTAAATTCTTACTATGGACTAGGCAAACAAAAACATGCCTAGGTCTCTGAGGTTCCTTATTTCTGTTCCTATTTTATAGATAATAGACTGGGGAATGGAAAATCAATGAGATTAAGTTACTTGCCCAAGGTGACAGAGCTAGTAAGTAGGAGAGCCAAAACTTCAGCCCAGGTCAGTCTGATGAGAGGCTCTGAATTCTAACCCACTAGGTTACTGTCATCTCATAATATATGCTGTGTTACCTAAGATTTTATTATTTACAAATATGACCCTTTGTCTTAGTCTGTTAGGGTTGTTATAATTATACCATAGACCAGGTGACTTACAAAGAACAGAAACTTTTTCTCACAGTGCTATAGGCTGGGAAGTCCAAGATCAAGATACTGGCAGATTCAGTGTCTGATGAGTCTTTCTGGTTCATAGACAGCTGTTTTCATGTTTCATCCTCACTTGACAGAAGAGGTGAGGGAGGAGCTCTCTGGGGTCCCTTTTATATTGGCACTGATATCATTTATAAGGTCTCCACCCTGTGACATAATCACTTCCCAAAGGCCTCACATCCTAATACTCTCATATTGGGGGTTAGGGTTTCAACATACGAATTTTGAGGGGACATAAACATTCAGTCCATAACAGTCTTTCATCTGATGTTGATTTTTTTTTTTTGGCTGGCAAAACGTGTGTTGACCCCTTAGCATGTCTTCAAAGCCATTGACCTCAGATAATGTTCTCAATATACAGTTATTGAACAGTTGCTACCTTGATTCAAGCCAGCTAAAGTAACAACAGTTTATACGTTTTACTCCCATCTCTCCCTTATAGCTCTTGTGTCTAGTGTCTCAGGGTAACATAAACAGTTCAGGATGAGGAAGGCCATATGGCTGGAAATCAACTGTATGAAGCCCTTTCCTGTTCAGGACTTAAGGACTGATCTGTTTAAGTTTGAATTGGAGAGGATTCTAAAAATATTATAACCTGAAAATATTGCACAATCCCCCTCCAACACATATGCAGGGTGTTTGGAAGAGAAACCCCTGCCGCTCTTTTACCTGGATGTTTTATCTTTTCAATATGCCTTGATTCCACTACAGCACATTATTTGAAGGAACAAGTAACCTAAATTCAATGTATCTTTGGTAGGGGATGTGGGGACTAGAAATAGCAGAGCTTTTCTAAAACACTAAGTTAGCAATAAAAAGAACAAAGAGAAATCCATAATTTCAAGGCATTTATCTTTGTGCATATGCCTTAAAAAGTGTGGTCTGAGAAGGAGAAAAATAGCAAATTACAAGTTTTAATCAATCCAGCAAATAAATGATGAGTATTATGTTAGTTTGCTAGGGCTGCCATAACAAGATACTGCAGACTGGGGGCTTAAACAACAGAAATTTATTTTCGCACAATTCCAGAAGCTAGAAGTCCAAGATCAAGGCGTCAGCAGGTTTGTTTGTTTTGGGACCTCTGTCCTTGACTTGCAGCCTTCTTGCTGTGTCCTCACATGACTTTTCCTCTATAAGCTCACATCCTTGGTGTCTCGATCTCCAGTAATACTTGGTTAGATCTGACCCATATGATCTCATACTACCTTAATTACCTCTCAAAGGCCCCATCTTTATATACAGTCACATGCCCAGGTACTGGGGGTTAGAACCTTAACATGCAGATTTTAGGGACGTGTGATTCAGTACTTAACAAGTTTCAAGTATTCTAAGCACTGTGGGAAATACTAGGAAACTAGATCACAGTTCTGGATTTCAAGGAGTTTGCATCCATGACATTAGTGTGTGGATGATCTGGAGGTAATTCCAACCTTTCTCATGGTACCTAAAATTAGGAGACCTCATTTGAGTAGCTGGGGAAGTGTTTTTTACTCAGTCACTCAAAAACTACTCATTTTTGTGCTTTCCTGGTGGCGCAGTGGTTGAGAGTCCGCCTGCCGATGCAGGGGACATGGGTTCTTGCCCCGGTCCGGGAAGATCCCACATGCCGCGGAGCGGCTGGGCCCATGAGACATGGTGGCTGGGCCTGTGCGTCCGGAGCCTGTGATCCGGAACAGGAGAGGCCACAAGAGTGAGAGGCCCGCGTACTGCAAAAAAAAAAAAGACAAAAACAAACAAAAAAAAGCTACTCATTTTAAGGGGCACTTTTCTTACTAGAAAATTTAATTATTTCATCAAGACTATCTACATGCGACACTGGAAAAACAGTTCAGTGGGAGCATATGATTAAGGGTTGAATCAATGTTATAAACATTCAAATTAGAGGACAATATGAATTTAGGTTTTTAAGTGAGTAGTTGAAGTTATCATTTGATAGAATAACTGACTGATGCATTAGGAATAGGGAGCACAAGTTTGGAATTGTCTCTGTGGAGGTGATATGTAATAGTTGAAATGCAAATGCATGAATCTGAGAATAGGGAATAGTAGGCAGGGAAGAGCTTCTTGTATAGCATTTATGTCCAATGTTAGTGGGTGAAAGCAAGGCAAACCAGTGAGGAAGTTGGAAAGATTGTGTAATTCTGTGGAAGCTGAGGGAGAAATTATTAAGGAAAATTGGTCTATCAAAAATAGAGTCTATCAAAGTAGAGTTCACAATTTGCTGTTTAAAAAGGTTATTAATACATTTAATTTGTTAAAGTATTATTAGGAGCAAAGATTTTAGCTGCAAAATCCTGTTACCAACTGTCAAGTATAGATCAAATTCACCATTTTTCAGTCAACAATTTGAGTTTCCCTTATGTATGGTGGCAAACATATCCCATGACTCTAAGGAACACTGAAGTTGATTGGCTACACAAAGTTCTTTTCTGTAAAGTATTAAATTGTGAAATCAGTAATGAGAGTATTTGCATTAGAAAGTTGTCATTACTACAGGAACCAAAATCTTTTAGAGTTATTATTATTATTATTATTTTTACAAAATAGTAGTTTAAAAAAAGTCAGAATTTTCTATCTTTATATCTAGGTAAATCAGAATATACTAACAAATTTAGAAAAGTTATCATGAGTTATTATTTTCTCCTCAAAATGTAATTAGTACATCAATCAACCTTTTCAGACTTACTCTCTGAGCTGAAAGAGCTTAACTGTGCCTGGTAAATTTTTTAACTAGTCAGTTCTTTGCATTGTTGTACTTGTGATGGTTCTTAATACCTTCAGGAGGAGCATGGGCTTTCCAGAAGGAGGGTTCTCAACTCCTCAGGAAGGGAGAACCTTGGAAGGGCCTTACAAGTGCAGGCACAAGGACCTGTGTGTAATTCCTGCCCTGGCCTTTGTGCTCAATCACACTTTCTTTGAGCTTCAGTTTCCTCATCTGTAGAGAGTGGCATTAAATTCCTTTACCCTGGGCTTCCCTGGTGGCGCAGTGGTTGAGAGTCCTCCTGCCGATGCAGGGGACACGGGTTTGTGCCCCAGTCCAGGAAGATCCCACGTGCCGCGGAAAGGCTGGGCCCGTGAGCCATGGCCACTGAGCCTGCGCGTCCGGAACCTGCGCTCCGCAACGGGAGAGGCCACAGCAGTGAGAGGCCCGTGTACCGCCAAAAAAAAAAAAAAAAAAAAAAATTCCTTTACCCTGTCTGATTATTGGGATGATGGACAAAAATGAGCACTTAAATAGTGTTATTCAAATCTATTATTTATTTAAATGTGTAATTTCAAAAAAAATAAGGAAGTTTTAAATCAGGGCTCACAAGGCTGAAATTGCTCTTTTTTGACATAAAAGCGTTCTCGAACATGGCTACCTGAGAGTAGCAGCCCTGTCTAAATATGAAGTCTTTTGTTTCTAACATTTTGTATCTAGCAATCTGGGCGGAAAGAGATAAATAAGAAAGAAGGAGATGGAAGATCGTATCGGCTACATGAAGTTACCATCCCTTTGGGAGTTATGCAATGCTCTGCTTTAATATTTATTTATTTATTTATATATTTATGGCTGCATCGGGTGCGGGGTCTTTCGTTGCTCTGTGCAGGCTCTTCGTTGGGGCGTGCAGGCTTCTCTCTAGTTGTGGAGCGCGGGTCCCAGAGTCCGTGGGCTCTCTAGTTGCAGCATGCAGGCTTAATTGCCCCACGGTATTTGGAATCTTAGTTCCCGCTGGACCACCAGGCGAGTCCCATGCTCTGCTTTAATTTTGAATTAGAGAAGCTTGTTGCATACACACACACACACACACACACACACACACACACTAATAGTAATAAATAAAAACATTAAAAACGAGTTAACTAACAAATATTGCAAATATAGTCCCTCCCCTCAAAAAGCTCTTCATGTCAGATATTACAAGGAGACTATTTTTTCAGGAGGTATTGTCTTTTGGAAATTTGCTGACATCCAACAGATTCACATGCAGTTTTCAAAACACCACTGCTTACTGAACAAAATACACCGCTGGCTCTTTGTGAGTATCCTTTCACTGGACACTTTGTGACCCCAGTTATAAACTCCATGGAAGCTTTTTGGTTTAAATCTGGTGTATTGTGAAAAGCACACCTTTCGAATCAGACAGATCTGGACTCAGATACCGATTGGCTTTGCATCCTAATCTTTGAAAGCTTTCTTTTGTCATCTGGAAAATGGGGATGATAATATCTAACTCTAATGGCTGCTGTAAGCATCACCTTTCATAAACTGAACCACCACATGGCAATGTTTTTTATAAATGATGGATTCTGTCTTTTAACTCAGTGGCCTTATATCGAGTTTAGAAGCATCTGAGAGCAGAAAAAAATCCTCTGTGCTCTGACTACAGCTTTCAGACTCAGATTTCTGGGGATTTATGGTGGAGCTTGGAAGTCTGCATATTAAAATTACCCTGGTTTTATTTTAAGGTGCTATTGGGATGGCAACCAGTGTTATAATCCCATCAGGTAAATAAAAAACGTTACAAAGTAGATTTAGCATTCTGGTGTAGTGTTCCTTTACCTTGCCACCCCCACCTGTGTGTGTGTGTGTGTGTGTGTGTGTGCACGCGTGCGTGCTTGTGTGTGTGTATATGCACGTGTATATGTTCCAATACAATGACTATTTCTGAATAGGCAACTATCATTATTTGTACAGTATGCTGCTTCTCTGTACTCTCATCTTATTTGCTTTTGGTTGACAACTTAGGTAGTGTGATTATGAATTAATGCAGCTACTTTTCTCCTATGGCAAAACCTACACAAAGGCAGTTATTAAAGAGGAGTATGACAACAACATTGGAATAAGTGTATATCTGTGAAGCTGATAACTTTGGATTGACAATACAGACATCAGGGTCGATATTCTGATATGTTTTAAAAATGAATCTCACTTCTTTATATGCTCTCTAGTTTTATAGCCTCAGAACTGTACAAGCTTAGTCATAAATATACATATGTGTATATATATGTCTTGTTATTTTTTATAATTTAAAATTACTTTTGCAGAGTCTATATTAACAGCTGATAAGCCTTTAAGTCTTGATAACATTTTGATAACTGGTATTCAATACATTATAGATTTCTCACAATGGATATTTTTTACCAAACTTCTTATATTACTATACCATACTATAAGCCTCGATAGAGCTAGTGGCAGCACGAACTGCTTCTCTTTCTCAATTAATGCATCGTCCATAAGAAACATTATTCCATTAGCCTCCAAGAAAGACAAGGCTACTATGATGTAAACAAAATATATACAAGTACTTATTGAAGAATGCAAATAGAAATGGAGTGTACATCATCTGCTCTTCTGAGTCATTCCCTCTACCGGAGCAGAAAATGGAGAAATGCTCATAATATAGTACTGTGCTTTGTTTTACTCATTTGAAGAATCCAAGTAAGGTCATGGGCCACTGAAAGTTTATTTGTAGTTGGCTCAACATTTTTTATTACATTTTATTTTCACAATCTTAGTTCTTTAAAATGAGACTCTGTACTGATCATGCTTATATGAGAGACACACGTACATAGATTATCCACTTTGTTTCCATAAATTGCAGCAGCAGCAGCAGCATCATAACCAACTTTGCCTGCCTAAGGTGTGCTTGGCAGTGATATACAATGGCTAGTGTAATCTCCATGTTGTTCATGTAATTCTAGTGAGTGATAATAGAGTTGTGTATGATGTTAAATGTTGGTTTCTTCCTTAATGTATTTTATAATTTCATGATGAGAAGTAAAAATCAGCACTAATACCTGAATACAACCATGTGCCAGGTATTCTGTAGTCATTGTCTCTAGTATTGACACGATCCCTGAAAGGTAGGTGTTTTATTATCCCCATTTTATAGATGATGGAACTGAAAATTTAGGTCACTTGCCCTATGTCAGTCAGCAAGTAGCAGAGCAGAGATCGAAGCTGAATCCAGCTTCTGTACCCCGACACCGAAGTAAATCTCGGAGACAGAGTTTTGGGTGAAGTACAGAAGACCAGCTTTATTGCTTTGTCAGTCAAAGGGGGCCACAGCGAGCTAATGCCCTCAGAACTGTGTGTCCCAACCTGGAGGGGCTAGTGAGGAGTTTTATAGTAATGGTTCAAAGAGGACGTGATCAGCTCGTGATCATTCTTCTGATTGGTTGGTGGTGGGGTAAGTGGGAGTCGGCATCATCAACCTTCTGGTTCCAACGGGTCTGGGGTCTTTAACTGTTTACTTCTCCCACCTGGTGAGGGTTTCAGTATCTGCAAAATAGCTCAAAGATCTTGTTGTATTTATCCTTCGATGCGGAACCAGGATCTTGCCCCAAGGCTGCACTATTGTTTCTCTTTACTGTTTGTTTCCTCCCTTGTCTTTTTTTTTTTTTTTTAATAGTGATCTTGGGGTCTTCTTATGTTTTTTTAAATTTTTATTTTATTTATTTTTGGCTGTGTTGGGCCTTCGTTTCTGTGCGAGGGCTTTCTCTAGTTGTGGCAAGTAGGGGCCACTCTTCATCGCAGCGTGCGGGCCTCTCACTATCGCGGCCTCTCTTGTTGCGGAGCACAGGCTCCAGACGCACAGGCTCAGTAACTGTGGCTCACGGGCCTAGTTGCTCCGCAGCATGTGGGATATTCCCAGACCAGGGCTCGAACCCGTGTCCCCTGAATTAGCAGGCAGATTCTCAACCACTGCGCCACCAGGGGAGCCCTCCTCCCTTGTCTTGCATCCCCTCCCTTCCCTACTTAACAATTGTTTGAACCTGCTGGTTGGAACTCAGGGAAGGTCTTGGAGGCTGAATGAAACCTATTTCCTTTAATTAAAGAGATGGGGGACACAAGAAGGTTTTTGTGCACAGGAGCCCCACGGGGTCCTGCTTGGTATCAAGATTTGAAAATATGTCTGTGTGACTCCATACCTGACCTCTTTCTTGTAAACGATACTGTTTTATTATCATAACCTCCACTTCCGGTTCTCTTACCCAAAGATCATAAGAATTAGAGTTCGCAGAGCCCCTTAGTTATTCTCTAACAACTCATCTTGATTTGAAATGTACAGCTACTAGCTTTCTAGTCACAGCTTGGACTGGGGCCTAAAATGGTCTATTGAGTGTTTAGTTGTATAAATGACTGCAGCAACTTGCCCAGCTTCTCCATCAAGCCACTGAATAGTAATGTAATTAGATCCAGCACTTAGATTTTGCTTCCTCCCATGATGTTTTTATCATTTGGTGATTAGATTACAATGTCAGTGATTAGCATGCATAGTTTCCCCACTCTAAGCAATAAGAAACTCTGCATTCTATGTTTCAAGTTGGCTGCTGGGTTAATCCACTAACTGCCTGTACCTTGATCCACAATGATATACTGATGAATGGTGATGAATTCCATGAAATGCAGGAAACTGTTCTGTTGGCTGACATCAAGATGTGTTATGATTTGATATGGCTGTGTATAAATGTTTACACTCAATCAGAACCCAGGAAAATATGTTTAGAATATAGAAGAATGAATTCATGGAGCTGGAGAGCCATCCGTAGGGAAATCTATGGAGACAGTATAATAATAATAATAATATTAACATTCTCAAAAACGTATTCACTACTCGTCTATTTGCCAAGCAATATTCTAAGCACATTGCATGCATTAATGTCTTTAGTTATCACAAAAGCATTGAGGAAATCGAAGTATAGGGAAGGTAAGCCCAGGTCACAGAGTGGCAAAGCCAGGATTGCGGCTCAGGCAGTTTTATTAAAGACAGATTCTCTTTGTATTTTTAACAGTTTTATGGAGATATCATTGACATATAAAAATCGTGTATATTTAAGGTATATAACTTGATGTTTTGATATACATACACACTTTGAAATGATCACCACACTTAAGCTAATTAACATATCCATTACCCTAAGATTCTGTGTTCTTAACCATTGTGAATTCTGTCTTTCAGAAAACCTCACGTGGATGTAAATGTAGTTCTGAGTAAAAAAATGCAGATTTACATGAGGATTTCTAGCACAGAGATGAATAATTCTGAATATAAATTTTGAGTAAAAATATTTTTTTGTGAATTACATAGTGTTGTTTCCTGACAATAAAATGGAAGTTTCATATATTTCACATTTTATTTTTTTAACATGAAAAATGCTATCATAGCCTTCTGTCTTGCCGTAATGACAATACCATCTTTTGTTTCTTTATGTTTTATTTTTTGAAACCCATTTCCAATGAGTAAATTGATGTGATCCTCATAACTCCTTTGTGTTTGGGGGCAGGTGGTGTTTTCTAAATCTATTAATAAAGAAATTAATCACAGAGCTGTGTAATGAGTAGCACAAAATCACCAGCAAAATGAATCTGAGGCTTAGAATGAGAGCACACATTTGATCTCAGAAGAAGCAAAGGCTATTGCATCATCCAAATTTTGATGAAATAGCTTAAGACTTCAAGAAACAAGGTTTTAGTAGTTATGTGTGGAGCTATAGGTGGAGTACAGGTAGCATAATTGAGGTAAAGGAGGTGTGAGAACTATACAACTAGAAATGTTCCCTTTGAAAAACAAGACATGATTTCAGTATCTTGCTAAAAATATACTCTGTGAATATATGAATATGTACTTTAAAAAGATCATTATTCTCTTAAACATGTTTTTTTTTCAATTGTCTTTTCATCTTTTGAAACAAACAATTTTATTGGCAATTTTTATCATGAAGAGTTTCATAAGAAGATTTAGGTATGTAACAGAAATGACATTTCAGTAGTAATTAAGTAATAAAAAGTTCAGTAGTAATTAATAAAAAGTTCCCCATTTACTTCAGTCTACCAAAGTAGACTACCAAAGTAGTCTACCAAAGTAGACATTGTAGTAGTAGTAGTAGACATTTCAGTAGTAATTAAGTAATAAAAAGTTCCCCATTTACTTCAGTCTACCAAAGTAGACTACCAAAGTAGTCTACCAAAGTAGACATTGTTCTCTATAACATGCTTCAAGAATCATCTGTGTTTCCTTTTCCTTACTTTCTGGGTTATTCTCAAAATACAGATATAACTGGTAACTGTCTTATTGTGTGAAAATAGATTTCTGCATATAATGAAAAGTTATTTTATATTTAAAATGACTATTATTTTGAAACAATGCATCAAACTTTATTTAAGCGATTCCCATGTTTCTTAAATTTATTTTATTTGGAATAAATGAAACATGGATTCCCATGTTTCTTAAATTTATTTTATTTGGAATAAGTAGGTTATGTTTTCCTCAAAAGGAATTTGTGTGTGTGTGTGTGTGTGTGTGTGTGTGTATGTATTTCTGGTTCAAGATACAAGTAAACACTTATAACACTGACACAAAATGCAAATTAAAAATCAGCTTTCATAAATCCATACTTGTAATTTTCAAAATAAATCCATGACATGATTTTCATGTTTCCCATTATTATACTTTAAGGAATATAATAATTGCATATTTGTATTTAGATTCTATTCTCAGAATATGTACCTGAATGTTCACAATTAACATACATACACTATGGAGTTGTGTACAACAACTGTCGCTGTATGTACCATGAATGTCCTCAGTATATATTGTTAGTGTAAGAAGGATTTCTTTATAAATAAAAGTATGGCTCTTTCACTGATATTATTGGAAGTTGAATTAAAAAAATGTTCGAGTTTAGTAAAAAATTTTTTATTGTTAAAATTCCCTTTTTTTCCCTAAATTATTAACACTACCTCAATTTTCTTTGTCTTTAGATAATTTAATTTTCTATGGCTGTGGTCCATTATTATTATCAATTGTCGCAATCTGTACCTAATACTTTAGGCCTATTATGTACAGAATATGCTAAATTAGGCTATTTTTAAAAAATTAATTAAGTAATTTATTTTTGGCTGTGCTGGGTCTTTGTTGCCGCGCGCAGGCTTTCTCTAGTTGTGGTGAGCAGGGGCTACTTTTCTTTGCAGTGCGCGGGCTTCTCATTGTGGTGGCTTCTCTTGTTGTGGAGCACGGGCTCTGGGCATGCAGGCTTCAGTAGTTGTGGCACGCAGACTCAGTAGTTGTGGCTTGCGGGCTCTAGAGCACAGGCTCAGTAGTTGTGGTGCACGGGCTTGGTTGCTCTGCGGCATGTGAGATCTTCCCGGACCAGGTCTCGAACCCGTGTCTCCTGCATTGGCAGGCAGATTCTTAATCACTGAACCACCAGGGAAGCCCTAAATTAGGCCATATTACAGTTGTTACCCTTGGGTGGAAAATATAAGGCAAGGTAATCAGGCAGCATGTAAATCAACTTTGAATAATGAAAATTGATAAATTGCACATAAGAAATTTGTATTATTTCATATACATAAAATGAAAGTAAAATGTTGGTATGTTTTTATGTTCAAACTTTCTCTTTTTTTGGCTGCATTGGGTCTTTGTTGCTCTGCATGGGCTTTTCTCTCTAGTTGTGGCAAGCTGGGGCTACTCTTCACTGTGGGCTTCTCATTGCGGTGGCTTCTCTTGTTGTGGAGCATGGGCTCTAGGTGTGCGGGTTTCAGTACTTGCAGCACGTAGGCTTGGTAGTTGTGGTTTGCGGGCTCTAGAGCACAGGCTCAGTAGGTGTGGCACATGGGCTTAGTTGCTCTGCTGCATGTGGGATCCTCCCGGGCCAGGTATTGAACCTGTGTCCCCTGCACTGGCAGGTGGACTCCCAACCACTGTGCCGCAGGGAAGTCCCCAAACTTTATTTTTATTTGGGGCATTTATGTAGATTGAGATGGAATGTATATTTGTGCTTTATCAAATTTATATAAACTAAGTAGAGAAGATACTGTATTTGTATACATCTTCATATGCATGAACACGACCACATATTTACCAAAAAAAGGCTATTGAACTGAATATTTCTAAAATATGCAATAAAATTTATTTTGTCTTTTCAGCAGTCTGTTAACATTTTCAAATATTGTGAAAGAAGTAATTTAACATTTTTACTATAATAACTACAATAACATATAAGTGGTGGGTGTATATATATATGAGAGAAGAATTATTTGAGACAAGAATCGTTTGAGACATTTTTATTGAATTGTATGTTAGCCTTCTTTCCAGGAAAAAAAGAGTGTGGTGTGATTAACTTAGGGCTACTCAGAAGGTGATCTGTGGGACCACAGTTACTTCACCAGTGTTTGTTTTGGGTCTGCCAGGAGACAGAAACTGAGAGTTAATATTTAAGAAGCTTTATAGCAAAATGACAGAGTAATTT
This sequence comes from Aethalodelphis obliquidens, assembly GCF_003676395.1. Classification (NCBI taxonomy): domain Eukaryota; kingdom Metazoa; phylum Chordata; class Mammalia; order Artiodactyla; family Delphinidae; genus Aethalodelphis; species Aethalodelphis obliquidens. Next base: position 5,448,360 of record NW_020838012.1, on the reverse strand, counting down.
TTACCTATTGAGTCTGATAAACATTTTGGCTTTTCTTTTTGTATGTAGGTTTTATTTCATTTTCCTAGTAATTAATTTTTATTTTATCAGTCCACAACAGATTAAGGGTGGGGAGAAGGGAAGACTGGTTCCTCATTACAGGGTTTAAAAAGCACTGATTTATCTGATTCATGATTCCAGCAGTTCAAAGTACAACCAAAATAAGATTTAAAGTTTAATATTATTGGCATTACAGTAAAATCTGTACTACTTGAATAAATGTCATGTCCTTAATGTTTTTTTTTGACATAAAATGCAAAAGCTGGCATTACCATTTGACTAACAAACAACTTTTCATCAAAATGGTCAGCAGTACTAAAATGTATCCTTTCTGTTTATAAAGAGAATATTTATACCTTATTATTTATTGATTCTGTATAATGTAAGTGATCTTACGTTAAAAATACTACTCATATAAGGGGGATACTATATTAAGTACAGATACATTAAAATTTTAATTATTTTATAAAAAGTTCTGGATCATATTTCTTAACTTATCTATTCTGCCACTTGCATCTTCATTTTTCTCTGTAACTTTTCCCTGCTACTTAGGTAGGTTTTCTCTGTCTTTTAGACAGTGGCCTGTTTATCTTTAATCCATAAGCCAACCAATACTTTAGTTCTGAGGATGTTTGGGTGACTTTTGTGATTTCTGGTCATCCAACCCACACTACCTCATCCAGCCCCAAGGTCGAAGAGAAGAACATGGACAAAGGATCTTTAAAGAACATTTTAAAAATGACTCATTTGAGTAACTAATGTATGCATGTGGCACACACATAAAAATAAATGGTACAGAAAGTTATAAACCGAAATTTAGGTCTCCCTTCTCATCACTGTACACACTTCCTGGAATAAACTGTACCACCTACTTGTATGAGAAAATGTAAATATTCTCCCATATAAAGATATACTCACAAGAAATTCTTTATGGAGTCAGAATTTACAGTCTCAGTGAAACATTTGAAAGTAAATGATTGCTTCTGTAAATAATGCCACACATTTGCACTTACTGTTCATAAGGCACATAACAAACATCCTCCTCATTATGCTATGACCCCAAGTGTAATTATCCCTGTGGTACACATGAAAGTGGGCCTTACATGTTGAGTAGTTTGCAGGGATGCCAGATCCTGAATCTGATCCTAGTTTGTTCTTAGAGACTGTACAGACATTTTGGCTATGATACAGTATATTCATTTCTGAAAAATCAAACAATTTGCTAAATTATGCAGTAAAATTTATAAGGCTTATGGGGAAAATGGACCTAGGCTTTTATCACTGTAAGTCTGTGTAACCAGATCATGAAGAAAAATAACACTATTCTAATAGAAATCTCAGCAGTATTTAAAAGAAATATAAAATTCCTAATAAAAAAAGAAGTAACAGAACAGATATAAGAATTAACCTTAAAAAATGGTGAAGGTGCGGGCTTCCCTGGTGGCGCAGTGGTTGAGAGTCCGCCTGCCGATGCAGGGGACGTGGGTTCGTGTCTCGGTCCGGGAAGATCCCACATGCTGCAGAGCGGCTAGGCCCGTGAGCCATGGTCACTGAGCCTGTGCGTCCGGAGCCTGTGCTCCGCAACGGGAGAGGCCACAACAGTGAGAAGCCCGCATACTGCCAAAAAAAAAAAAAAAAAAAATGGTGAAGGTGGCAGGTGGAAGGAGGCGTAAGGAAAGAATAACACTGTGATATTATTGAGGTGAGTGAAATGCACAAAGATCAGGAAGAAGCATGCAATAAGTACTTTTAAGACTGAGTATCTGAGTCAAGAGGATAAAGGAGGCATACTACATTAAGGAATTCTTGTTGCTTGCAGCTCTGCTAATGGACTTTGTGTTCACTTGCTTCTACTTGGTGGCATAGATCCTTAACTTTTTGGGCAATAGTAAGTATAAACCAGTGCTACTGTCAACTTGAATAATAAAACAGCCAGTTTATCTCGCCCAGCAGAGTGAGTTTATTCAGGAATAGCCAGAGGAATTGCAATTGAGGATATTCGAACTGTGGTGGACCATAGGCAAATCCAGAGAACAAGAAGGGGAGCTTGCTATAAGGGAGAAGGGGGTGTTCGGGAGAAGCTCTAATACCGAAAGAGTCCATTGGAGGAAGTATGGAGGCTTCTCATTGGTTGGGTTACTACAGTCCCTGATTCACTGGGCTGTCATTGGCAGATAAAAATTTGTTCTTCCTGCTGGTTAGTGAAGTAGGCAACACCTTCCTGGGGGAGATGTAGGCCTACTGTCTTTCCCTGTTTGGAGTAATGGGAGGATGTCTGATGGGTCGTGAGAGCTCCCCCTTTAGGCCTATCCCAACTCTAATTTTAGCTGAGGTTTCTTTAATTAATTCCACACTATCCAGTAGAACTTTCTGTGATGAGGGAAGTGTTGTATATCTGCACTGTTCAATAGGCTACATATGGCTAACGACCACATAAGATGTCATTACTGGGATTGAGAAACTGAATTTTTAATTTAATTTTAACTTATGTACATTCAATTACTACAAGTGACCGGTGGCTACCAAATAGGACATTGCATGTAAAACCAACTGATTTTCACATTGTACTAGTATCATTCTTCTATTCATTAATCCATATGAGCTAATTCACTCTCCAGATAGAGATGGTGCATCAGATCAGATGGGTCTCATAATCAGTATTCTATGTTCTTGTCCTGAAATAAAATTGGACCTAGCTTACATATTTAATGCTGCTAGTAGATTTATGTCTGTAATAATAACACAAAAGGTTGTGATGGGTTAGAGTCCTTTATAAATAGAAGCCGCATGCTGGTCACTGAACACAGCTTAGCCTCTGAGCTTGCCCAAACTTTCTGTCATTAATATGTAAATCTTACCTTCAGTAGGTAAGCTCTTTCAGAACTGTGATCCACTTAGTGTGTCCTTGTTTCTCCGTGAATAATTGTTCCAGACAAGCACATTTTGCATTTTAATTTGCTGCATGAGTTTAGTTTTTAAAATCTACCATGCTATTTAAGGTCAGTGTTTTCTATTACAAAAAGAGACTATTATAATTTCCAAAATAAAAGTGGTTTAGGAAATGCATGTTAAAACCAATTTTGAAAACATCTTAAGGTATTTAAAATACACTAAATATTAAATATATTTGAACTAAATTATTTTTTTAAGTTGTACGTGTACAATATTAAATAAAAATAATTATCAAAAGAGGATGACAAATTATGCATTATTAAAGAACTGGAGGCCGACACTTAAGCCTAGATCAGCAATACACTGAGAAGGAAATAATTATGAGTTAAAGGTGAGAATATAAGTGTTTTAAACCCCTCATATATCTTGATCATATAGATGTTTCTTCAGGCTTGTACAACTTGTTCCATGTATAATAGAAATCCTCAGATCCACTTGAAAAGCAGAATGCTTGGAAAGATTTTATAGTAGATCATTCTTGGAAATAGTTCTCTTACTATTTGATGTTTCATAAACATGCCTGTTTTGATATGCCCTGCATAATCAGGCTGTAAAATAATGGTTGAGGATAAAACTAGTGGGATATTTTATAAGCTGGTTTTCTTTACTGATCCTGTAGGTTAAGCATTGTATTAACATGTTTTCTGGAAAAAAATTACACTCTTTAGAAGAGAGATTTTGGAACATTTTATTTCACCATTTATGAAAAGTATGGGCGAGCTGAAACCATTTCTCATAAGTGGATAACCTGGTCATCGACAATTTATTCAAGCCTCTTTCCAAGTGACGATGATAGTGTTTAAGTCTTTGTGGAGAGTCAGTGGGACATATAACACTTTATAACTGGAGAGAAGCTAATCGGGTTAGTTATGCTATCCCAATAGAAATATTGCCCAAGCAGTGTTTTGCAGAATGATAGCTTCCTGTATATCATCAACTCTAAGATGCCTGTGATGGTCAGAAGCATCATTATTTTATGCACTGATAAGGGAGAATGTGCTGTCAATTAAACTATGCCATGCTCTCAATTGTATAATATTGCTTTCTTTCAGAGATGTTAAAAAGTGAAGAATATGTGCCTAAAATGTTATAAAATAGTGCAATAATTTTATGACAAAGAATCCTCAGATGACTATTTCTGATGCAATAGTTTTTTGAAATACTGTGGATTGATGGTTTGACATCAGGGTAGACCTTCATGCCCCACAGGTTAGAATTCCAAAGACATTTCACTCCCTGCGGAGAATGTGCCCCTCCTCTTGGCTCCCACAGCACCTGTGCACAGCTCTGAAGAAGCTTATCCCAGCAATCAATTTATTGCTCTTCTGTGCCTACCACATGATTTCTGATCATCCAGGGCATATGATAAACTTAATGCAAATTTGTTGCGTTGGGCCCAGTGTATGGTTCTTGTTAAATGACTCTTTCACGAATGAATAAATGGCTGAACAATAAACACAAGGAGTGTTGATGATGTAGTAGCCACAATGCCAAATGGAAGTCTTCTTTTTAAACTCTTCCAACAGGCTAACAGTATGATTTTCCCACATCTGAATCACAATTCAGTGACATTTTCAAGTTATCCTGGAACCTGGAAAATTTAGTGCATACGCTTAGATCATGTGACGTCAAACTGAGGCCTGGAGTTAGTTACAGTGAACATAAATTAAAAACTATAAGCAAGAAAAGCTGACTGTGTACTTTGTAGATTTTATGTGTTGTTGTTTTTTTTTAATGTAATGATCAGCTTGCTATTTTTCACTCACACTTTGTATTAAATGTAAGTTAAAATGAATAGGACACCTCTGTGTTATTTTTCTTAACAAAGTAGGGAAAGTAAGCATATTTTCCTCAAGGGAAGTGGATGAGGGTGCATGATGAAGCATAGAGTATGTGAACAAAAGGAAATAAAAAGGAATTCTAATATTGAAAATTATTAAGTAATGGTAACTTTGACTGGGTATAACACAGATAGTAGGCTCTACAAGGCAAGGAAATAAGGACACTGGCACCAGAAGATTACTGCTATCTCCATCCTCCTAAAAAGTAATGATAATAGAAGACATGTAGACGGGCAAAGAGGAATCTTGAGATTGGTCAAACATTCTTCCTGTGACTGGATGATATGAAACTAAAGAAAATGGGGTCCTTTATTTTTCTGGCTATGACAACAATAACAATTCGATTTTTTTTTTTTTTTTTTTTTTTTTTTTTTTCGGTAAGCGGGCCCCTCACTGTCTCCCGTTGCGGAGCACAGGCTCTGGACGCGCAGGCTCACCAGCCATGGCTCACGGCTCTAGCCGCTCTGCGGCATGTGGGATCTTCCCGGACCGGGGCACGAACCCGCGTCTCCTGCATCGTCAGGCGGACTTTCAACCACTGTGCCACCAGGGAAGCCCACGATTCGACTTTTTAGTTACATTGATATTCCTAACCTAGTCATCTAAATGAATGTTTGACTAGGGTACTCTGGAAAGTTTGGATACTCTCAGGTGCATATTTTGATTTGGTCATCCAGGTTTTCCTAACAAGGTAGATAAGTGTGACTAGATAATCTATTACTCATCTCTTTAAAATATTGTATTACTACTTTGAGATTAATGCTGCTACTATTATAAACAGTTATGCTGGGGCTTCCCTGGTGGCGCAGTGGTTGAGAGTCCGCCTGCTGATGCAGGGTACACGGGTTCGTGCCCCGGTCCGGGAGGATCCCACATGCCGCAGAGCGGCTAGGCCCGTGAGCCATGGCCGGTGGGCCTGCGCGTCCGGAGCCTGTGCTCCGCAACGGGAGAGGCCACAGCAGTGAGAGGCCCGCGTACCAAAAACAAACAAACAAAAAACAAACAAACAAAAAAACCCAGTTATGCCATCATAAGTATTTTAAGATTGCAGAATCCTGTTTGTTCCATGTTTATATATTCAGTCATTCAATTTGTCATTTATATAAGTATAATACATTTTGGAATGATTTGGCTTGATATAATATGTATGGTTTTACTGTGAGTCAAAAGACGGTATTTCTGTATATGGAGAAATATGGTATATTTTTGTCCCTGATAAATCGACAACTGGAAAGCAGATATTCTTGTAACATTACCTTTGGGAAATGTTTATCCCAGAAATGATTGATAGATAGCTCACTGTTTCATAATATGTTTGTAGAAGATTATGGTAAATGATAATAAAAAGAAAAACACCCCACTTCCAAATATCTTCCTGATTTTTACATAAGAGCATAATTTTTATGCACACATAATAGTTATTTGAAACAATTTCCATATTAGCCAATATTTTATTTCCCACAGGTGATGAAACTAGCCACTCATTTTGAGTTTATTTTGCAGTGAATTTCATGCAATTAAACCAAACAAGAAGAACAATTTCTGTAAACCACAGTCTGGAAAAATTAAGTAGAATTTGTACATAAGTGATTAGAAGTACATTATTAATATATATATTTTTTCCTATACTTCATACAATTTATCTCTAATGCATTTATTAATCTAAGCTGTACTGTCTTAGTAAACCCCAATAAACTCTAAATCATTTAAAATATTCTATTAAATATTTATATCATGATATTAGCTTGTATTGTGCTGAACCCTTTACACAGCCATCATCTTCAACACTTTCAGGTGAGATAAAATATATTTCTCTTGTATTTCCTCCTAATGATATGGTTGACTGTAAAAGAACAATAATCACTATTGCCTAGGGGTAAATAGGCTTTGAGATTCATTAACCATCTTAGTTTTGCCTCAGCCGTTAATCTGAGAAGGCATTTATTACTTTGCATATTACAATGAATAGAGAATATTCATTAATTAATTCTATTGGGAGGTTTTGGTACCAACATAAACAACATTTAAAAATAAATTAATTTTCTAGGAAAATAGAGAGTAGAATATATACATAATATGCACAAAGAGAAACAGAAATGCAAGTAATTATTTTCACATTTGTAGAGGGACAAGTAGTTATAACTCAGGAATTCTTTACAGGAATGGAGGTAATAACAAGAAATAGCATTTGATGGAGAGAAGTCGGTATAGCATTGTGGGTAAGTGTGTGAACCAGAGAAAGCTTGGGTTTAGATATTTGCTGTATTGATTCCTAGCAGTGAGATCTTATGCAAGTTACTTTTTTTTCTCTAAACCTGGGCTTCGTCCACATATAATGGAATAATGATATTGCTCAAAAGAGAGTATTTAAAGAATTAAACAAAGTACCGTAAACAAGTACCTTGTATTAAACAAAGTGTTATAAAATGTTCAAAGTAATGCTAAATAAAACTTACCTGTTTTTATTAGATATCACAAGTCCAAGTAACAGAAATGTGTTTTTCCCAATCCTATCATGACACAAAAGGAAATCTAAAATTAAAGCGAGAAAAACATAATATTTCTTATGTTTCAGTATCCATATACTTGATATACTTGGATGTAGGTTAACTGGAGTGCATCTGGAGGGGAAATGTCTATACTCTTCAACTTCTGGTGCAGCCCATCTTCCTAGAGCCTGCCAATCTTCTTTTATTTTTTAACACAAAGCAGAAAATTGCTGTGTTTTATTCATGACCTTAAGTATTTTTTTATATAGCTATGATTTAACTATTCATTTTTGTGTTTAGATATAGTATAACTATTTTAAATATTTTGAAGTAAATGGATACCGTGGCTGTGTATTAGGCAAGTAAAATAAGCATTGCTTGATCATCTGTGTAATGGGTACATTAATATCAGTCCCCTCAGGAGTTTTTTGAGGGACAATTGAGATTATTTATTTTCTGAAATAGTACATTGTAAAATATAAATGACATGCAGAAGTAAGTAATTATTATGCTTGTAATAAGTAAAAAATATCTTTCAAGTATAAGTTGAAATTCATCCATGTAAATCAGTAAAAGTCCAGATTATTTATTGAACGCCTACCATGTTCTGTCCTGCATGTTAATCTGTGCTGTATTAACACACTAATTAACTTTATTTATTCCAACAGTGCATATTTAACAATGCTTGTGTATTAGCTAGTTACAGAAACAAATATATAACCTGGATCCTGAATCAAAGTGCAGTGTGTTGAGTGCCATCATAGAAGTAAACACAGTGAGGCACAGTCATAGGTCTGTTTTATTGATCAGAAGATCCTGGGAGGGTTTCCTTAAGATGGTGATGCTTAAATCTGTGTGGAGAATGTGTAAAATTTCCTCTATCTCACTTTGGGAAATGATGAAAGGAGAGCACAAGTTCATCTGTACCATGGAAGTTTATGTATAAAATTATTTTATGGGCTTGTAAAACCTCACTGGAAGGATACAGTAAATCACTTTGGCCAATAGTAATCTGGTCCCTGATGCACAAAAGGTCCTTCAGGGTTCATATGCCACTGATAACCAAGTAACTTCTGATGTAACCAACAGGGCTAAAGGGATGGGGGAAAGAATGCTATAAAAATACCAAGTCTTCGGTTGTGAGCTGAGGGTATGTGATTGGCCTTGATTCTTCTCTTTGCCTTGCCCCTCTATTCTAATCCTGGGCAAGTCTTACAGGTTCTCTTACAAAATGGATCTTGAATTTTTCCACCTTTTTATCCTATCTCCCATTGCCCTAGGCCAAGTTACATCATTTCTGGCCTAGATTTACTGAAGTAGTCTCTTAACCGGACTTTCATGTTTATACTTTCTAATCCATTCTTTACATAACAGTTAGAGGTGATTTTTCAAAAATGTAAATCAGATCATGGCATGAGTTGACTTACCCTTTCAGCAGCTTTTCATTACACTTAGAACAAAATCCAGCTTCCTTGCAATGACTTACAAGGCCCTGCCTGATTTGGTTCCTGCTTATCTCTCCAATCTTGTCTTATTCCTTCTTGCTGATTATGTTTCAGCCATAGAGTCTTTCTCAGTTCCTCAAGGAAGCATTAGTTCTGCCCAGATTCTTGGCCATTTCTCTGCATGGGAATTCTGGCCTTAGCTTTTTGCAGGACTGACGTCTTCTCGTTTTTGAGGTCTCCGGTTTTATTGCACCTACTGAAAGAGGGGCTCTTTAGCCTCAACCTTGTATGCCTTCTCCCACTCAGGTTTTCCTCTCTCGCAGCACCCAGTATATGTCCTTTGTAGCACAATCCAGACTGTTTGTGCTGTTTACTTGGCTGCTACCAGTTGGCTTCTTTAGAATGAATACTTCATGAAGACAGACACCACGTCTCTCTTTTTCCCCATTGTATCTTTATCACCCAGCCCTGTGCCTGACACATGTGCAGATCCAATATGCTTTGGAAGGAATGAATGACTGAGAAATAATGAGAAGTAGGTTTTTTAGTGAGTTTAACAGGCGTAGAGGAGCCAATCACTATAGGTAGCAGCATATCAAAAACATAATAATGTATCGAGGGGTAAGCATGGCTACCTGTTTATTTAGATCAAAGAGGTGCTGCATTTCTTCAGGTAAGATCTCATATGTCTTCACAAATTTCATACGCTTATTCAGATTAAAACTTAATATTTTATTTAGATGTTTGTTGAGTACCTAAACTTATCATTCACACCTTCATTTATCTGTATTATTTCAATGTATTCTTTTTTTTGTTTTGCGGTATGCGGGCCTCTCCCGCTGCGGAGCACAGGTTCCGGATGTGCAGGCTCAGCGGCCATGGCTCACGGGCCTGGCCACTCCGCGGCATGTGGAATCTTCCCAGACCGGGGCACGAACCCGTGTCCCCTGCATTGGCAGGCGGACTCTCAACCACTGCGCCACCAGGGAAGCCCTCAATGTATTCTTATTACTCATTAAAAATAAAGCAACTATTACTCAACCCATCAGTCAAACTATAAAGAATATAACTAAGAAACATAAAATCCCTCTCCTTAAAGTTTTAAATTTGGGAGAAATTATTGTTCAGAAGTCTGTTAAGAAAGTATGATAATCTATGCATGTTTGCAGGGATTTTTTGGAAAATAGATTATGTAGTAGGTTAGGTATTTCATGAAACTTGATTCAGTTACGTGTTTGTACATATTTATGTTACCTATCTTTATTGTATCTCAAGAAAAAATGTATTTCTTGAAAATACTGTGATAAAAAAATGTTTGAAAGCTGCTGTTCTAGGTGCTATCATTCTTAAAAACTTTGTGTCTAATTCTTGCTAGCTCAGTCTTATGCAAAGTTGCATTGAGAGGGAATTCAATACTTATTTGTAGGTATAACCAGAAAATGACAATTCGGTCAGTACTTACGAAACAAAATTTATGTAATCTTCTTCTCCACGATTACAATTTATAATTTTATTTAAAAATTTTGTTTTTTGGTATTTTCATCTGAGTGTCCTATTGTAGTATCAGAGTCACACTCTGTGATAATATTTTCCCCAGTCAGCTATCCCTCCTGACACCCCTATTACTGTTAAGGAATGATGTAAAATTGATAAGGATTAATTATGATTACAGTAGTTATGGGTCTTAGAAATTATTTTCAGTATTGTAATCATGATTTAGAAAACAATTTTTCTTCTTTGACTTTTTAAATTATTACTATCATATGTCACAATTGTGTATCTGTTTATCAAATATTAATCAAGGAACTACTTTGTGCCTGTCACTGCAAGTTAAAAGACAACCTCCTGATCCACAGGGAACATGTATTTAGGCAGAGAATACAGACTTGTAAGCAGATAACATTATGCAGTGAGAGAAATGCTTCACTAGGCACAGTATAGAACTGTAAGGGAGTGAATTGAAGAGATGCTCCCTCATTCTTGAGTGTTCAGTGAAAATTTTTTGTCTTGTGAGTGTTATTTAATCTGAGACATGAAGAATGAATATGTTAGCCCCCAGAATGTGATTGCGGTAGTTAATGTTCTAGTCAGAGAAAATAGCGTAGTATGGGGGAATGAAGGTAGAGGAGGGCCATGAAATGGACAAGGGTAAGACAAGTTAAAGAACTTAAACTCCATCCTGGGTGTAGGGGAAGTTTTCAAGTGTATGAGGAAGCACGTACAAAATTACCAGCAAAGAAGGATTTTGATAGCACTGCTAATCCAAGTACACTTGACCATTAGATGGCTTGGTTAACACTAGACAATTTTTTCTTTTTTTTATAAATTTATTTATTTTTGGCTGCGTTGGGTCTTCATTGTTGCGCGTGGGCTTTCTCTAGTTGCAATGAGCGGGGGGGCTACTCTTTGTTGAGGTGCGCGGGCTTTTCATCGTGGTGGGTTCTCTTGTTGCGGAGCATGGGCCCTAGGCACGCGGGCTTCAGTAGTTGTAGCACACAGGCTTAGCTGCTCTGCGGCATGTGGGATCTTCCCTGACCAGGGCTCGAACCCGTGTCCCTTGCACTGGCAGGCAGATTCTTAACCACTGCGCCACCAGGGAAATCCTAACACTAGACTCTTGAGAATAAGACTAACACTGGACACAAAGAGTATGAACTGACAAAATCCTGCAACTTTTGTGTAGAGTTGGAAACGGTAAGAACATCAGTATTTCAAAAAGAATCTTCAAAATTTTGAAACAGGAAGCACTGTATTTGCGTATCATGCACTGTATTAAATGTGAATAACTCATCAAAGTTTTATTTTGTAGGTGCTCGCGTGCACACACACACACACACACACACATGCAATATATGTAAGAACTTATATGCCATTCATTTCCATGCTGTGATTTAAACATCCTCCCAGTCTCTTCTTTAAATGGCGCTTAATACTCAGGTCCCAGATCTTCAGTTTCATCTCATTCTACTCATTCATTTATTCAATTTGTATACATACATACATGTGTACATTCAGACAATCATTCAGCCATATTTTTGACAGAATTTATAAAACAAGGCATACTTCCAGTTTCTTTGGTACACAAAATAATCTGAAATGTAATTTTCTGTCCTTGAAGAGGATATAGGATGTGTTCAGAGTCATAATGGAAGTGTGTATGAATTGCTCTGTGTCTTCATCAGGAAAACAAGGATGGTCTCGTAGAGGTACTGGGATTGGAATTGATCCTTGAAGAATGAGCCTGTTGAATGCACAGTAGAGGACCAGCAGTCCTCAATGCACAGAGGGGAAAAGCACATTAAGTGGGTAATAACCCAGTTCCCCTTGTATTGCTTCAACTCAGAGGGAATATGGAACTATTTATTCCATAAAATTAACATCTTACTTGGGGTCTTACTGATCTCAGGTGGCCTCGGCCTGCAGCAGCTTGAAGCAAGATTTCTGTTCCTGGCCAGAGACTGAAGTCAGGCTGAGGCAGTGAGAGTGCTGAATCCTAGCCACTAGACCACAAGAGACCAGTGGCCAGTGACAAGACCCTGGCCTGTCAGCTGTGTAGAAGTGAATTTCCACATAGAGATGGAAGGTACTGTAACAAGTAAAGTGTTTATTGGGAGGAAAAGAGTACGTGTGGATAGACACATGGGCAGACTCAGAGAGAGTTGTGCCCTTGTGGTAGTGGTAGTTTGAATCACTTTTATGGGTGTTGGGAAAACTAGTAAAGGAGTCCTGTTCAGGCTTCAGAGGCAGAAGCAGGCCTCTGCCCGACCTATGACCCTGCCTGGACTGCGCGCCTGCTTACACACCTAACGACTGCTGCTAGCAAGTCAACCTAACAATTGCTGCTAGCAAGTCAAGCAGCACTTTCGATAAGAAAGGGAGTGGGTTTTGGAATTTCTTGAGCCCTGGGCAACTGGCCAGTCCCCCGGGGTCTGGAAAATCTGTGACTCACATGGTGAAACCAACAGCATGGTTAAAGTGCATCCAGAGCTGCATTTTTGCACATAAACTGATGATGTCAGTTTGCAGCCTGGAATTATAAACGGAAGCCCCCAGAACTCCAACCTGAAGTCTCATCCGTGGGGTGGACGTACCACCTGGGACCCTTCCCAACTGGGGCTCCAGATTGCTGTCCCTTGGGACTTCCCAGCTGCTGTTTGGATCTGGAAGTAGGTGTTGGCCCAATTCGGTGATATATACCCTGTTGTGCTTCTGTGATATTCTTATTCCTTTCATTCTAACAAGTGTATATTAAAATTAAGTTAAATCACCTTTCATTAAAGAATTGATTAAAGCTGTTTATTTGTGTGAAACAAGTGGTTATTTTGCCAGCGAATCCAACGAACCTTAAAACTGAAAATGGACTTTTGGCAATACAATGGGGCATTTCTTCCAGGTTTCCTTTGACCAATCATCCTGCTTTGCCTGGTTCTGAGTCCATTTTTGGTATATCTCAGGGTCCTCCCATGTGTGCTTGCGCATCTGTTAGCCAAGATGGATTCACTATGATGTGACGCCCCCTCCCTTTCTGACCTTCAAGGAGCCTTTCTGCACGTGTGTAGTCAGTCGGGAAGGTCTCCTTTACTTAGAGAATGGGGAATATGTGGTCTTTTATCTCTGATCTGGGCAGGGCTCAGCTCTTCTCTTGCTCCTGCTATTGTGGAGCATCTGTCCACAGGGGGCAAACTCTGGCTCTTCAGTCTGGGGCCCATCTATCTCCTGCCTCATTACTGAGACTCAGTCACTCCAAGAACAGGCCACGCTAACCCAAACACCTTTTTTCACTCCTATCATAATCATTTATGTAGATGCTTGTATCTCTCACTTCATGTTAAGTTGACTCAGGTTTAAAATCTGAGTAACTGGAGAATAAGTAGGGACTTCAGAGTCAGAAAAGAGAATGGATCTTTTAGAAGAAAGAGAAATTATAGATAGAATAAACCCTGAGGTAGTTCCTGTCCAACTTTCTCATGTTATAGATGAAAATGTAAGTTATGTGACACCTGAGGTCAAGTACTCTTGCAGTGGCAGAACCGGAACTAGAACCCATGGCTCCTGACCTGCAATGACTTTCTTCCCATGTTAAGAAAATCTGATTATATAATACAGGGTAATAAAACTGTTTGCAGAATTAAAATAGGAGAACTTGAGTGTGATATTAAAAAATGGACAACTACTAAAATAATTTACATATTCCTTTTATTGTATGCCATCCCTAATTAGTTTGAGAAGTAGATAGGACATAAATGACAAATCAAAGAAATAATGTATATTTGACTAAATAAAATTTAACCTAATGGAGTCCACAGATACAGGGTTCATTGTTAATCTTTATTAGAGCTAACAGATTACATAATGACATAGAAATTTCTTCAAATTTCTATTTAAAAAATATTTGTAACAATTCCTAAAATTTTCTATGGTAGCTGATTTAATTAAGGAAATTTGCATTTTGTTCAATAAGATAATTAAATTCATAAAATTTATGAGATAATTTATACATTGAGAGTTATTACCAACCCCATAACATTATTAAATATTACAGAACAGCTTGTGAAAATGACACAAATTCATTTATTTAATTTGGATGAGGAAAATAATAAACAATAACATGCATAAACAGAACTTGTGTTTCTTTAAATTTAATTATATTTGTGAATTTCATAAATTTTCTTATGAATAATGTGACAAAAGCAAATTGTAGTATTTAAAAACGTATGTATTTACATAAGTTTAAATATAAATTAGTTTTATAGTAAATTATTCTCTAGTTATTCTCCTTAAGAGAGATTTTTACAAATCCTGTAGAAATGGAGCCTTTTTTTTCAATTTTCATACTAGTATGGTCATTACTATGGACACAACTTAATATTTCTTATTACTGTTCGCTACAAATAGCTACCATTATTGAGCACATATCAATATTTTATGCCTAACACTGTACCAAGTCCTTTACACAGAATCTTATGAGGAAAAGGAAATTACTCAGAGTCAAACAACCATTAAATAGCAGAGGTGATACGTTAAGTCCAAGCCTCTCTGATTCCAAAGCCTTGCTCTTAACTTCCATGTTAAACTGCCTTTATTCAGTCCACATATATTTAGCAAGCCTCATATAGTAGCACTCTTTCAGAAGCAATGGAATCTTACAGATGCTGTGGGAGGAAAGCACTTACTATGAGGTGACACCCCTCCCTTTTTGATCTTCAGGGAAATAATATGCCTTATTTGATGTCCTCACTACATTCTGATGTCTTTATGCTTTTCTCCCACAGTATCTGTAAGATTCCATTGCAATTGTTTTTTAAAATATCCTCTCTTCCTGGAGAAGCCTGGAAGAGCTTCTCATGTATCTTGGCCTCCCTAGCATCTGAAAGGTTGACATTTCAGACAATCATAGAAAAGGCAGATACTCCAAAAGAGGCCTTGATAAAACGTAGTCATTTGGGAAAAATAGTCTGGTCATTTCTTCACTCCTTATTCCAATATGAATTCCAAATGCATGAGAGATTTAATTTTAAACATTGAAACAATAAAAGTACTCAAAATTTGGGTGATTTGGAATGTAAAAGGGTTTTTAGTAAGTGATACCAAGGGCAAAGATTCTAAGAGAAACGATAACATTTGGCTACATAAGACAAAATTTTTTTACTATAAAATAACATGTAGGGGCTTCCCTGGTGGCGCAGTGGTTGAGAGTCCGCCTGCCGATGCAGGGGGCACGGGTTCGTTCCCTGGTCCAGGAAGATCCCACATGCCGCGGAGCAGCTAGGCCTGTGAGCCATGGCTGCTGAGCCTGCACGTCCGGAGCCTGTGCTCCGCA